>NW_003315038.1:2145425-2146599 GCF_000150825.1 Verticillium alfalfae VaMs.102
TTCCGGCTTCGGCTACGGAACACCGATCCAATTCGGCGCATGAATCCCCCCGGATTCGCACAGCTGCTAATGTTCTATCACCGTACAGGCCTCACCCTTACCCAGACCTGGAACACTGCCAACGCCCTTGACACCAAGGTCGAGCTCGCTGACACCCTTGCCAAGGCCCTCAAGGCCGAGGGTGTCTTCTCCTTCCTCCCCGCCACCCAGGCCAAGGGCGCCAAGTTCAACCTGCACTTCAAGCAGCCCAACGTCCACGGCCGTGCCTTTCTTCGACCTCCTGAAGGGCCCCACCGCCAACATTGACGCCGTCGTCGGCCACGAGGGTTTCCTCGCCCGGTGCCTCCGCCGGTTACGACGTCAACAAGGCCGCCATCACCGGCTACTCCGCCGCCGTCGGCTTCACCGCCCCTGCCTACACCGCTGCCATCACCGCCACCGACAACCTCAGCATCTTCGCTGCCTCTTACTACCACAAGGTCAACAGCCAGGTCGAGGCCGGTGCCAAGGCCACCTGGAACTCCAAGACCGGCAACAACGTCGGCCTTGAGGTTGCCTCCAAGTACCGCATCGACCCCGTCTCCTTCGCCAAGGTCAAGGTCAACGACCGTGGTGTTGCCGCTCTCGCCTACAACGTCCTCCTCCGCCCTGGTGTCACCCTCGGCCTCGGCGCCTCTTTTGATACCCAGAAGCTTGACCAGGCTACCCACAAGGTTGGTCATTATGTTGTGTCCAGCGCAAACGCCAATAACATGCTAACATGCCACAGCTCGGTGCCAGCTTCACCTTCGAGGGTTAAGCATCTCCCCATCCCCTCCCTGCCTCCCCGGATAGCGTGGTCAAATTAGGTTATACCGATCTCCATTCATCCGTTGTTATCAACACCTCTCTTCCGCTCGGGCGGATGCTTGTTTCGATGTAGACTAGTTCTCCTGAGAGTAATTGAACCTCACGAAGGCGGTCATCCCGTCTCGTACCACCCAACAATAACGTTCGCATCATGTGGAGCAATTTGTATGATTGTGATGTTTTGTATTATCGCGAGATTTCAATGTCTAATAACTGATGTGTCTTATGGGTGGCTTTTCTTCTACGCTGCCTTGCTCTTCGACTTTCTCAACGTCCTTCTTCCGACGACGGCCCTGCGTGAAGCCTCCCAAAGAAGACGTACGGC
>NW_003315038.1:2146762-2150622 GCF_000150825.1 Verticillium alfalfae VaMs.102
TCGCTCGGCTGCCGGCATCAGGCGCGCGGCGGCGGTCGCGTGCCGTGGGGCGTCGCGCCCGTGCCGCCCGTGCTGTCGTCGTGCGCGGCCTGCGCTTCTCCGTCTGCGCGCCCCAACCGCCGCTGCGGTAGAAAGCTCGGTGGCGGGCCGCGAAAGGCGGATCGCCGGCGCGAGAGGCCCGAGGCCGGGCGGCCGCCGGCCGAGTGATAGGAGCCGCGGGGCTGGGCGCCGCCGTGCCCGTGCCCGTGGTGCGCGTGGGCGTGGTGGCTGTGGCGGGCGTGGTCGCGGTCGTAGACGGCGCGCTTGGCGGGCGTGCCGAGCGTGGCGTAGGCTTCGGAGATGGCGTGGAATTTGGTCGTCGCCGTTGGGTCGTTCGGGTTGTGGTCGGGGTGGTGGGCTTTGGAGAGGGCATAGAAGGATCTGGGAGGAGGTGGGACGAGACTTAGTTGCGTGTTGTCGCGTGAGGGCGGTCTAGGGATCGAGTACCAAGTACCAGGGAAGAGCACTCACTTTTTGATCTCAGAGGGCGAAGCATTGGGTGCTACCTTGAGCGTGGCATAGTGGTCCTGGGCGCCCGCGCCGTCATGGCTGCGATGGAGGGCACGTGTGGTTGTGAAGGCGCGGAACTGTGATCTCGGAGGTAGGCGTGCATCTAAACGGATGAGAGAGGCCGCCGCTCGGATGGGGTTGTAGTATCGTCGCATCCCTCATCACGCATGCCGACGTCTCTTGTAGGGGATCAACACGAGAGGGAACATGTGCGAAGCTGACGAATGTCGGAAACAGGTCGCCTCGGAGCTCTCTGACAGATCGGTGACGAAATCGATCTGATATGCGCTTATCGGAGGTCGGGCCTTCTCAGGTGGCCGCCCATACATCAGAAACATGCATCGAACAAGGTTATACCGTTATGCGTGCTGTTGATACGGTCTTGTCCTGATTGCTTTGGAGACACCGTCACAAATCACAGGCCGTAAAGAGACTGATAGAACTGTTGCTGAGTTGTAAAGTTGCCCATAGACTAGAGACGTCAACTTTTTAAGCATGATCTCCATGTTTGTGATCTGGCCGGACGGCATCCCTGAGCCCTGTGCGACCAGATAGCCACCACGCTGCTGCCACATCACTGCATCACATTCTCCATTGCACCATAATTCGGGACATGAATGCTGTTGTTATACATGATACTCAAGCAATGACATCAGCCAACGCTAATCGGACCCCTTGGGTTATTCGCTCTGAGCGACAAGAACGGGGTATATCCTCCTTTTCCTTCTATAAGCTCACCATGTTCACCATGCTCTTCGTAAAACTATTGCTCAATGCACGAGCCAGTGTCAACCCTCACGCAGATCCGGGGCGTGGCCTTTTGAACGGATGCGCCTCAGTGTTCAGCACCCATTCATCCAAGCTCAAAACGTCGTCATCGGAGAAAATGAGATAAAAGTACTTCAGAGTCTCCGAGAACCAGAAGCTCTCCATGGAATCGGTCTTCTCCGTTTCCCCGCCCTTGGGAACAATGACAGTCCGAATGGCCGAGTACGCCAGCTTCGTTTCCGTGGCGTTGACGATGGCCTGGAACATGTCCCAGGCGGCGTCGCGCCACTCCTCGGCGCCCGTGATACGCCACATGTAGAACACGCTCTCGATGGCCTCGGGGCGCAGGAGGTAATGCGGGTCGCGAACCGAGCGGAAGCCCATAGGCATCGTGTCCTGGATGCCACGGCTGAACGTCTGGAGCTTCCACGCCTTTTCGGACCACTCACAGGCGGCTTGAAGGTCGGTATTGGGTGGCGTGGTGAGCTGGGCGCAGGAGATGTGAGAGCTGATCTCGGCCATGAGACCCGTGGGGAAGGCTTTGTAGGACCACACGCAGCCGCGTGTTATCTTCTCGGCGATCGACATGTAATCTGGCCGGTTGAGCAGGCGCGAGGCCAGGGCGTACATGCCGCCGGCGAAACATGACAAGTGCTGCATCTCCGGGACATGCTCGTTGGCCCGCGTCTTGTGGGCGTTGGTGTCACCAATAAAAAGAATATCGGCATTATCGGGAATCAAAGGTCTAAAGACGAGGTTTTTGGAGACGGTGTCCAACGCCTCTTCGGCCATCTTGGCGTACTGCGGATCACGGCCTCCCAGGAGAGCGTGCATTTTGGGCAGGTACTCGTACAGCGAGTCGGCCTGGCCCCCTATGGTGAAGTGGGTATCGGTGGCCAGCATCTTTCGATAGTTGAGAAAGGCAGGCCACATGCCGGGAATCAGCGTATCCTGCTGGGTGTCGCGGAGAAATTGCTTGACACGCTCCGTGGCGTCATAGTACTTGGGGTCGCCCGTGATCTGGGACAGACGAGTGAACTCCATGGACATTGAGCATCCAGAGGCGGACGAATCGCGATCACCTCCGACCTGGTGGCCGTACTTGGCTGCGGAGAACTTGAACCAAAACGGAGGCATGCCGTTCTCGGTATCAAAACCAGCGTAGAGCATATCGCCCAGCTCCGTGGCTTTCGCCAGAAGCACGGGCTCGCTGCTGAGGTCGTAGGCGGAGAGCAGGCCGCCCAGATGGCGAATGGTCGTCTCGAACATGTTGATCGAGGTCATGGTCGTGTTGTCCCAGTCGATGAGGGCCACCGCCTGCACCGCCTGGTCGAATTCTCGGCGCAAACCCATGATCCAGAGGGTGTCGAGGCTGTCGACGATGCTGGCAGCGAAACCACCAAAGGGATTCTTGCCCTGTCCGGAGACGGGCATCAGCTCATCCCAGGTCCAGGCGTGTTTTTGATAACTCGCCCAGCTCCTCCGGAAGGCGTTGAGAACGGCATTGCGCCTCGATTGAATGACCTCGACAGCCGTGGCGGGACTGCTGGACTGGCTAGGGTCGCGCTGGACCCTGGGAAACGTGATGGGGTCGCCTTTGGGCAAACGGAGCAGCTTGTCGCGAGGATACTGACGCCGCAGGTTGGCCCAATCAAAGCTAGACCGGCGGTATAGCACGCCTTGCGTATCGGGTATGGGTTTTGGCTGCCTCCTTACACTGGGTGGTAGGCCAAAGTGCCAGAAGAGAAGCAGGATGAGCGAGATACATAGGAGGATTGGCCGTCGCGACGACCGACGAAGAGTGATCATTATGGCGGCTGTGTTGAAAACGTGGGCGCAAGCAGAATGAGCATCGCGATGCTCATGTCTTGCTGGATGTGATGACAGGCCCCTTGCGTGCGGCTGGTGAAGAAAGCCTAGAGGGTTGCAGGAACGACAGGTGACGTTGGTGTCTCACCGTGCGCTGGATGGATTTCATGGTCAAGAGAGACAGTGTCTGACCGTTACCTTCCAAATCCTGTGTGCCTCTTGCCAGGGAGGTATTTTAGGCGGTGCCTAGGGGCAGGCGGATCGTCAGTGCTCAGGGGGTGGAGGGGGGGAGGCTGACAGGGGGGGGGCAGTGGGGGAACACGAGGCCAAGTCCACTGAAGCTTCACAAAGCTTCCGCAAAGCTTTCGCAAGCCTACCCGCTGTTCAACAGCAACCCCTGGCCTATAACCTGCACCGAAGCGCATGGGGAAGCCAGACAAAACACATCTCGTTCCACTCAGCGCAGTTGTCTGAGCACCACTGAATGCGTGACTCTAGTGACGAACACGAAGCAAGCCAGCCACATGTGTGGGGCTGTACTGGGTAATGACATTGCGACGCACGGCACTTGGCGATCCTTTGTTTGACAGTCTGGCGATCTATCAGACACCTGCCAGTCAAAGTATCCGACGAGCCGCCGCGCACCGAGACGACGCCTGGTACCACGTCGCGGCTGCCCTACGTGCCGCGCCGCAGGGCTGGTCAGGTCAGGAAATCCGAGGTCCATCCGGAAT
>NW_003315038.1:2151237-2154619 GCF_000150825.1 Verticillium alfalfae VaMs.102
TCGTCGTCGAGCTCGGCCATCTTGTCCTCCAGGTCTGTGCCGCGCCAGTCGCTCCGGTCCAGGACTCGCTGCGCCGTCTTGCGGTCCTCTTCGGTGGCATCTCGGAGTCCGCCGGCATCGATCGCGATGGCCGACAGGATGAGCTCGAGAAGCTCGTGGGGCATGTGGTACTCTTCCGGCAGGGCCTCGAGCTCGTCGAGCATCTGGCGCGCGACAATGGTCGTGCAGCTCGCCACCTTTTCGAAGATGCGCGGCTCCGCATGAGGCCCGGCGCCGTTGTCCTTGTGGTGGTCAAAGATGCTCAGGAGCTTGGCATCGTGCCACTTCCTCAGCGGGACAGGGTGGTCCACAATCACAATGCCTTTGATGTCGTTTGCCAGCGTCTCCGGATCCTCAGGAAGCTCTTCGATGGTGAGCAGGTCCGAGTGGCCTGAGCTCATCTGGGAGTTGTCGAGGGCGATCTTGTTCTCGGGTCGCAGATCGAGGGCATCGGTCGGGGTCTGCAGCAGAGCAATGGCCTTGATCGGGTTCGACGTGTTGAAAGTCGAGTGCTGTAGGTGATACGCCCAGGTGAGGGCGGCAGTCATGGAGTCGAGATCGCCGCCTTCGTTGCCCTGGACAATTGTCCACTCTGAGGACCGCCCTGCTTGCCAATCGATGAGGAAGCGCCTCTTCGTCTCGCGCGACCATTTGCTGAAGTGTCCGACGCCGGTCTCTCGAGGTCCTTGTGCGGTCTGCGTCGAGTCGGGCTCGGCCATGACGTGCTGTTGCGACAAGTCTTCGAGCGGCTTGGCCTCGGCGAACAGACAGGCGCCTAGCGAAGCCCCGAGGAGGCACATCTGCGAGAGATGCATGGTGAATGATTGGATCTGCGCGAGGACAAACAGCCAGCGCCAGGTTCCGAAATTGAATGAAGGTGAGGTGTTGGGTGGTAGATGGGTGGAAGGACGGCAGCTGAGAACACGAAGTGCCCCAGTAATGAACGGGGTTGGACGCGCTTGCTTAATAAATGACGTGAGAGCTCAAGCTTAAATAGTGGAGCATTCGTTTCGGCATCCTGTGTCTTGGCGGTCATACATATAACTCTCGCAGTCCCCTCACAGCATCTCCGGCCATTGATAGGTGTGAGGATTATTCACCTACTGTAGAAGCCTACGTACGTATGCATGAGTACCTACTCAAAATGCCGCTTTAAGACAAAGTCCTCCTCGCAAAGACCGCGCAACTCCACGTTCAGGTGACACAAGATAACCGGCCTGGGCCGCTTCCTCTCCTGTACCAAAGTCCTGGTATTTGTCGAGACCTCCCGGGGAAGCGGCGGACATCAATCATACAAGGCGCGCTTGTCTGTGAACCCTATCGCAGGGCAAGTGTGCTTCTCAGGCAACGCCTCTCATCTTCTTGAGTTTTCTTGGAGGGTCTGGCGGGCCTACGCTCGGCGATCTGTCCTTCTTGAACATGCCGCTGAATCGACTCTCCCGAGGTGCTAATGGCGGGATTGGTAGCTGCTGGGACGATGAAGGGTAGTCGGGCTCAGAGGGCTCGTATGTCTCTTGTATCTGGTCCAGCGGAGGCATGGCCCCTTCCGGGTGGTGGAAACGCTGGTTCCCCGCCTCGTAACGGCCCCGTTCGAGGACGTCCTCGTTCTTCTGGACCGCTACGCTGTCGGGCTCATGGAACCGTTTGTCGATGGAGGAGTTGAACGTCCCGCGCAGGAGATCACCGGCACCCTGATAACAACGTATTATTCATCGTGGTCAAAACACAATTAGGGGAGAGGGGGTGGGGGGGGAGGCATAGGCGTACATGTACTCCGGCCGCAGCCCGCTTCAGGTTGTCGAAAGTCTTTACTGACCCTAGACCCTTTGGTGTACTGTTGCTGCCGAGCCGTGCGTTATTTCCCTGCGCCTCGTGCGGCAATGGTTGGTTTGACGGATGTGCATAGTGCTGCGGTCCTTGGTCCGACGGACTGAAGCCTTCTTGGGGCTGCATGGCGGTTGCGAGAGGCCTCGTCTGATTGGGCATACCCTCGAGAGACCGTCTGGCATTCCGTTCCGGTATCACGGGAGGTGGGTTCCTTGCCTCCACCGGGGTCATGGGCGAGGTCGGCTCTTGGGGCGGAACAAGGCCCGCTCCGGAAGCTCCTGGCATCTGTTCGTCCTGTTCTACCTGGGTAGGGGGCTCAATGCCCGTCGGCAGCTCGGTGGCTTTATCATGCGGCCGTTCGATTATGGTTTTCTCCTACACTTAGCGAACAGTCCGGGGTCATAGGAGAAGATAGGTATGGAAGGGATCACGATGTACGTACAGCGCCGTCCTGGCCAGTGATTGTCGTCGTCGTCGTCGTCGTTGTCGTCGTCGTCGTGATGGTCTGCCCCGTATTGGGGTTGCTGTGGGTTTCCCTCTTGATGGTAGGCGATGTGTACGACGTCGGGCCCCTGAGTGCTTCTTCCGTTGGGTTGGACATTGATGTTGGATTGCTTGAAGGTTCACTGCGGGACAGACCGTTGGTGCTCTTCGAGATGTCCGACGGCGATTGTGTGCCCAGAGTTGTGTCGGGCTTGCTGCTGTTCTCTGAAGAGGATCCGGCAAGCTGGCTGTCCAAACTCGAATTTGGGATCGGTTGTTCTGTGGTTTTGGCTTGGCTTCTTCCGCCCAATATGTCCATCAATCGAGATCGCCTGCCTTTGGGATCCGCTGTCGACATTGCGAACGAGATGGATCACACACTCAACACTGCTGGTATGTTCGTCCGTTGAATGGGAGTTGTTGCATCTCTGACAATGGCACCGCAAGCCATGTACAGATGGAACCTGCTTGGCTGGGCATGATCCTTGATGAGGTCATCTCCCCCAGTGCACCACTTGGCTTCGCAGGCGTTGGAGGCCACGACAGATGACGTCGCATGGCTGATCGTCATACCCCGACAAGGCTACTAGCTTTATGCACAGCACCTGTATTCCACGGCATTCGCGTGCCGACATCTCACTCTTTGTCGAGAAGGATTGGTCGTGAGCCCGTGATCTATGGGAGTGAAATACGCACTCCCCTAGGCAAGGATCACGTCTTGGCAAGAAGCCTCACCCTGTCCCTTGGAGGCTCTAAATTGAGCCTCCGCCTGCTTGTATCTATCCGTCAGATCTCCTGCGACAGGAACATCGAGCGGTTGTGTGCCGAGGCCAGAATGGCGTTTTAGGATGTGGAAGTGGTTTTCTACGCGTTGGACGCCATAACGGACTGAGCGTTGTGGTCTGATGTAACAAAAAATGAACCCATCTCAGATGTAGACTTGCTTGTATTATGAAATAAAGGTGTAACGACAAAGTAGAACTGCGTTGGAAACGTTACTGCTCATCCTAATGACCTTTCGTGTGATGGAATG
>NW_003315038.1:2154719-2169517 GCF_000150825.1 Verticillium alfalfae VaMs.102
CCTTACCACAGCTGGAACGGCTGAATATCTGCTTGAATACTCTACACAGGCTGCGCGCTGTCGTCATTTTGAGCTCTGAAAAAGAAATGACCGGTATCAGCGAACGCAGAGCAACGTGGCAGTATGCTGTGCGCGGGGCATCATACATCCACTTACTAGCATGCACATACTAAAGGCCTATACTCATGGTACACTCCATATAGCTATTTTGCGCGTCCGTCTTCTGGGGAGAACTAGCTACTCATTGTGGTGGTCAGATATTCTTCGTTCTTCATTCATTTGATTCCCGGACGTATTCAGCAACATGTAGTGCATGCGAAGCATAATCAAGACAGTCCGTACGAGTTCGATTTCACGATATTCTTCACGTAACAAAGCTGGCTCCAAGACCGCTGTGTGCAAGCGAGGGCCGGGCGGAAACCTATCTTGGCCCAGAGGAGCAAAGAGAATCCGACTGGTGGCAGTACTCTTTCTGGCGCTCGAGAAGGACTAGAAAACCGCTCTTGAACATTGCACAATCCAAGTCCGGCCAGAACAGCCCGATACACATGGCAACAGGTTAGATACGGTACCCTGTCTGGTACCACTGTACCTAGTCAACAGAATACGGGCAACAATCATCATGAGCAATCGGGGAGTATTGGTGCGAAGCGAATGACTGTATTTAATGTTGACGCGAAGTAACTCAACGAACGACCCCGACACTAGCTCTCCGGACCAGGAACCACGTGGTGATGTGCTGGCTGTAGCGTGCCGAAAGCTCGAGATGTATCGGTCTGATTGGGATACTGTACAATCAACCAATCCTAACATGCCGAAGCATACGGACTACCCGGACCTCAGTGTCGTTTAAACCCTACTCCACCGAGCGTGAGCTTCAACCCGAGTTTTGAGACATGACGTCTCATTCCTATTGCCTTCCCTGCGATGGCCTTTTTGGAAACCGCTCGCCGCCACAAACTCCGTAAGGGCTATTCGCCATCTCTCGTTCGACTGTCTCATGATTTGCACCACCTTGATGTTCAGCAGCGCAAGTACACTGCTTGACTGTCGTATGCGCACAATCAGGTCCGCTCAGGCAGCGTGGTAACCGTCGGTAGATATCGCTGGGGCGAACCGCCTGACACGTCAACCAGCGCGCTATCGGCCGATGTTGTGATGCGGATTCCTTCGAGACAGCCTGTTGTCATTTGACCAGGCATGTCCTCGGGCACTCGCCGAGCCTTGGGTTGCCATGCTGTATAGCTTGCGGCGAGCTGAACCCAGTGGGGGCAATGTCGAGACGACTCATACATGACTTTTGATGTCTACCGTCTCGTAACTCAGTCGAAGCCGCCGCCAATCTGACTGTGGAAGGCAGTGCTGACGCTCTTTTCATCGTCATCCTTGTCGAAGCGACGTCCGTAGCCATTGCCAGGGCCATTTCGGTTCCCGCTGGTCGAGTTGACATATTGCGTGAGACGGTCGCTGCGGCTGTAAGATGCCGGCCGCATACCGTGAATGGCATCTTGAAGACCCGCGCCCAGGCCTGACACCGCCCTGTCCTACTCCCTTGGCCCCAATGACACTAGCGCTTGCATCGGTGTACTCAGAATTGGCCACACTCTCGCCAGCGATGCTCTCTGCGCCACGAGCGGCCCTGCGATTGCCAGATCGACCAGTAGGGGCACCTGGCAGTCCGGGCCAGGTTTCGTGGCCGAATCCGGAGAAGAACTGAGGATAGGTCGTGTTGAGACCGGCGCCGCCGAGGCTAGAGCTGTGGATAGAGGAGACGTCGTCGGAATGTAGATACAACGAGCCTGTATCGAAGTCGCGGACAGAACTGCCAGGAGGACCGTAGCGGCTGCATTACTGTTCCCATTGCCGCTGCCGTATCCGCCGGCAGCGTATTGGTTAGGCTGGTTGAACTTTTGACGGTACGGCGTCTTGGGTTTGCCAAACTGGAGGAGGGAGCTTTGCAGGTTGGTAAGCGGGCCCTCGACGAGACACTTGCGGTCCTTAAAGTGGACAAGGAGATGGTGCCAAAGCTCGTGCTTAGACAGCACCTTGGGGTTACCGAGGATGACAAGGCCGTACTTCGCACGCGTGAGACCAACGTTCAGGCGACGGGGGTCCGAAAGGAAACCGATGCCTTGGTTGTCGCTGGAACGCACGCAAGAGAGCACGATGAAGTCCTTCTCTCTGCCCTGGAAAGCGTCGACCGACGCCACCTCGACCTCCTTGTAGCTTTCCTTCTTGAAAGTGCCCGTGTTCTGCATCGTGCTAACGATGTAGCTGCGCTGGCCTTCGTACGGGGTGATAACACCGATGTCCTGGGGCTTAACGCCTGCCTTGAAGAACCGAGTCACAACCTTCTCGACGTTCGAAGCCTCGGTGCGGTTGAGATAAGATGTGCCGGAGGCTGAGATCTCCTCGTTGCCTAGGTTCGACCAGAACATCATGGGTGTATCGGCAACGGGCCATGGGAAGTCGACGTCGCGGCGGAGTCGCTGGGCGTGCGTCACGCCGTTTTGAAGGGAGCCATCGTAAAACATGTTGGATGGGAATTCCGACAGGCAGGGGTGCATGCGGTACTGGGTGTTCAGCCGAATAGGCTGCAGGCGCAGATTCACCAGTCGTTCGAATAGAGACTGGTTAAGGCCTGCCTTCGCTGCCTTCTTGTTCATGATGACTGGGCCCAGCTGCTTGTGATCGCCAACAAGAACCACCTGCTTGCAACCGAGAACAAGAGGAATCATACATTCCGGCTCAGCAGACTGGGTCGACTCATCGATCAAAACATTACGGAACTTGATCTTAGAGAGACGGGGATCGCCTGCTCCAACACAGGTGCAGCAGACGACGTCAGCGTTGTGTAAAATATCACGCTCGGCAGCCTTGGTCAGCTGCTTGAATTTCTTCTCATCCTGGCTGGAGAGTTCGCCGAGCTCGGTCTTCAGCTGTGCAAGTTTGACAAGCTCGCCATTGCTGTCGTTCATACGGACTTGTTCGTGGAGAGCGAGGAAACTGACAGAGGACTCAACATCCTCGCGGGACTTGGCTGTCAAGCGCACGACCTTGAGCCCTGTGCGGTGGATACGTTCGCAAAGTTGATCGACGGCAACGTTAGAAGGCGCACAGACGAGGACCTGTCCTCCGCTGCTCTTAGCGAGATGGTAGATGATTGTCGCCGACGTGACGGTCTTGCCAGTGCCCGGGGGCCCCTGGATGCTTCGCAGCGTTAGCAGTGCGCAGAATGTCCAATGACGTGGAGTGTTGACTTACAGACTCAGAGGCGTTTGAAGGACCGCCTTGATGGCAGAAATCTGGGACTGGTTGAGGTCGGGTAGTCCAGGAGCGGTAAACTTCTTAGGCATGGCCGTCTTCATAGGCGCGACCGCAACGTCACGTCCAAGCAGCTTGTGAACGATGAAACCCGAGACACTGTTGTCATCAACAGCGAAAGTCTTCATGGCGAGCTGCATGCGGTCATATGAAGTCGCCTTCCACACATAATCGGCCGAAAAGTTGTGGGTGCACTCGGTTGGGACCGTCTTCTCGTTACCGGCCTTACGCAGCTCCAGAGTGACCTCGTCAGAGTGATTGTTGGGAATCTTGATCACGTAGCCAACGCCTTCCCAGGCTGGACGAAGCTCTCCCTTGTAGCGGAGTCGCATCTCGTCACCAACAGCCAGCTTCACATCGCCGGACTCTATCTTGTGAAGCTCGAAGCTTGCAAGATGCTTGCCGTTCAGGCCGTAATCCCAGCGAATCTGAAGGCCGTCCTCCGATTGCGCTTCCTTGAGCTTCTTGTCGTAGTCGGACTCCATCTTGACCAGAGGGCCAAAAACATTCTGGTACTGGAACGGGTCTTCGTACTTGAGCAGCACAGGATGAGGATCGTCATCAATACTGGTCGCCTTGTCCAAATCGGCCACCGTTGCCGTCATATCCTCTTTCCACAGTTCCTCGAGCTTAGCCATAACATTCGGGGTCAAGTGACGGGCGCGCAGCTGCTCGGCGTCTGAGGGCGTTGCGACCAGCCACGGGAGGAAGGCGCGCTCCCTCAATCAAGGGCTGCCATCGTGAGATGTCCCAGCTCATGTCCTTCGAGGAAGTGCTGGCGGCGCATGGCTGTCGGCAGAGAAGAACGACGACGGTATCGGCTTTAGCAGGGATGAATCCCAGCAGGAAGACGTTTTTGCTTCCGCAGTTGTAGCACTCAAGGATAGTGTCGCCAAGGGTCGATTCAGGGTGAAGCTGGACTTCTCGGTGGCGAGCGCGAACGAGATGGTTGACAATGTGGCTGGAGGTCGTGTTGCCGCGAGCACTGCAGAACCATTTGTTGCAGCCAAGGCACTTGACAACGGAGCTCGGGGAATGGATGCCGCAGTACCTTCATGGATCGTCAAAGTCAGCAGAGGGCCAGAGTCGCATTTCGGGAGAAGTGGGGTAGCAAGACGTACGAGCAGGCATGCGCAGGCAGCTCTCTCTCCTCCTCTTGAGCGTGACCGAGTTTCAGGTCTTGCAAAGCGCCAACGGGTGCGCTCGTCAGACTGTCATTGTCCTCCTCGTCATACAGCTCAGTCTGGTTGTCGTCGTCATCGGCGCGGCGTCGTCCGCCGCGGCCCCCAAACTTGCCACCATAAAGGAGGCTCTCGTCCGCATCGATAGTCGAGAGGTCGTCGGCGCCGGCCTTGATCGCAGCAGCGGAATCGGAGATCAAGTGGTTTCCGAGGTGAGTAAAGGCTCCCTCCATGATCGCGCAGCGACGGGGGAAGTGATTGTTGTCAAGAGTTCTGCTTGGATAAAGCACCCTTGGAAAGATCAGCAACGAAGTCTTCGGTCGCTCGATTGGCTGAGCCGACAGCAGTGGCCTTCTCCGAGCGTATGGGAGGGGAGTAGCGTAGTTTCGAAGATTGTGCGACTCACCGGACAGTATTTTCGGTATGTCTCGCAATAAGGTCCCGTTCGGCAAGGTCTCGGGTGCGGCTCTGGGTCGTGCGGGAAGAGATTCGGGGTAATGTGAGAACAGGGCAGGTCACATCATACCGACCAATGTGCAGGTTGGCTTGGTTGTCGTGCGTGCTATGTGAGGATGCCTCAGATTTGCAGGTGTGTTCGAGGGCACAGTGGCGCTGTCTCGGTGCAAGTCGCGCGAAGCTTGATGATCCTGGAATTCAAAGACGGCGCCCAAAGTCAGATTGGCCGATCACTAAGGTATGATGGCTTGCTCCCTCTTTTTTGGTGGGATGCCCCGTTATCGCCATGTGACGCCCCCGCGATAAAGATAGCACGGGCCATTTCAGTTCCGATAAGGAAAGATTATTCGGGTCGTCAAGATTTCTGGAGGCTTTTGGCGAGGCCGGTTAAGGACGAATGCGACATTCGATAATCTCTACCACCTGCGTACACGAACGAAACCAAGGGCCAACCGCGGCAGCCGGAGTAGACGACAGAACTAAATTTTCGACCATAACCGACCCCGACCCGAAACGAAACAATTGCCGACTTTGTGCACGCCTCGCGTCACCGAATCGCCGTCATGCTGGTGAGGACTTTGGCAGTCAGATGAAATGGGCGCAAACTAATACATTTCAGCGCAAACAAGCTAGGCAGCGGAGGGACTACCTCTACAGGCGCGCGACGGCCCTGAAGGAAGCAGAGACCGCAGAGAAGAGAGCCCAGTTGAGGGAGGCCCTGGCGTCAGGGAAAGCATTGGACCCCTCCATTGCGAAAGATCAAAAACTCCGAAAGGGTATGTGACCCTCATGACGAAGACTCTTTGCGGCGTGCAAAATTTGGAAGATCAACAAGCGGTGATAATTCAGATCTGATGGTCGCTCGGTGGACTGTTGCCAGGAGACGCGACAGAAGGCCACTAACACATGTACCCCAGACTACCAATACGATGAAGCTGGCGACATCAACGCAGCGGCGGATCAGCTCGACGACGAATACGCCGCAACTTCGGGCCTGAGCGAACCGAGAATTCGTATGTACACCCTCCCCTACAGTCTATTCTGAGGAAAAGGACTAAATCCCCACAGTTGTCACAACTTCTCGAGATCCCTCCAGCAGACTCGCAGCCTTCTCCAAGGAGATAAGGTTGCTGTTTCCCACCTCGGTCCGGCTCAATCGTGGCAACCTCATTCTGCCTGACCTTGTCATGTCTTCCAAGACGAACGGGTTGTCCGATCTTGTTCTACTGAGCGAGCATCGAGGTACACCCACGGCTCTGACCGTCAGCCACCTGCCTTTTGGGCCTACCGTGTCCTTTTCTCTACACAACGTGGTCATGATGGCCGAAATCAAGAGCCTTGGCACAGTCAGCGAGCAATATCCCGTATGGTTCCCCTGAAATATCATGTTGTGGCACGAGGCCAGAGACTAACATAGGCTCTAGCATCTCATCTTTGAAGGTTTCAAAAGGTATGTACTTGTAAAAGATTTGTACCGGCAGCCCGCGGCACGCGGCACGGGCGCGAATGCCGAGAGGCCGAAACTGACTGGATATCCACAGCCCACTAGGAAAGCGAATCGTCACCGTGTTGAAGCATCTGTTCCCACCGAGGGAGCCCATAACGAGCAAGAACCAGGTTGGAAGCCGAGTTGTCACCTTTGTCAACGAAGACGACTGTATCGAAGTCCGACAGTAAGTTGCTGGCCAAGAGTGCCGCACCTGGAACCTACTGACCGCTCGGTGTAGTCACGTCTTCGTTCGAACATCCTACGACTCAGTGGAGCTGGCTGAGGTTGGGCCTCGAATGACCATGAGGCCGTTTGAGGTCAGAGCCGGAACGTTGGAGGCCAAGGGCGACGTGGAGTGGCACCTCTCACAGTACACGCGTACGGGCCGCAAGAAGAATTACCTGTGAGGCGACATGTTTGCTGTTTTGTCGTCAGGAAAGTAGACGGCGGAGCCAGCCGTACAGGGACATGAGGCAGAGGAGTCCCTCGATGGTATCTCTGGCATAGTGATCACACAGGGTGTCGAAGAAGCTGATGACACACTCCCTCACCAGGACGTTGATGAGATGGCCATGCAGCAGCATTGCGATAGATGTAACGGCTGGCCGAAGCAGTGGTAGGTAGCACGAAACCAGCACTTGAGTAGCCATGATCACCTTACTTTATGTAAGGTTAGGCCTATGGAGGCAGCTGCAGCCATCACGAAATGCTCCGCTGTCTGGGACATGAGTCCACGGCGAGGCTTCTGCGTTTGGGAATAAGACATGGAAGAGAGTTGAGGACGTCTGGACAAAGGCAGACGCAGAGCGCCAATACGATGTACATCAGGCAAGGGCGAAAGAAGCCAACGTCGGTGGAAGGAAAAAAAAAAGACTGGACGGCGCTGGAAAAGATACCAATAGACGAACCCATGATGATCACGTCTCAAGCGCGTGTAGGACATTCTATGCAGTCATGCCTTGTGATGACATTCTATGCAGTCATGTCTTGTGATGCATCGTCAGAGAGCCAGCGACGTCTCCTACTGCGCAGATTGCACAATCACAGAAGCAGGTCGCAGGCGATGCCGGAATGTGGACAGGGTTTGAAAAAGGTAGCCATGAACCAATGGGAGGTGGGCAGTGTTCAATGAACATTCTACAAGAAATGGACATCATCAGATAGTTCCGATCTGCCGAGACTAACAAATTGAACAATAGATGGATGCCTGATGCGGAGGTCGCGAAAGCCGATGCGAGTCGTGTGTGGCAACACGAATTAGACGAGCTTCAGTGCGAAGCCCGAAGAGGCGAAGCACAGCCCAGTAGCTTGCGAAGGCTGCGGACGACGACGACCCCGCCGCCCTATTTTTGGTGGCCCGCAGTGGCATGGAGAACAGAGCCAGCACTGATGGAGTGCTGGAGTGATGGTTCGCTGGACTGGAGGGACTGGCGCAGCCACAAGTCTTGGAACGGCACAGGCGTGTTGGTCAAGCCGGTTCGGGATCTCACGCTGCTGCATGGGCGACCTTACATGCAGGGCAGCCACGCCAGCGTGGGCTCAGTGACAGACATTCGGAACATGGTTCCAGATGTCCCATGGAAGGGAGGCTCCGCTGAAGATATTGGGCACCTGTACTTGCACGCCGCCCGCTGGGTGTCGTCTGTTACGTGTGTTCAATTACTAACTAAGCAAGGTAGTTGGCTGTGACAAGGAAGGGTCGCGAATCTCTTTCGATCTCGGTTTGGCTGTCATCTCATGCCAGAACAAAGAAGAGAACAGAAGGCCCTGGCCCTGGCGTTGAAGGAACGTGGGCGCTGAAGGAGCATGTGCTCACCCACCTGCACTTTCGGCCATTTCAAGCCCCGGAGCCAGGTTACGCACAGCCCCCAAGGCACCTGTATGTACCTTCAAGGTAGGCAGTTCCGTAGGACTCTGTCTACGGGTGGGGAGTCCTGGCACGAAGCACAAAAGAGACTGCTGTCCGCCGCCCTCGAGCTGCCGGCCAAGTTCGATTCAGCTCTCAGACAAGCGGACCCCAGGCCCCAGCAAGCACCACAGACACCCGAAGCCCCCCCCCGCCAGGTTCAGCACGCAGAGCATCTCACTGTGCCCTTGGAAGCTCGCAGGGATCCCCAGGCCCAGTCAAGACCCAAGCTTCAACGTCATTTACCCTTGCCGTCCCATTCTTCTGTTCACTGGCCAGTCAGATCGCCGCATCCGCAAACTTTCGACAGTCCAGGTACCCCGTCCGCGTGCAGGTCCTCAGCAACCGGGAATCCCATCTCACCTTAGTACCTACCTCACTCCCTCTCCCTCTCTCTTGTCAATACCTTGCACGCTCCACCACTACCTCACCTCCGGACGGACCGTTTTGATCACAACAAATTCCTCTCCTCAATTCGCCCGCCGCCACCATTCAGCCTTTTGCGAATACATCGACTACCAACGCTCTGCGCGTCCATCGCGCCTCTCTTAATTCTTAGCCCATCATGTCGTACGGACAGTACAGCCAGAACCCCTATGCCCAGGGTCCCGCGGCCGAGGGCGGGTACGACTACAACCAGGTAAGCCCACCTGCCCACCTCCACCCTCGAGCGCAATTGAAGCCATCACCACCATTCTAACATTGACCTTTCTCTCTCTCCGTCAGAACCAGAGCCAGCAGCAGTATGGTGGAGGCCAGTATGAGATGCAGCCCTATGGCCAACAGCCACAACAGAACCAGGACCAGAGCAACCCATACCAGCAGCAGCAGCAACAGTCATCCGCACCCACCACCATCAGCCAGCAAGACTTTCTCGGTCGCGTACAAAATCTGCGCAACGAAATCCGTACCTTGACGGCTGACATTGAGCACATTGCTCAACTGCACCAACGCGCGCTCTCTTCCGCCGATTCCGTCGCCTCCGACCAGTTGAACAATGCCGTTGCCCAGACCCAACTGCGCAACACGCAGATCACCGAGGAGATCAAGTTCCTCGAGCGCGATGCCGCCCGCACCCAAGACGCCTCCCGCGCCTCTAAGCAAGCCCAACTGAACTCGGTCAAGAACACTTTCAAGGACGAGCTGCACCGTTATATGCAAGTGGAGAGCGAATACCAGAAGCGCTACAAGGAACAGATTGCCCGTCAATACCGAATCGTCAACCCGGATGCCACGGAAGAGGAGGTCCACGAGGCCACCGAGGTCGACTGGGGCAATGAGGGTGTCTTCCAGACGGCGGTATGTCCCTCCCACCTTCTCTGTCTCTCCTGCCCTCGACCTCGCACATGATGCTAACACCTCGCTGCAGCTGAAGAACAACCGCCTGGGCCAGGCCAACTCGGTCCTCGGCAACGTCCGCGCCCGTCACAGCGAGCTTCAGCGCATCGAGCGCACGCTCGCCGAGGTTGCCCAGCTATTCCAGGAGATGGCCGTCCTCGTCGAGCAGCAGGAAGCCGTCGTCGACGCCGCCGAGCAGAACGCTGTCAACACGGTCGAGAACATCCAAAAGGGCAACGAGCAGGTCGAGGTTGCCAACAAGCACGCCCGCAACCGTCGCAAGCTCAAGTGGTGGTGCCTCCTCGTCGTTGTGCTCATCATCATCATTGTCGCACTTGGCGTCGGTCTCGGCGTCGGTCTTGTCAAGAACTCCAGTAGCTAAGCGTTGCTTCGATATATGATGGGCGCGCAAGGGAAGAACCACCAGAAAAGCTGCATCGCTACTAGACTTTGATGCGCGACGCCCAACCCTAAGCAGCAACGGCGCAAGAGCCTTTCCCTCTACTTTTTTTACACTTAACGCTGCGCCTCCCACGCCATGGTTCTGGCGCAACGGGGGCCTTTTCTAATAGGCGTGTTCTGTCTGGTTCGGCAGGAACCGGCAGTTTACGCCGCGTCGCTTGGGTCTTTTGCAAAGTCTCTGACGGCTACATCTTTGTGAATGAAATACTTTGTAGAAGGGAGGGGAGTGAGAAGGGGCGGCTTGGGAGTTTTGTACGTGTTACTTGTATTTACTTTTCTCCCAGGACGGTCTCCTGAGCCGCCCCCGGTTTGGATCCGATGCTGGTAGTGAGAGCAGATATCTCATTGATCGTAATTAATAACTGGAAACTGAAACGAAACTGGCAAGACGTTGAAACGAGGTGATGTACAATCTCTGCTATAGCATGTTTAACATGTGTCACTTGACCACGAGGTTCTGGTTTTCCAAGGCAGACTCTTCCCTCGTGTATTCGAACTGAGCCAGACATGTTGCACAAGACATGCAAACGACACACTATCATAGACCATGTACGCGGTGTTACAGGTGAGTGGAAGAATTACATACTACCTATTTGTACAGGCTCAGCACGCCGTGCCCTGATGCCCCGATACATAGTACAAAAGACAACCCTATCTGCCTCCGTCCCCCTGCCTTTTCCCCAACATGACCCTGAGTCGTGACCCTGAGTCGCACTCAGGCTAGAAGGCCTCCCCCCTTTCTTGTAACGGAGCAAGGGAGGGGAGCCAAGGAGGAAACCGTCGATTTTTGAGTTTACCTTGACTCCCACCTTGACCGTCACTGCGAGAGCCAGGCGGGCAGTAGACAACCCAGAAAACTCTCTATCATACAAGGCGCCCTCGAGCCCGACCATCTGGCCTGCATTCGTAAGGCGCATCGTGTCTCCGTAAACCCCCCTCCTTCCCCGGTTTCTCATCGTACACACCCGCTTCCAAATCTCCCCCCCTCCACGAACGAGGACAAGATCCTTACCGGCCGAGCGCGGGGTTCATGCCCTGTAGCCTCGCGGCGAGCTTAGGGTATTTCTCCTGCACCTGGAGCTGCGTGCGGGTGGCCTCGGCGTAGGACAGAGCATTGACAGTCTCGCCTTCGGTGCGGGCCAGCTCGGCGGCGCGCTCGAAATACTTGAGCGCCTCTGTCACCTTGCCCTGCTGAAGGAGAAGCTGGGCCATAGTGGCGACGGCAATGTCGCATTCGGGGTCGACTGCAGAACGGTTAGCGCCAACCGTTATGGGCAGGAATTTGTCGAGATGCCAAGGGGGGACGGGGGAATACGTACTGATAAGTGCCTTCTGGCACAGCTTCTCGGCCTCGGTAAAGTCCTGCTTCTGCTGGAAGAGGCACAGGGCCTTGTTGATGAGGGGCAGAACGTTCATGGCCATGGGCTTGGTCTTCTTCTCCATCTCGATGGCCGTGTCAAACTTCTCCACGGCCTCCTGGAAGTTACCTTGGTCAAGCAGCAGCTCGCCGTAGTAGTTGTAGACATCTGGCACCTCCTTGAAGTTCTTGATGCAGCGGCGGAAGATGGACATGGACGAGGCGATCGAGCCCATCTTGTACTGCGTGACACCGAGCTGGATGTGCGAGAAGATGAAGTCGCGGTCGAGGTCGATGGACTTCTGGTAGTCCTTGGCCGCATCAGAGAATTCGCCCTTGATGAAGTGGAGCTGAGCACGGTGGTAGTAGATATCGGGGTCGTCGGCGTTCTGCTCAAGCGCCTTTTCAAAGTCCTCGGCCGCCTTCTCGGGAGCGCCGAGCTCCAGGTTCATACTGGCGCGCTTGATGTAGCTCTGCGTCAGGCTAGGGTCAAGCTCAATGCTCTTGGTTAGGTCTGCCATGGCGTCGTCGTGCTTGCCAAGCAGGCAACGGAAAGTACCGCGCATGTTATAGGCCAATGCCTCGTGGTCGCCGAGATCACCAAGCTCGAGAGCCTTGTCAAACGCTGCCCTCGCCTCCTCGTAACCGTCGCCCGTCTTCTTCTCCATGGCCTTCAGACCAAGCTGAAGTTGACCGGCGCCGGTCTCCTCAGGGAGCTCAATCGAGTCTTCCAAGCCGGCAGGGCGAGATTTGACACGGAAACTTTGCAGGTAGTTGCCGACAAAGGTGTGACTGGGAAGTTTGACGGGGCGGTTGGCCATCATCTCTGACGCCTTCTGTTCGGCAAACTTTTTCAGCAAGCGCTCGACGGACTCGGCGCTGGCTTGGTTCTTGAAGCTGTCGATGATGCATGACGCCGTGAAGTCAAGGAGCGCCTCGCCGTACATCTTCAGGTGCTCGTAGGCGTTGGCACGACGGTTCAGGGCCTTGACGTATTCGGGGTCAAGGTTGATGGCGGCCGTGGTATCTTCGACAACCTTGTCCCAGTCACCAAGCGCATTGAAGCAGGCGGCGCGGTTAGAGTAGAAGATGGGGTTGGCCTTGCACAAGATGGCCTTGGAGTAAAGGTCGATCGCCGAGTTGTACTCCTTGCTACCGTAGGCCTTGTTTCCGGCATCCTTCAGCTTGGCCGCGTAAGCATCGCGCTGCTCCTCTGTGAAGGTCGCGACAGACGCCTCGGTGATTTCGGGCAGCTCATCGGCACTCTCGAACGTGACTGGCTGGGCTGGTGCCTTCTCCTCGACAGTTTCTGTGAACGTTGTCTTCTCGGCTTCAGCCTTCCTCTCGGCCTCCTTTCTTTTCCTGCGCTCCTTCTTGCTGAGCTTTGGTGAATTGTCCTTGGGCTTCTGTAGTGAGATTTCCATCAGCGATTGAAAGTCGAGGAATGGTTGTTTTGATGTCGCGCAGCAGATTGGAACATGGTGACGCAGTTTGGTGCAAGCACACGATAGCAGCTGAAGAGGCAGGCGAAACTTACTGAGTCACTGTTGAGGTAGTAGAAGACGCCTGCACCTGTGAAGACGACGGCCACACCGGCGATCGTATAGACAACCGTCTTGTTCTCAGACGCCCACGTCGAGATGCGATCCCAAACAGAGGAGGATTCGACGGGGACCGCGACAGGCCTAGTGGCCATCGGGGGGACAGAGGGAAGAGGATTTGACATGATTAAGAGTGCGTGCGATGAATAAAAAAAAGTTAAAACACTCCTTGACTTTGCAGCAGGAGCCCGGGGTGGTAAGGTTGGGAAAGGGCCGGAAAGAGCGTCGGCTGTGAGGTGGTTGATGATAGGAGGTTGAATGGGCGCGCGACAGCTTTCCTGGATGCTGCTGGAATCTGACGGGAGGTGATGATACAGAAAATTGTTGCGGGCTTACCTAAGGACAGGCCCAGACGTCACCACACACACAGCCTAGCAGCCCCGGCGACCCGAGGCGTTGCCATTGTCTTGGCCTGTGGACAGGCCATCTCGACTGAGCCCATACATTGGCCAATGAGAGACCTGAAATTTCATGACCTTGTCCGTCAAAGCTTCAGACCAAAGATGACTAGGGTGGGCTCTGATGGACAAACACATCTTGAGCCTCGTTGGCTACCTGCACTGATATCACTTGAGCTTTTCAACACATCGTCTCGCTCATTGAAATGTCTCGAGACTTCCAGCTCTTCACATCATTGCGCCATGATGATGGGCTTCGACAGGTCCCTACGCATGGTCCTCAAAACGCTGGATGGAACCACCGTCTTGAGTCACCCTACTACATACTCGATTACCATCGCGACCGCATGCTCAGAGCTGCCACCCACTGGGCCTGGCCAGATGCCATTCAGGTCCTGGATGGTGAGGCTGGGCTAGAGCGCCTTGCCTCCTTTCTGGATACCTCCCTGGCCGATCACAGGTATACGGCCCGTGTCAAGATCCTTCTTGCTCAAGATGGCCGGCTTGCATGCGAGAAGGGACCTGCTGCACCGGTGCCTCTGTCCAACCTCTTCCCCAGTCGGCTGCCCGCGCCTGACGCAGAGGTTGCTGCGGGCGATCCCAGCAAAAACCTCGTGTACAAGGTTGTGCCTGACACGGCTCTGACGTCCAAGTCGGAATACACACATTTCAAGACAACAGAGCGCGCTGTCTACGATGACGCGCGGAGTCGCGCGGGCATCCAGCTGACCGATACCACGGAAGTTCTGGTAGTCAATAAGACTGACGGTTCCATCATGGAGGGCAGCCTGACAACCCCTTATTTCTTCAGAAACGGCCAGTGGGTGACCCCTCCTGTACCCCAGAAATTCAGCTGGGAGTCTGGCAGTGGAGGCCAGGATGGCACAACACGCAGATGGGCTCTCGAACGGTAATGCTTATCCTCCCCTCCCTTCCCCTTCTTGTCGCGGCTTAACCCACAGACCTTCTGATGTGTGCTTTTGTGCAGCGGTATCGCGATCGACAAAGCTGTTCTGGCGGACAGCTTGGTAGATGGAGAGGAATGTTGGATAAGCAATGGAGTGAGAGGTTTCATCTTTGGCCGGGTGAGCCTACGCCCTGAGTAGAGACTGGTCCGGAGAACGAGCATGTCCTCTGACGTGCACCTGATGCACAGGCCGGGCCTCCCATCTCAGCGCTCCCACTCTGGGGTGTAGCGGTCCCTTGCGTTGCGCAACGACCCCAAGAAGCGGGGATGGTCTGATCAGGTAGTCCGCACGAGTAGCCATACGGAGCTAAGGCCAATT
>NW_003315038.1:2169921-2179479 GCF_000150825.1 Verticillium alfalfae VaMs.102
CCAAGCCAAACTCGGCGGAGGAAAAAACAGTGCATTATGTTTCAAGCTCATGAACAGACACTGTTATAGCGCACCGATGATGCCAGGCCGGCTACGGTTGATACAGTGCGGGGAGTCGCATCTCCCATGGCACCTGCGCGCATTCCTCTCAGGCTGACAATGACAGGCCAATGCAGGCAACGAAAGCAACCACACGTGAAGTCTCCTCTCTCTCTCCACACTGACACAAACCTCCCACCCCCCCCTGGTCCTCTCCAACCTCCGGCCACGTCCAAGACCCCCAAGAATTTCTCAAGTTCCCTTTGCACATCATCATCATCACCACATCTCCACCATCCCGTGGCTGCCATCTCCTCCGCGCCCGCCTCCACGTCTCCCATCTTGGCCCTTCCCACGCGCGTGGTGCAATTCCCATCTGCCCTTTAACTAGACGCAGACTGTCATCGCCGCGGACGAGGAGACGCGAGAAGCGGCACTCCCCTCCACAGCTGGGTTCGAATCCGACTTTCCATCGTTCGCGCGACCCGACCCGACCTCGACCAGAACCTCAACGAGCCTCTGCCGCCAACCTTGAATCCCACCTATCTACGGCCTTCATAATAAGCTCTCCAGCCTCTCGGACTGCACTCTGTTTACTCGATTCCTTTTTGCTTGCTTCCTCTGTACGTAGCCGCAGGGCGGTTTCTGCTTGCTCTTATCCACCCCGACCATCCGGCTTCCACCACCGAGTCACGTACTCTCGCTGGAAAGTCAATCTGCCGCATGCCCGCCGCGACACGCACGTACAACCATCCGACACAATCTCAATCCTAGTGGCTGTTTCCAGCTATGCCTGCTCCCAAATCGAACACAAACATGGCCGCCACCCGTCGCCGAAAATTGATCGGCCACAGGCGGCGGGTTGACGATGAAGGGGAGGACGAAGGTGGTCTCGACCAGCTCGACCTCGAGGACGACTCCATGTCTGAGGGGTCCTTTGCCAGTGATGACATCGACAACGAGCACGACGCCGACAGTGACACCAGCAACATCGATGAAACGTCCCCAGTTGCGCCCAACGCGAAGAAATCAAAGGCAGCTAGGAATGGTGTCGCGAAGGCTCCTACCGCCAAAGACCCCGTCCCCGAAGCTCAACCTGATGGCAGGCCTGTCTCAGACACACAGTTGATGATGCATGGCTTGTCTCTCGAAGGCAAGCTCATCGGAGGTGAAGGGGAGCATTTCGACAACGCGATCGATGTCCTTCCGAAACCCACATCCAACGGGCCTCTTGTCGTGACTTCCGATTCGGCCGCGAAACAAACAGCAGAGCCTGTAGGCGACCGTCGCCGGCGGGAGCATGAAGAGTACAAGCGAAGGCGGGACGAAGACCCTGCCTTCGTTCCAAACAGAGGGGCTTTCTTCATGCACGATCACCGGCACGCCGGTCCAGCCGCGAACGGCTTTCGTCCCTTCGGCCGGGGCCGTGGCCGAGGTCGTGGTGGCATTGGAGGCCCCTTTGCCCCAGTGCAGTGAGTTTCTCAGCCCTGCTTGTCATAGATTGTTCTGCAAAGACTAATTAATCAGCCAACTCCAACCACCCTCCGACCCTCTGACAAGCGGACAATGGGCTCACGACATGCACGAAGTTGTCGTCAATCCCCAGCCCTCGAGGCCGGTCCGTCATGCACCCCCCGACGAGGAGGGCCCTCCAAATGGCAACGGCATTATTCCGACCTGTTCCCCGAACCCGACACCGATCAACAGAACCATGTCTACCGAGAAGCACGTTGGGAACGTGCAGGTCAGAGTTTCAATTACACCCGGTAAACCCCCTTCAGCCTTCGCCATGCCGGTCCGACAATACACCAAGTTACCCGATCACAGACCACCCCTACGTCGCGATAAGCCAGTTCGAATCTCGCTTCCCGACAACGCGCCAAAGTACATCTTTCCCGCCGTCGACAGGTCATTCATTTTTATACCAAGAGCGATGCGTCCCAACCAGCAGCGGGCCCGCGGCAAGCCTCGCTCAGGCCTTGGATCTATGGGTGGCTTCTCTCGACGCACCAGCGTCTTCGGTGGCAGCTTCTATGGCAGTGCTTATTCACCCAGCATTGCCCTTAGTCGCCGGTCGTCGTTGGCCCCCGACGGTCGCGACTACATGTTCTTTCCCACCGGATCTGTGGTCTCGCGCCCACCCATGCCACTCGACAATCCACGCCCAGTCGTCCGGCTTCCGCCCGCAGTTCAGCAACCGCAAATCAGTGTCGATGGCATGGTGCCTATCGATCATTTCGTCGGTGTACAAGACGCCTCGCTGAGCGGCATGCCGCAGCCCCATACACACCCACTTCCCCAGAAGCCCATTTTCCAGGAAAATCGACAGCAATCAATCCCCATGCACCAGCCTCGCCCGCAGAAGACCGTGTCCGTCGCTGGCATCGAGTCGCCAACCCTGGACCAGCAGCCCTTCCACCAGGCCTTCCACCAGCAAGTGCCACTACAAGTTTCAAACGGCCTGGGCCAGGATGGACACTCTCGCCAGCCATCCTACCCGTCTCACCTCTCAACCGGTACTCCTTTGTCTCACATACCCGAACGCGCAATTCACGCTGCGCCGTTCCAGCCTACTCATTATGGCCAGCAGAACTACTATGGCCATCAACAGTCGTACGGAATGATGCCGCAACAGCCTGGATACTATCAACCACCTGCATACAATGGCGGCGTCATGCCATCGCCTGCTTCGGCAGTCCCGTTCATTCCGGCCTCGCAGCAAGCCCAGAGCCAGAACTACCCCCAGCAGTCTCAGTACGAACAGCATGGGCCGGGTGGCAACCCAGGCATGGTAGCGCAAGAAGTCAACGGCATGGTCTATTACTACGATGCCTCTCAGATGCCGCCGTCGAACAACTACCAGGGATATCAGGGTCCTCCAGTCTATGGTTCAGGTGTCCCGGGGATGGCAGGAATGGTCACCCCGAGCCCAGACGGCTTCTTCTATCCCCAGCAAGCACCTGGTATGGTATACTATCCCCAGTAGGGTGGCGGACAGGTTTCACCACGTCTCTACTCTTTCTTCTCGTCAGCGGCCCGCGACTAGCTGCTCTCATTTCTATCATCGAAGCCTTTCACGACTACTTGAACGTCTTTCCTTTGGATGTAGGGTCGGTATGAGCGCTGTAAGCCTCAAATTAAAAAGGATCGAAAGGAAGACGCCGTTGAGGAATGTCGTTGTTTTATCGCGGGATCCACCAGGACTATTGACTTTTCGAATGAATTCGGAGGGTCAGATGATGGAAGGGTTTTGTCGGATCTGAGGTGTTTGACGGATGAGGTAAGGTTCGGACTTTGATGAACAGCAGCGGAGGAATACATGATTATCCTTGCTTTCCTCATTCCGTACTAAGACATCACTGTTCACGAACAATTCTCCTTGCTGTTTCATGATGGATTTCGGAGTCCCTGTATGCTTCGACTGGGCTGTTCTTTCGCTTCTGTCGCCCGGTCCACTCTGCAGGAGCAACATGTGAAGGGCGTTTCTGGGGACGGTGGTGTTTCTTGGCTTTTGATTTTGTACCTGTCGATTATTCAGCGTTGAGGATTTGAAAGGTATAGTTATTATCCACTGAAGCGAGCGTGTGTGTGTGTGTGTGTGGTTTGAGACTGTTCGCACGGGCGATGGCCAATGCTATTCGCCATTGATTCTGGTATGAAGTGAAGGATCAGAGCTGAACTGTAAGCACTGTATCGATTATGTGGCGGGCAGTCGGAGATTTGATAAAGTTGTTCACACTGCCGGGATGATCGATTTCGCCTGCCCAGTCACGTAAGTGGAGAATAAACAGGTCTTTAATACTTGTTTGCGAGGGTGTTCGTGTAGCCTCTAGTCTATGGCTCGGGCATCGAAAGTGAGTCGGCGGTCTGTCTGTCTATATTACATTATGGGGGCAAAAGGAGAGAACTAGCGTTTCGGCCAAGTGCAAAAATTAAGGTCCGTACCGGGTTCGAACCGGTGCTTACTGGAATCATCTTCGATCAAAACCAGCCGTCCTAACCACTAGACTAACAGACCCTTGTTAATTTTACAGTTCCATAATACATAACCATGTATTTAGGAAACATCACTGCTTTTTTAATCAATGTCCATATGTGCAAACCGAAAAGCATCTCGACACGACATGCTAATCAATCTTTTCGATGATACATTTCTATTGCCCGTCTCACCATTACAACCTTGCCTGTAGGGCTATCTAAAGTGCATCAGCGACCCATAGCTTTCGCCTTCCAACTTCCACACTTAGGTTCATCGGTAGGCGGGAGTGTATATGAACTCAATACCTCAGCAACACATCAGAGGAGGCCGAACGCCTTGCAACTCGGAACAACTCAAACTTAATAGCGAATCGGAATCTGAATCATTTCCCAACAATTCTGCAGAGCAAGAGATGGATTTCTCGTGGCCTTCTTTGCTATCGACAAGCAGCGAAGAGACTACGGCCATCGCTGAGAAAGGAGCGCTAGCGACAACATCGAGGATCACAACCTCACATCTCCAGAGAGGGTGCTGAGATGACGCGGATAACAATCACGAAAAATGAATAAGTGCTAGCAAAGAGAATCACATTCGGGAGAGGACTCGTACCAGCAGGTTCTTGTGCTCTGAATACTTGTCAACGTCGTGCTCCTATACCAGGTAGTCTGAACCTCTCCTCGATCCATCCTTCAATCTCGGGATGGAATTGTGTGTCAATGAAGGTATAATCAGGACGTGGCAAAGAGATTTTCCGTCGACGAGGCCTTGTCTGTTGCTGATAGTGTGACAGTGGTTGGTGAGGCTTAAGCTCTCGCCGGTACCGAGGACAATAAGTCATGCCTGGCAGCTGGTGGAGGTGTAGACCAAAAGTCTGAATATGGCTACTTACGAGATCCTCGCATATTTCTAGTTTCTTTGCGAGACTCGAAAGTCCTCGGCCATGGTCCTACTGGACTGTAGTATGGGAACCCCGGTGCTGACCTTCGGAAACAAGGGCGTCACGGTCTTCTCTTGACTCAGAAAGTCGTGAACGCCCTTGTAAACGCCAGCCCTCGCCTCGATTTTAGAACCGGGAGCGTAGTCAACATAATTTGTACATACAGACTCTATCGCTTCCGGGCCAGAGCCCGAGGGTCCTCCTGCTCTACTAGATGTTTGTTCCTGTTCTCTCACAATAACCTCCCAAAGCCTGTATCAATGAATCCGTACTTACTTCTATCCCGACCTCCACCTAGTTCCTTCTTTTACTAGTCTTCAAGCTATTAGCAATAGCCTTCTTAAAGCAAAGTGCTTCTAGTGTTGAGTGTAGATTTGCTGGCGGCTCAGCATGTCTTGCTGTGTTACAGAATGGTTATTCTCGACGACTAGCCCCACTAAACCGAAGGTATTCAATGGCAGCAAGCGTGGTGGAGATCTGTAAGTCTTTTGTCTGCTCATCGTCTCGAAGTTTATAATCGAGCCGTTCCATCGCCGTCTTGACCTCCACCTCCCTCCAATCTGCAGATCTATATGCTCTACGGAAGTCCGCCCCGTTTTGTGCCAGGAAAGACACCTTCTCCTTAAACAAGACGAGGTCCTCCTCCATGATGGCGCGCATGACGACGTTTTTGGTGCGTACACGGTATCACTTTCTTGAAATACGGTTCATCTTTGCACCGAATCCGATGAGCAGCTCCATCAAGTCTGTAACATGGGCGTCCGTACCGACGGCAGAGTTCAAGGCCGAGTCCAGCTCATCCTGGTATTCCTCCTTCCGGCCTGGGCCATCCGCGGGCAACCCCGTGCTGATTCTGAGTTGTAACTGGCGCAGGATCTGTTCGACGGTCTGTTTTTAATGATCCAAAAGTCTTCCTTGGAAGCATATGCCTCACATGTGGGGCTGGAATATCTGACTCCGGCGGCGGTGGCAAGGCTGCCAGCTCCTTCGATTCCAAGCTTCCATTCATTCTCGCCGGTGTGTCGAACACCGGCCTATGCATTTATTTCTCTGGACGAAAGCACATTGGCATCTACGCCTAGCAGGATACTGGCGATTCGCAAGCTCCCAAACTTGAGGGCTGAGTGCAGCGAAAGTGTCAAGAGCCCCATATTCATGGGGAGCTTTGGAACGAAAACGGGGTGGGCAGCAAGTGTGCAGGTTGAAGCTAGGTTGTTCTCTTGAACAACGCACACCAGGGCCCTTTTGAGGGCTCGCAGATTTGCGCCCGAGGCCAGTGACAGTTCGTAAAGAATTGGGTTGGCAATGGAGCACATGGAGCAGCAGGATCGTGACAAGGCTGCCAGGGCGTTCAGGGACGATATATTATTCGCAATTAGGATGATCAATTCAGTGGGCAGATCAGTGAGGCGGTCTATTGTCGAATCTGTGTTTGTCTTGTTCGGTGGGTGCGTTTGTGGTGGTGTTTGTCAGTTGTTGACCAACCCAAGATCGCCGGACGCCGAGCGGTCGGCACTATGTAACACTCAAGCCTGATGAACAAGATGTTTGCAGGGTGAAATCAATCGATCTCGAATGTCCGTTATTGTCTACTCAAAAAGCTGTTGTATCATATGGCTATTGTCCCCGACACCGGATCACGGCGTCTTGCGCGTCTTTGAACACGAGGTAGGCCTGTTGATGCGCCACCGTTGTCTACGATCAATAAGGCTAACCCTTGTGCCAAGAAAAAACTCTACTGTTTCCCCACAGGCTCGATCACTATCATTCGGCCTCGACGTGGAGTGTTACATGTACTAACCTTGTGCTGTTACGAAGGCGAGGACATTTTTGAACCCGGTGAACTTCTTAGAATACGGCACGTACCGTCCATTCGTCTTGCTGGCTCGACATCTCAAGGGCAGCAGGTTTGGACATTGCTTTTGACTTTTCATGCGTTAGTCTCAGTAGTTCCAATCCAGTCACCTTGAGCACTGAGCGGTAGCCCAAATCTGGTACAAGCTAGTTCTGCTGTGAATTAAGAGAACGATGGTTGGCAAGCTGAAGGTCCCATCTGCTCCTCCTGTGGACAGGCTCCTAGGTAGTGGACGAACTGACCAAAAATCAGCCACACACATCTAGTAACACTTCAAAACAATACATTATTGCTGTGGATGATATTAGGCATTGCCTCAGTACCCAAAAGAAAAAGGTCCATACCGGGTTCGAACCGGTGCTTACTGGAGTCATCTTCGATCAAAACCAGTCGTCCTAACCACTAGACTAACGGACCTTCGTTAGTTTTCTGCGCTGCACCTTCTGTGATCATGATGGTCAATGCTGCTCAACTTTCCGCTGCTCTCAGGGTCATTGCGCGATTGAGGCCTAATCGTTGGTTCTGGTTCATTCGGTTTCACGGTTTGCAGGTTTTGGACTCTTCATGAGCTTAGGTTATTATTCCAACTTCAAGGGAGAGCACTGGCCCAAGAATGCCTTCAACGCCGGGCAACACGGCAAGGTGCAGATTGGCGGGTGACGACCGTCGTATACAAGCAAGCCAAGTGCTTTACGTCCTTGGTGACAAGGAACGTGGTGAGGTAGATTATTGCTCTTCTTGGAACGAGATGTAACGAGATGATTGAGGCTCAGTGTTCCAGTTTTGGAGCAACACAAGCCTTATCATATCGTCCATTCATTCTCAAACTCCGTGGATTCCGTCCATCATCCTACCCAGGACTGACTCGGGGTCGGTGCTCGTCGGTTGATGTCAGTCAGCCTTGGAGGTGCCAGGGAGACACATGCTCATCCGTGTCGGACACTCGGATGAGAGCAGTTCGCAGCAGGCTTCCTTCAGCCCACGTACATACACAGGGAAGCTATCTAGATAGATGACAACTCAAAGGCAAGAATGGACTGGAAACAACCGCCTTCGACGGCAGGCAGCGGTCAGTCGTGGAAGGGTGTAGCAATACGATTGTTGGCTTGCCGCGCAACGCCTTGAGGACAGGGTGAGCCACATGAGACGCCACTGGTGTAGGTTGTGACATCAGCACCTCAACCTCGGGTCTACGTGGACGCTATTGCTCGCAGAAGAGATGGATGAGACAGCAGGGGGGTGGGTCAGGCCCTCCCGAGGGCTGGACTGTTCTGCTCGACAGTGCTTGTCCGGCGACTATTCAGCGAACCTTGGACGGGGGCTTTCAGTCGGGTAACGAGATGACCAGCGTCGTCATGGCATCTGGCCGGGTTCGGGGACGGGACAGTTTCGCATGACTAGCTGCTCTGAAGGCGGGCGGGTCATCTGGGTCAGCGGAACGCAAGAGGAATTTGGATGGACCTCGTGCCCCGGTCCTTCTGGTTGGTCCGCAACAGACGACGTGGGCAGACCATGAGACGGAACAGGGTGGGAGCATGGAACGGCGAAGTGGAAAAGGGATTTGAAACCTTGAGACGAGAGCTGGTGACGAGGCCATGCCTGCCTGGCTGGCAACAGCGTGGTAGACTCAAGGAGGCAAACCACACACTTGGTGGTTGGCCTGTTGATCGGCGGATTGGGGTCAGGTAGGGAGCCTGGAAGGTAATGACTGAGAACGGCGGGCTTGGGGAGAAGACGGATGCCGGGTGCGGTGCTGGCGTCGATACTGGCAGAAGGGAGCACGCCACGTTCAACCTTGGCCCCTTTTCTGGTTCAGGCAAGATACCTCGATAGATAGAGATCCTGGTCCGCACGAGAGGTACCCAAGGTACAGCACAGCATTGAAATCTTTGGGACCACTGGGACCACCCAGCTGAGCGTGCTTGCGGGTGGGATTCAGTTTTTCATTACAGGTCGCCTGAGACGTTTGAAGACGGCGGTTCGCCTCACTGTGAACCCTGGCATTGACGCACCAACGTGACAGGGCTCAGGGAGCGGATCGGTCGGTCTCAGCGCATTGCCCCCAGCGGCCGAGGGAGGCGGTAGGTAGGTGCCTACAGTGGCTACCCACCTACCAACCTAGAACTCTAGGGGTGGTGGTTTGCCACCCATCCTCGAGGCAGGACCTCGGCCGGCTTGCCGGGTAGCTGGGATGGACAGCTGAGCTCCTGAGCAGCAGCTGTATCGTACATTGCGCATTGCGTGAGGGAGGCTAGGTAGTTGGCTAGGAGATCGGGCGTTATTCTGTCAAGCAGGTTACTCGTACAATGCGGGACGAGGCGGCCAAGAGTCGAGTGATTGCGCGGCATAGCCTCAGTTCCACAAACGAGGCACAAGTGCCAGAGCCTTGTCTGGCCTGTCTGGTTCGTGGAAGGCGTGTGGGAAGCTATCTAACTAAGGTACGAGAGCTTGCTGACCGCCCCTTTCGCTGGTGTTCTGTTCGATTACCCATCCTCCTTCTATCGCCTTCGTGACGCCCCGTGCCTGTGGCCACCGTGCACCCACTTACTTGGCCAGTGAAGGGCAGCGCGCGGCGGTCTGCCTGCCTGCCGCCCCCCCCCAAAGCCCTTTCGTCGGGTTCAGGTTCGACGGCATGAGAGGGGGATCCAGGGTCGCGTGACTTGGAGCGCACGATTTAGAACTCGGTCTTGCTCACAGGGGTCGAGAAAGGGACTTTCCCGAGCACGCTGTTTATGCAGCCACCGGGCG
>NW_003315038.1:2179579-2223524 GCF_000150825.1 Verticillium alfalfae VaMs.102
GTAGTACCTCGAGCGCCTACCTACCCCAGACCTTGACCTACCTACCTACCTCGACTACTTACCTCCGCTTCCTCTCTGCCGTTCTACTTCACCTGCCACCCCTCCACTTTCTCCCGTCATCCCCCCCTCCTCCTCCTCCTCTTCTTCATCACAAGGCCATCATCTAGTTTCCAACAGTTCCTCCTACCGACACTCCGGTCTCCCATCCGAGGTGTCGTGATTGCCAACACCTCTCGATCGGAAACACTTAGGTATATCACTCTACCAGCATTATCGGCGTCAGACCATATCCACCCAACCCTCACCACACTCGGTGAGCTCGAGCCACGCATCATGCCTTCCGAAAGCGCCTCTATTGCATCGGCCAAAAAGGCACCCTCTGCTCTCAGAACTGCCACCGAGGACCTACCCGTCACTGTGAAGGTCTTGTATGAAGGCGTCAACCAGCGTTTCGGTTTCGTCCTCCGAGATGTTGGCGTGAGCACGCTCGAGATCAAGGTAAGCGACCCCATCTCGTGCTTCTGACATCGCCTGCTTGACCATCAAGAGGCACAACAGAAGGACCACCGAACTGACAGTTTTGGCCGTAGATTCGAGAGTTTCTGAAGATACCCGTCAACGTCCCCGTCCTTCTCGAGCGCTACTCCGATTCGGCTGCCGCTTACGTCGTCCTGGACCCAAGTAACACCTCCGTCTACAAGCAGCTCTACAGGGCAGCCAAGGCCAAACAGAAGCTCAAGCTCCGTGTCACCGTTCAGCGGCTGCCGGAGAGGACCCCTCCCAGGTCTGTGACTGTGGAAGACTGCCCCGAGGTCAGCACTACTCTCGCCGCTGTTCCCAGCCCAGCTCCGCAACCCGAGGCATGCAAGCCACCGGTCCCTCCCAAACTTCCCACCGTCTTTGACGTCCTCCGAGCTACAGAGCCCAAGACGGAGATGAAGAACGAAGCACCCAAGCACCAGCTGCCCATGACGGATCTTGTCGATGATTTCGAAACTTCGCTTCTTGCGTCCCTGATGCAAAGACACGCCAACTTGAGCGACATCGACCACAAGGAGCCTGTTTCCAACCCGGAAGCTCCGGTGGCCCCAGAGCACGACCCTTGTCTGGGCCTCTATTTCAAGAATGCCGCCGGTCAGCTGCGAACCAAAACTCTCCCCACCCTCAATTTTGCTGTGTGCTGCAACAGCTGCGACAAGACCATCCCTGACTCTCACTATCACTGTTCCACGTGCGATGATGGTGATTTCGATCTTTGCCAGAGTTGCGTCGAACAAGGGATCACTTGCTACAGCGACAGCCATTGGCTCATCAAGAGGGCTCTGCATGACGGCCAGATCATCACGAGCACCACAGAGACCATTGCCCCTAAGCCTAAGAAGGAGGAGCCCGCGCCCGCCGACAAAGCCCGCGTCCCCATCCCCGAGCCGTTCTTGGCGCCTCTTCCCACTCTCAACACCACATCGTGGGCCGTCAGAACTTGCAACTGCTGCGTAAATGAGCTTCCCGAGTCACGCTTCTTGCACTGCACCACCTGTGAAGACTTTGATCTTTGCCATGCATGCTTCTCTAAGGATGCTCATGGCCACCACCCGAAGCACGCCTTCACTCCTGCCGTCGAGGGTGCCTACGTACCCAACCACCTCCAGGTGAGACTTTCCGCTGGCCGTAACCAGGTCCACAACGCCATCTGCGATGGATGTGACAAATACATCTGCGGCGTCCGTCACAAGTGCCTGGACTGTCCCGACTGGGACTACTGCAGCGAGTGCATTGTCAATGCCAAATTCGTCCATGCCAACCATCGGTTCGTGCCCGTCTACGAGCCCCTGGAGGAGGCTCGAGCTCGCTGCACCAGCGCCCGACAGGTCCATTATGGCATCTGTTGCGATGGTCCCCTTTGCAGCAGCGGTAACGCGCCGACATATATCACCGGCACCCGGTACAAGTGCACTGTATGCCACGACACCGACTTCTGTGCCAGTTGCGAGGCTAGTCCGGCCCTGGAGCACAACAAGACACACCCTCTGGTGCAGTTCAAGACTCCTGTCCGTCATGTCACTGTCACGACAACAGGCGAGCACGGCAACGGCAACACCATGCCACAGCTCGGCGACAGATCGTTCCACCGCGCTGCGTCGCGCTCAAGCGACACAAAGTCCATGGCGTCGGTCCAGACTGTTGTTGATGTGAAGCCAATTGAGTCGATGCCTATCAAGGAGGAGGTTGTCGAAAAGACCCCGCAGCCCAAGCCAGAGGAGAAGCCCCTCTTGGAAAAGGACCTTGTCGCTGTCTTTGTTAGCGACACCATCGCTGACGGCACCACCATGGCCCCCAACAGCGTCTTCCAGCAGACCTGGAATCTGAGGAACGAGGGAGATGTTGCCTGGCCGGCCGGTTGCTCTGTCAAGTTTGTCGGCGGCGACTACATGGGCCACGTTGACTCAAACCAGCCGGCTGGCATCTCGGAGCTTGTCTCCGCCTCCGAGTCCACCATCTGCTATGAGAGCCTCGCCCCAGGTCAAGAGGCTCCCTTCACCGTCCTCCTCCGCACTCCTCCCCGCGACGGCAAGGTCATATCTTACTGGCGTCTGACGACCAGCGATGGCATGAAATTCGGCCACCGCCTCTGGTGTGACATTGATGTGCGCACGCCCAAGGATGAAGTCAAGAGCGTTCCTACCGAGACAACGGAAGAGGAGCATGCTGAAGAAGCCCAGACCAGCCAGATGATTTTCCCCAAGCTTGAGAAGGAGTCGCCGGTAGCCAGCATGCACCAGGACGCCAAGTCCGAGACCGCCGCTTCATCCACGCTTGCAGATGTGGCTAACGAGGTCGATGATTTCGAAGATTGCGGACGTGTTGATGACTGGGAGGGTTCCGATGACGGCTTCATGACCGATGAGGAGTATGACATCCTTGATGCCTCGGACGAGGAGTTCCTCGAGGAGCAGCAGAAGAGGCTGCGAAAGTAAAGGCGCATTTGCGCCAGCTACTTCATTTTCTATCGGTTACAGGAGTCATTCGGAATAACAGGCAACGGGTTCTCCTCAGGAACAGGGTTCAGTTTCATTTGGTTGCGTTCTTTCCTTTGGTTTGGGTTTCATTCTAGGCTCTATGGTGTTGGAACTGTTTCTCTTAAATCTCTCCCAATGTACAACAGGCATGTCAGGGCAACGAACGCCTGTCCGCAGCGATGCGCATGTCGGCTTCAGCCTCGGGGAGAAGTGAAGACACTCCCCTTACTGGTGAATGAAGTAGGGAAGAGCGCGGGGAAGCGGAGCTCACCACCCAGACTCGACAATGTCTAACTACAGATTGCTATATTCACGACAGGACGGTCTAAATTGAGTCTCTCTTTAATGTCCACCAATCGACATGTACAGCATGACAATGCATCCGAGTCCTCTTCTGTATGTATGCGTGCCTTGAGGATCGGAGGACGTCTGTGGTGAATATCAGCCTCCGAGAAGGCCGTAGTTACCCAGGGGTCCGCCAAAGAAAGTACGTCGCCCGGAAATGGGGCAGAAGCTCCACCCAAGATAACCCCCAATTTGGGCTACTTCCAGGGTACCTGCCTGAGTGATGCCCCCATCATGAGCCAGCCCACCTCCCTGAGTAAAGGGAGGACAGGGGGTCACGCCTGGCCGGCTTTTGGTAAAGTGTCCTCAACCACCAAAGCTATCGCATGCCAGCAGCTCCCCACCATCGCTCGACACCACGATTTGGAGGAAGACGAGACGAGAGCCAAAGAGGTCACCATCTCGTACCGTACGCGCGGGCCATAACATCCACATGCGACTTGATCTCGGCCGGTGGTAGACAATTGACTTGCGCCTACCCATCGCATTCCCAGCGCTGCAGGGCTCAATCGCTCGACTCGACAGCCAGAGACTTTGGTCCACCCACAATGGACTTCCACGAAAAAGTCATGGACGAAGACGCCTTTGGCGCAAAGGGCAGCATCGTCAGTGCATTTGACGCCTTTCGTAAGCAAGCAACTCCTCTTGCATTGCACGCTCGTCTTTGACTTCTGTACCGACTGCTAATGCATCTTCTTTCTCTCCTCGATAGCCAAGTCGAAACCTCAATATGTGCAACGGACATCTGGGGGCGGCAAGTGGACCGTTGCCATGGCCGTCATCTCGGTCATGCTGTTCTGGCCCGAACTTGGCCGGGGGGGGCGCGGCTCCCGAGAGCCCACACGTTTGCGGTCGAGAAGGGCGTCGGCCACGACCCTGCAGGTCAACCTCGACATCGTGGTCAAGATGCGCTGCGAGGACCTGCACATCAACGTGCAGGATGCGTCGGGCGACCTGATCCTGGCGGCGACGAAGCTGCGCGAGGAGATTACGAGCTGGCATCAGTGGGCCGACATTACGGGCAACCACAAGCTGGGACGCAGCCCGTCGGGCCGCATCGAGACGAACAGCGGCTACCATCTCGACGAGGGCTTCGGTGAGGAGCATGTGCACGACATTGTAGCACAGAGCAAGAAGAGGCAGAAGTGGGCCAGGACGCCTCGCCTTAGGGGTCCGCCAGACAGCTGCCGTATCTTTGGCAGCCTGGACCTCAACAAGGTGCAGGGCGACTTCCACATCACGGCTAGGGGCCACGGGTACCAGGGCGCCGGGCAGCATCTGGACCACACGAGTGAGTACCTAGATTGAAAGATGATTTTTGTATGCGGATTGCATGGCTGACGCGAGGCTCTCGCAGGCTTCAACTTCTCGCACATTGTCAACGAACTCTCCTTCGGCGCCTTCTACCCCAACCTCGAGAACCCGCTCGACAGGACGGTCAACCTGGCATCGGCCAACTTCCACAAGTTCCAATACTACCTCTCGATCGTGCCGACCGTGTACACTGTTGGCAGGTCGGCGTCCAAAGCCAACACGGTGTACACGAATCAGTTCGCCGTGACGGAGCAGAGCAAGGAAGTCGGCGACCACAGCGTGCCAGGCGTCTTCGTCAAGTACGATATCGAGCCGATCCTGCTGCTCGTCGAGGAGACGCGACCGGGCTTCGTGCAGTTCTGGCTCAAGGTGATCAATGTTCTGAGTGGTGTTCTCGTTGCGGGACACTGGGGCTTCACTCTGAGCGAATGGTTCAAGGAGAATTGGGCCAAGAAGAAGGAGAGGACGCAAGGCTTCATCGGAACGGGCAAGGGGGACTATGACCACTGAATGAGAAACCTTGTGGGATACCCTCGGAAAAAGGGACGTGGCGCCGGTGGCTGCTCGGGGCGAACATGGAGGGTTCAAGCTGTACACAATGCACTTTTCATATATATGGTTCTGGGAGTTTAGAACGGTACGGAATTGATATCAAGACCATTCATTTTACATCGCACACGGCTGAGCTCGTGGTCGTGTCCGTGGTTTTCGGAAACCAGGTCGAGCCGAGGTCGGAGGTCGGGGTTCGGGCACAAGACGACCAGCGACCGGTGGACTGGTTCCACAGGGCCGTGGCTACAGGGCACTAGCAGGGGACCACCGGGGTCCTTGGCCGTCACAACGCCCCCACCAGCAGTGGGAAACCAATCCGACATCGCCCATTTCACACTCGCCATTGACTCTCGAGAAATTTCCACATCACCCCCCCCCCCGCCATACCACCCATGTGTGACTGTGACTGCCATTGCGACCAACCTGTGACTCGATAGTCGATTTCAAAGGCCAGGCTCATCAATACGCCGGCAGCGACTTGTGACAATGGCGCCTTTTGAGCTTGCTGCTCGGTCTGGCACCGCTGCGAGGGTATGTCTGCGTGTACTCCTTGTTCTTCCTTCCTTCCCCCTCCACATAGACGTCGCGTGCGAGTCTAAAGACAATCGTATCTGACTGTTCAACAGCGACTGCTCACACGCACGCGGCCCTTCGCCGCCTCGCCCCCTTCCTCTTGCCTTCCTACGAGGCGAACCTTTGCCGTTGCCCACGACATCGATCAGCTCGACGCTGCCATCCGACCCTCCCTACCCAAGTCGATCAAGCCCGACACCTACCGCAAGCTGCACGACAAGCTGATCCAGGTCCGCCACGCTCTCGGCAACCGGCCCCTCACCCTGGCCGAGAAGATTCTCTACAGCCATCTCGATAATGTAGACCAGTCCCTGCTCACCAACACGAGCAATGGCCGTGACATTCGTGGCAGTGCCAACCTCAAGCTGAACCCGGACCGCGTCAACATGCAGGATGCCTCTGCCCAGATGGCTCTGCTGCAGTTCATGTCCTGCAACCTGACGCAGGCTGCCATCCCTGCCAGCATCCACTGCGATCACTTGATTGTCGGCGAGAAGGGCGCCGACCTGGATCTGACGGAGGGCATCAACATGAACAAGGAGGTCTTTGACTTCCTCGAGTCGGCTGCGAGGAAGTACGGCATGGACTTCTGGCCTCCCGGAGCTGGCATCATTCACCAGACGGTCCTGGAGGTCTATGCCCTCCCTGGCCTGATGATGCTCGGCACGGACAGCCACAGCCCCAACGCTGGCGGTCTCTCCACCATCACCATCGGTGTCGGTGGCGCTGACGCTGTCGAGGCTCTCGTTGGAGCCCCTTGGGAGCTCAAGGCCCCCCGCATTCTCGGCGTCAAGCTCACCGGCCAGCTCAGCGGATGGGCTTCCCCCAAGGATATCATTCTCGCCCTCGCCGGTAAGCTGACCGTCCGTGGCGGCACCGGCTACATTCTGGAATACTTTGGTGAGGGTGTTGAGACCCTGAGCGCCACCGGCATGGCAACCTGCTGCAACATGGGAGCCGAGGTCGGCGCCACAACGTCCATCTTCCCCTACACCAAGGCTTCCGAGCGCTACCTGCTGCAGACCAGGAGAGAGGCGCAACACCGCGCCATTGAGTCCTTCCGCACCTGGGGCGACTTTGACTTCCGCGCCGACCAGGGTGCGCAGTACGACGAAGTCATCGAGATCAACCTCTCTGAGCTCGAGCCTCACATCAACGGCCCTTTCACGCCCGATCTGTCGACACCCCTCTCTTCCTTTGGAGAGACTGTGGCTCAGGAGGACTGGCCGACAACGCTCTCTGCTGGTCTCATTGGCAGCTGCACGAACAGCTCGTACGAGGACATGACGAGGGTCGAGAGCCTCGTCACGCAGGCCGAAAAGGCGGGTCTGAGGCCCAAGGCACCCTTCTACATCACGCCTGGCAGCGAACAGATCCGTGCTACCCTTGAGCGTGACGGCACCCTGCAGACGCTCGAGGGCGCTGGCGGCATCGTTCTGTCGAACGCTTGCGGCCCCTGTATCGGCCAGTGGAAGAGGCAGGACGACATTGCGAAGGGTACCCCGAACGCCATCCTCACCTCGTACAACCGGAACTTCCGTGGCCGCAACGATGGTAACCCCGGTACCATGAACTTCCTCGCTTCACCTGAGATTGTCACCGCCATGGCCTATGCCGGCTCGACGACCTTCAACCCCATCACCGACGAGCTCAAGACACCTGATGGCAAGTCTTTCCGCTTCGAACCCCCGCAAGGTCTCGAGGGGCCCAGGACGCCATTCGACTCGGGTGTCAAGGGCCTCCAGTCGCTCTCCCCCGACGGTCCCAGCCCTGCTGTGGAAATCGCCATCGCGCCTTCCTCCGAGCGCCTAGCCTTCCTTGAGCCCTTTGAGGCCTTCCCCGAGGGCGACCTCGAGGGCCTCAAGGTCCTTGTTAAGGTCACGGGCAAGTGCACGACCGACACCATCTCCGCCGCCGGTCCCTGGCTCAAGTACAAGGGCCACCTGCCCAACATCAGCGCCAACACACTCAACACGGCCGTCAACGCCGCCACAGGCGAGGTTAACGTCGCCTATGACCTCGACGGCTCTCGCCACACCATCCCTGACCTCGCCTTCCGCTGGAAGGCTGCTGGTCAGCCGTGGCTCGTCGTTGCTGAGCACAATTACGGCGAGGGCAGCGCGCGTGAGCACGCCGCCCTGCAGCCCCGCTTCCTCGGCGCGCGTGTCGTCCTGACCAAGTCCTTTGCTCGCATTCACGAGACGAACCTGAAGAAGCAGGGCGTCGTGCCCCTGACCTTTGCCAACGAGGCCGACTACGACCTCATCGACGCCGGCGACGAGGTCAGCACTGTCGGCCTCTACGAGATGCTGCAGAACGGGGGCAAGGGCGACGTCCAGCTTCGCGTCAAGAAGGCGGCCGGCGGCGAGGAGGTGCTAATCAAGACCAAGCACGCCGTGAGCGAGGACCAGGCCGGCTTCATCCTGGCTGGCAGCGCGTTGAGCATGTTGTCCAAGAGGGCGCATGCTTGAGCACGACATCCCTTTTTGTCTCTATACTTGTCTTGTCATGTAGACGCTTGGGGGTTCACTTTTTTTTTCCGGACACAAAAGAAGAATGTTCGTGCGAGGAGCGTGTAAATAGTTTCTTGATGTTTTCGTTTCTTGCTTAGAGAGGCGCCTTTTCTGGTTTGGCACGGGGTTTCCCAAAAAAAACAAACGAGATGCAAAGTAGAATTACGTTCCTGCTCGACGCTGTACCGTCTGTCCTCCACGTATGCCCCATGCTCCCAAAATATGAACATGTACCTGCAAAACTGTCCGCATCACTATGCTCTCTTTCGGCAGCGTAATTGCGCTTGCTTTGGCATGCTCGTACTCATTCGTGTATTGCTTGGCAGGTGTCTTGAACGCCAAACACCTAATTTCTCTGATGTTCATCAGTCGTCGGCAGCCCCCAGTCGTGGCTGCCATTATGCCTCGTGTATGATTATTCAGGCTCGCCCACTCGGCGAAGCCGCCTGTCCGTTGGTCACGGCGTCCGCCGCGACAGACCCCCTCCCCTGATCCAGCAAGTTCTGGATCGTTTCGCCCGCTGCTTTCCGCCGCATCTTCTGCTGCGCAATGTGCACGACTTGGGCGCGGTTCGAGCGCATCCACTCGCAGGCGCGCAGCCAGGACGGGTTGGCCTTGACATAGTCTGGCAGCTCGCTCTCCGAAACGTCCCCAAAATCCACAGGGCGGCTGTGCGTCCACGGTGCGGGCGGGTGCCGCCGCAGCGGCTGGCCGAGAGCAAGCGCCGCCTTGTCGGCCCGCATCCGGGCTTCGGCCTGGCGTCTGACGTCCCGCCGCCGCTGCGCTGCGCGTCCAAAGTGGGCTTTCCTGCCGCCTCGCGCCCTGATCTCCGCCATCTTGGCGTCGTACCACTCTTCCGTCCAGCGCAGCGGCCAGTGGATCCGCGGGTCGAAAGCGAGGTGCAGACGGTCGCTCTCTTCTGGCAGTCGGTCCGCTGGAGGCTGCTGCGGCGCGGGAGATGTTTCGTCGCGGCCTTGCGCGTACACCTCAGCGTCGAACGTCGTTTGGTCGAACGAGGCAGCCAATCTCTCGCGACGGACAGCGGCTTCTGTGACTTGTCTGATTCGTTCCTTCTCCCTATGTGCTCTCGAAGACGCCGTGTGGGCAAAGGGGGCGTGAGCCGTTGTGGTGTGGCCGTTAGCAAGGTGCTGCGCGGCTGCATGTCGAGGTGGCGGCGCTGCCATAGACGAGACAAACTGCCCTTCTAATGCGTCTCGGACATGAACAGGCAGTCCGTCTGGCACCCTCTTCACCGAGACTTGCCTGTGCGGTGTCTGTTGAGGCCGTGTGCTGGGCTGAGACTCACTCGACTCTGATGGCTGCCTAAGCCGTTGCTGCTTTTCGATTTCCTGTCGCGCGTACCAGCTTTCCGCCTTGCTTTCTAAATCTGTCCGGAATGTCTGCAGGGAATTTTGCTTTGGAGGTGGTGGTTTGAAAGCATTGTGTCGAGGAAAGCCTCCGGTCCGCGGATCTTCTATAATCCACGAATTCAGATGTGGCAGGGAGGATGTGTGGCTCTCGTGTGGTAATGCTGAATGATCTCGCAACGGCGGAAGTGATATCGTCGACTCTAATCTCGAAGCCTCGACTCGAGGCTTGTGATCGCGGTCGGGAGATAGGGGCTTCGGTGCAACACTTAGGATAGGGGGTAGATAGGGTCTGAAGATCGGTGGCCTGGGTGGAGGGTTGTCTTGCCCTGCCACTGGCCGTTTACGCGGAAGGCCTCCTGACGGGGGCCACTGAGCTCCATGGTGGTTGGGCAATGATACTGGGCTGTATGCGTCTGCTTTGGGATGTAATAGATGGCTACTGGGGATCTGTGGTGTGCCTGACCTCGAGAATGGGGTGAGTCCTCGTGGCATGTTTTGAATCCCGGGACTTTGGGCAACCTTCTTGGCTGTCCGTTGGGCCCGGTGGAAGAATTCCTCTCCGAGTCGAGAGTTCGAGGGCAAGCCAGGCATAGTACTATCAGACCCACGGCTGGGACTCGCTCTAGGTCGGTCATCCATGGTGGATTGGCGCCAATATCCGCCTGCTTGTTGTGGGGGGTCTGGTGCGGCATGATGCGCACAATACCGATCCATGAACAGGACCGTGACCGAGCAGCCAGGATAACGGCATTGCATTCCGAAATGAGGCTGGGGCTGTAATGGTGGCTCTTCGTGGTCCATCTTTCGGCCGGGGGTCACCGAGGATGCTCCGGTAGAGGCTGATCTGCCGGACTGATGGCTGGAGTAAACGCTGGGTCTGCTCAAGTGAGAGTTGGCAGATGGTTCTTGGTCATGTCGGCTTTTGATCTTCCCCTGTCGAAAACAACGACGGCATAACCAGCGTCTGAAAGACCAGTCAGCCAGTGTTGCTTGTTATGACGCGATGGAGGTTCCAGACCGTTCGAGAGATGAGGATCCCGGACGAACAACGTGGCCACGTACCTATTGGCTGGTATATGGCGATGGCAAGCGACGTGAAAGTACGAACCACATCGGTTACCACACGCGTAAAGTGCTTGATCAAATTGCTCGCCTTTCCCGCAATATCGGCAGGCCCCAGCAGACGTTGGCCGCCCCAGTTGGGTGGGTGGATTTCTGCGATGCAAATTAGCCATGAGATATATGCATGATCTTGTCTTGCATCAAACGCGTCGCCAGCGAAGAGGAGCTTAAATTGTGTTTCGAATTCAGTTCTTTCTCTAAAATGTGTCTTCATCGAGGGGCGCCAGCAGCGGTTTGGAAGTCCATGATACGCGTTTGGCGGGAGAGGCGACGAGATTTTGTTTGCCGCAGCCTTTGGTCCGACGCGGTTGGGGCAGCGAAGAGCCGAACTCCATAAAGTGGCAATGCAAAGTCGAAGCAGCGCATCAATATGTTCTCCATGAAAACCAGGTGTGTAGCCGAGAGTACTTGGTCTGCACCGGCACCAGGGCAAGACAACGTGAAGCTGTCGACAGACTGGTAGGACCACGAGAGAGTTCAACTCTCGAGTACGAGTTCGAGGTCGGGGTGGTTCTTCGGTCCCCTTCCAAACCAAATACACGCATCAGGCAGACTCCAACCCCAGAAGGGCTCCCTTCCATCGGACCTTTTACCAGAAGTTCATCATGAACGAGACACAGTCTGCGTTGGGGGGAGGGAAAGCGGAAAGACAGAGGCGCCGGTAACTGAGAAGAGAGGGTACATACCGCGGAGATTGGACAGGTATCACTTAGTGGTTGACTGTAATGCGCACAAGTGAGGCGGGGGGAGATGATGACAATTTTAGCGTTCTCAGGCTGTAAAAACAGGCGTGATCCCTCTGATCGAAGTGAGTCGTCCGCGAAGACAAAAAGAAGTCGGCTCGTGTGTGAGGAGAGGTTGCTTCGATGACTGCAGCTGACGCATGGCTGGTAGGTGATTGCACGAGTAAACCTTGATTGGCGAACGCATCGGGCCTAGAAGAAAAGTGGTAGGATGAGGTGTCTCTTCGGCTGTCACCCAGCCTTGCCAGGTCAGGGCAGATGCAAAGACAGAGCCTCGAGCGAGGCTGTGGTGGATGAATGAAGCTCACAACAAACAGGGTATGGATATAGGACGGTACCTCAGCAGCCGGTACATTAGGTGGGCAAGATAGGTGGGTGGGATTGGCACAGCGAGCGCCAGAGGTGTGCTGACTGGAGTTGCTCTTGGCTTCACCACCCTTGGCGTTGGACGAATCGGGTTAGCCCCAGATGCCGCTTTTGCTCAGATTCGTCTGTTGCCCTTGTACATGCTAAGCCACCCTTCGCGAATTGCCCTATATATGCTATCCATGTTGCAATTAATTGACACGTTCGTATTGAAACGTCAAAGCCACTTCCGCATGGAGACATACTCATCTTGTGGCGCTGGCTGTCCACTGGCGCGGCCAAGAACCAACAACGGCCATGCTTCGGCACGGCAGACTCCTGGCTTAGGAGCCTTTGACATAACAACTCAACCACAGCCTGAGGCTCATGCTCAGTCAGAGGGGCATGGTGCCAGATCCTCAGAACAGAGGTCAGTCCCTGAGAAGACATTACTGTTGTTAGTTGTGCCTGGTTAGCTGCCTGCAAAACCCTACCACTTCGGCCTAGCTGAACCTTCAGGGTGGCAGTCAGGCTGCTCGCGTCTTCTGAGCGTGCTTGAACCCTCACACCGGGATGAAAGTACGGGATCCTGGCATCGACTTATGACAAGTCTGTCGTGAGATTTTCATGGACGATGGTTCCTCTGGAGAAATGACCTTGCTGTAGGCTGCAGCCATCCGTACTGTGGAAAGTCTAGCGTGTTAGCCCGCGGGCTGTTGCGTGTTTTCGCATCGTTCATCGAGATCAACTCCAAAAGTGATTTCGGTTTCGCTTTCCAATGAAGAAAGACACAGTAGCTGTTTGGTTTGTCGTTGCACGGTTGTAGTCGTTGCCCCCAGAGCACAGCAATCCTGTGGATTGTCCAGAGTGTCCCAGCTCCGTCATTATTCCAGATATCTTCCACAGTCACCCAAAAATAATAAGCAAAGACTGAGATACAACGCCGCTCCTTCCTTCCATCTCTCTGCGATGCCTCACACAGGACAGTAGTGACGAATGCCCCGTTTTTTTTCCTTCTCTTCTCCTGTTTCGCTTGAAGAGAGCCACCTCTTCATTTACCGTTTCGAATTACAACCTTCAGCTGGTTTGACGGCGAGTCAGGACCAGGGCCACAGCGGCCGTGTCGGTCTGCTCGCGGTTTGGCCCAAGCTCCCGTTCTCCAGCGGACACGACACGCCAAAAAGCATGATCGCCTAGCTCCCGTCAGCGCTGTCTACGCCCCGTTCGCCTGCCCGACAGCCCCTCCATCTGCCCGAACAGGCTTAGCGCGGGGTTCTGCTCAGACGCTCTGTCCCTGTCCTGACAGGTTGACCTTTGGGTTCGACTACGCCTGTCTGTGCCTACTGAGTGCTGAGTGTAGTTATCGTAGTAAGCTGTCTTCAGGACGTGACACTTCAAGGGGGACACATTCTTTCTTTAGTCCTCACGACGCGATCGCTATCCGCCAACACCACTTCATTCTCCTCGTTACGTGTCGCGGGCACTTCCAGGTTGCTGTGCGACCATGAATTTCTTCTCCGCCGTGGCCTCGGCCATATCCCAAGGGTCCCCCTTACCCTACAACATTGGCGACAAGGTCGATGTTGACCAGTCCATCTGGACCCTGAACAATGGCACAAAGAGGGTAGGTACAATGGATGCTTCCGGTTCGGCCTCTGTTGTGAAAGCAAAACCTGACATACCATCCAGGAAGACGGATCCAGCTGCAGTGTTTTCTCCTTCGACATCGCCGCCAACAAGTCTCGACTACCCCTCGCGAAGAACGCCCTGCGCAAGCTGCGGACGCTCCGACATCCTGGAGTGATTAAAGTTCTAGACACTGTCGAAGTACGCTGCTCGCCTGCTTTATGCAACGACCTCCTTCTTACCATGATTCCCAGACCGAGACCCATATCTACATTGCGACCGAGAGAGTCGTGCCCCTGAGGTGGCATATCAGGAGAAAAAGCCTGAGTCCCGAAGCTATCAAATGGGGTCTGCACAGTGTTGCCGTACGTTATTGGAGGCGCACCTGCTTTACCTGTTCGTGATAAAAGCCTGACACTGCAGCAGCGGACGGTCAAGTTCATAAACGACGAGGCAACCTCGATTCACGGCAACATCAAGGCTGGCTCTGTGTATACATCCGAGAGTGGAGAATGGAAGCTGGGCGGCTTCGAAGTCTTGAGCAGCGTGAAAGATGACGAAGCAGTTATCTATGTAAGTCGCGCTCGATCATGTATTCCGTACACGACTGACCTGGGGACGGCAGACATACGGAAGCCTCGTCCCGGACTCAGGACGGTACACGCCTCCTGAACTGGCCCGTAGTGGATGGGACGCTATAAAGAAGAGTCCTCACGCGGCAGTTGACTCGTATGGCCTTGGCTGCCTCGTCTTCGAGGCTTTCAATGGCGACTTTCAAGGCTCCGATCAGGCGGGCCAGACGAAGAACATCCCGCCCACGATGCACGCAAGCTACAAGCGACTTGTGAATCCAAACCCCAAGGCACGCCTGAGTGCTGCGCACTTTCTTAGACCAAGGGTCTCGTACGGGCTCATTCTTTGACAGTCCCCTCATCAAGTTGACGGAGGGTATCGACAACATGGGAGTCATGTCCGAGCCTGAACGAGAATCTTTCATCGAGTCAGTAGCCTAGTTCATACATCCCGATCGCTTGCAAGATACTGACTCAACATAGTGGCTTCGAACAAATCACCGACGATCTCCCGGAGGACTTCATCAAAATGAAGGCGTTGCCTGAGATGCTCAAATCCGTTGAGTTTGGCGGCGGTGGACCCAAGGCCCTCGGTGTGGTTATGAAAATCACGGGGAAACTGTCCGGAGAAGACTTCGACTCCAGGATCACTCCGGTTGTCATCCGCTTATTTGGAAACCCGGACCGAGCAATTCGGGTGTGCCTCCTCGACAGTCTGCCCTTGATGATCGACCGTCTGTCACAAAGAATCGTCAACGACAAGATCTTCCCGCAACTGGTGACAGGCTTTGCAGATGCAGCGCCTATAGTCAGGGAACAGACTCTCAAGTCTGTGCTTGTCATCATTTCGAAATTGTCGGATCGAACCATCAATGGCGAGCTGCTACGGTACCTAGCCAAGACGGCGAATGACGAACAACCGGGCATTCGAACCAACACGACCATCTGTCTCGGCAAGATCGCGAAGAACCTGGGTGTTTCGTCAAGAGCAAAGGTGCTGATTGCAGCCTTTACTCGTTCTCTTCGCGATCCCTTTGTACACGGCCGAAATGCCGCTCTCATGGCACTGGGCGCAACAAGCGAGCACTTTTCCGACGAAGACTGCGCGACGCGAATCTTGCCTGCCATCTGCCCGCTGCTGATGGACAAGGAAAAGCTGGTGCGTGATCAGGCGAACAAGAGCATAGACGTCTACTTGCAGAAGATTCGCAAGGCAGCCGCGGCCATGCCCGAGTCTGTGCTGCCCCCTCCGGCGGCTGCTGAGGCTGCAGCAGGCCCAAGAATGAGCACCCCTCAGCCCAGCGAGGGCTCCTCATGGACTGGGTGGGCTATTTCCTCATTCACCAACAAAATGTCTGCGGCTGCAGGTGAGATGCAGACGAACGATCACGGCACGACGTCTGGAACGACGACACCACGAGTGACCTCGTCTCCTGGCCTGGAAACCAAAAAGATTGGATCTACCGCGTCCACACTTCACAGACAGGCCGTTACTTCTCCGCCACCCACATCATCCCGGGCAACACCTCAGCCGGCTGCAGACTCCTTTTTCCAAGATATTGATGGTGCTGGTGAAGACGATGCATGGGGAGAAATGCATGACGATGACACGTATTTCGACGCACCCAGCGCCAAATCCGCAGCGTCCAAGCCCACGACAGCCAGCTCGACGCCATTTGACGACGGATCAGAGCCTGATTTCGCTGGCTGGCTGGCTGCTCAAAATCAGAAGAAGAGTGGGCCCTCGAAGCCGTTGCCGAAAGGACTCAACAAGTCGACATCAGCTGTGGCGAAGAAGCCTGCTGCCACCAAGGCAATTGCGAAGCCAGCAGCGAAGCCGGTAGTTGCCAAGAAGATTGACATGAAGCCTAAGGAAACGGGTGATGATGACGGTTGGGGCGACGGATGGTAAAGGACGTAATGATTTCACAAACGGCCTATCTCATGACAGACGGACGTTCCATTTCTTGGCTTCCATCTCATCACATTGCTGGCGTTGTCGGGTCGCCGGAGACCATAGCTCTACTTTGGATACCATCACGTGAAAGAAAACACGATAGACGAGGGCTAGAGCACGACATCGGTTGCTTGAAAAGGATCATGGTATGAATTTAATCAGTCAATTGATCAACACGTTTTCAAATTGACCCAACTGGGCAGCAAAAATTTCCAGACGCCTCGCCGACCCGACCCTGAACCTGGATCATACAACTCATGAACTAAAAACAGCATGGGAAAGGGGGAGGGGCCTGCTACCTTGACCCCCCCGACCTCTGGCAACCCTTAGCAAAAATGACGGCTCATCTTGCCTCGGAGTAATCGTTAAGCGCTACACAAACAGATCCTCTATGATGTCCGTTATACTGCCTGATGATCTGTTGGCTATGCAGCTCCCACAGTCGCGCGTAGTGGTCTGAGCACGACGTGACTAGGTACGCTGAGTCGGCGCTGAAGGCGCAGTCCCAGACCCATCGCTGGTGGCCGTTGAGAGTGGCCTCGAGAGGGTAGGGCTTGGGGCCCTCCTCGTCGGGAACGGGCTCGATGTCCTTGACCTCCCAAATCTTGGCCGTGTGGTCGGCGCTGCACGTGGCGAGCTTCTTGACGTCCGGCGAGAGGAGGATGCGGGTGATGTACTCCTTGTGGGCGCTGAAGTGGGTTACGGGAACGAGCTGGGTGCGGTCGTAGGCCTGGAGGAGCTGCCAGACAAAGACGTTGCCCTAGGCGGGGTCAGTAACGTGTTGCAGCGGCGGCAGGTGGGTGCCGTCGGGAGAACGTACTGCATTGTTGGCCGCGCACAGGAGGGAGCCGTCGCTAGCGACGGTGACGCTCGACACGGACACGTCCTCTTCGGGGATCAGCTGGTGAGAGCAGTTATTTTCGGCCAGGTCCCACACGCGAACGCTGCCGTTGCGGTCGCAGCTGATGATTTCACCCTGGTTCGGGTGAATGACGACGTCGTTGGCGGGGCAGCCGTGGCTGTAGCTACGCTGGACCTGGCCTGACCGTGTCTCCCAGATCTTGACGGTGCCGTCCTCAGAGCTTGTGACCATCCATTTTCCTTCGCAGTGAAAGGCGACGCCTGTGATGTTCCCGGTGTGGCCCTCAAAGGTCAGGAGGGGGTTCGGGTTGGTCGACTTGATGTCGAAGAGCTTGACCGTGTGGTGGCCGGCAGCAGCGAGAAAACGCTTGTCGGGAGATATGCAGAGACGGTTGACCTGCGAGTCGGGGTGCTGGATCGTACGAGAGCAAATGCCGGAGAGTGCTTCCCAGAACCTGCGATGTCTGTCAGCCGAAGATCGTGACTGCTACCGGGGTCCGAGGCGGTGCCAAGTTCAAGCGCAGCAGGTGCGTCAAGGACAGATGGGAGGAGTCTCATACCTAATGGTGTGGTCGTAGCCAGCTAGGTCATGCCACAAATTAGCAAGGGACGCAGATCAGAGGACGGTCCAAGAACAGCTTGGTGATTTGCGACAGGCGGCGGTCGAAGGGCAGATATCGATAAGGTTCGTGGTGAGCGCAACAGCACTGTTTGCTTACCTGTGCAAAGAATCACAGACATGTTTACTGAGGTAGCTGCTCTGGCGTTCGCATGTTATACGACAGGGAGTTTCGTAGCGGAAACTGCAGCAAGGCGCAGGGAAAGAACGCAGAATCGCATCCAAAGCGGCGTCGCTATGGTCCAAGGCTGTCAATGTCGAGTCCCCTCATGCTCGCAAGGACCTGATCGAGCAGAGTACTAGCCCAGCCCCACCCAAACACCCAGCAGGCCGACACCGAGGTGGAGTCTTTGAAGCTCTGGTGCTGCCAGGGTCACACAGTCCCACCAGTCCTGCCAGGTACCGGCCGCTCACTGCCTTAGTCAGATTCTCCGACCCCTCTACCTACCTACCTGCCTACCTTACTTAGGAAGGAACGTTGCGGGAGACATTCACCATCAATCATCACGTGCGACAGGCCAGCTCTATGTTCACGCTGAGGCATCACCTGTTGGCTACCTCCCCACGAAACATGTTCCCAAACGCACGATCTCTCACTGGTATTTTCAGCATGCATCGTTATCGTATTTCAGAAGAATGAGCCGATTTAGCGAGACTCGTCTTGACCGAATTACCGTACATCAGAGATACTCGACTAACCTGGCTGATCTTGAGCGTCATGCCCTGGCATAAATGTTGCATCAATTCACCCTTCAGTAACAAAATCCCCGCCCCATGACGGGCCACAAGCTTTTGACCTGCCTTATCACCGGCCCCCGGGGCGACGGCATGTCGCTTCATCCAAGACTGTATCGGAACATGCAAGTACACGTGCCGGTGATCGCTCACGCAAAACGTACGTACAGGCTTGGGCCAAAGGTGTCATACACATCTCGAGGCCATGGACCAATTCCATTCCGACACATGTTATCGGCTGCGTTTTGAGCATGTCGCTTCTTCAAACAACTAGTTTGCCACCTCAGCGAAACAGCAGTAGTCCTCGATGGGCATCCCGAAACGGCCTGCCCCTGTGCAAAGAAGACATCTGCTTGGGTACATGTGTCCCTTACCAGAATTCCTGGATCAGATACAGCAGATCGTCTCATCCCTAGATGATTGTGTGGTGGAGTCACAGTCTAGCCAACACCGCATCGCATGGATCAACCTAAAATACGCAGGCGGATGAGACGATTCACCGCACTCAGGGACGCTCACCTCGACGGACGCATCTCGGAGCTTCTGCCGTGGCACGCAAAGTTGCAAGTCCCTTGTCACACTTCGGTCCTGGTCCATTCAAATTACTGCCCAAAGTTCTCGCACCCTCCCTCTGAAGCTATCGTCTGCTGCCCAAGCCTCGGACCCCAAAGGCCCCAAGTCCACGTGCTTCGTGACCCCGGAAGCGGTGCTACAAACATCGAACGCCTTGATTCTGGGACCTATCGGGTCATGTGAAAGATACTGCTCGCTGGTACTTTTCTGTCAGCACGTGTTTGCTGCCTTAGCTCTCTGGTCGCCGCTCGTTCATCTGATGTCCGGTGACTAACCACTGAGCTATCTGTCAGAATTCATCATGAAGCCCAGTCTGAAGCGTCAACTCCAAGCGGCGGTACAGGTGATCGATTTCACTCATCGATTGCTAAGGAACAGTCAACCGAGCTTTAGGTAGCGCACCCCGCCCAACGTCAATCCTCAACAATATTCACACTGGGACTCAGAGTAGAAACACATGAGCAAGCACGTGATACCTGGTCTCAGCGGCTCACCTCACAGATTGCCATTCATTCAGAGCTTGCGCAACGACAGACTATTCTTGAACCCCCACGGATCCCCCAGGGACCCCCCAGCGCTCTTGGCTATTCATGATACTTTCTGGAGATGACATGTACAGCATCAAAGGCATAATCTCGAGTCACCAGGAACTCGGTGTCTTGTGAGGCCTTCAATTGCGTCTGGCTGGGACGCTCTGGTAGGACGATCCATGGCCGTCGCGGGGTCCTCGACCCCCTGGTTGAGGAGGCGCTGGCGGCGGGGTGCGAGTGTAAGCTGCTGGTGCGTGACAATGCGGGTTATGCCAGACAACGCCACTCCTCATGCAGGGATCGCAGTCGGCAACTCTACTGAGATCAGTGTGCCGTCTGGAAAGGTCAAAGCGGATGCACATACAGTCTCGGCGACCCGGCGCAGATAGGACAACTGACGCAGATTCCCAGCCCACGGACACAGCCGCAGACAAAGACAGAGTTGGCACTCATAGTGACGTAATGGGGTACCGATGACCGCAATTTGAGAGTCTTGGTTTCGATTTCAATCAGTGATTGCTCACGGTAGCGCAGTCACAGTATTCCGTAAGTCAATATTTGCATACGAAGACCATATCAAAAGGGGCAGAGGATTGCAGACATTATATAGCCCTATGCCAGAGCAGCCATCGCTCTTCCGTGCTCTCGTGCCGGGACCTGCAATCAGCAGTTCTTTGGATTCGTGGCAGCCCAATTCAGGAGAGCCTTGCCAAGCGGAGCCAGCACAGCAGAGGGAGGTGCTTCGAGGGCGGGTCTTGTGACCACGACAAGACACCGAGTCTGACGTTTGCCTCGTCTCAAGTCTCGAGGCTTGGGAGCACTGAACATAATGGCGCATGCCACCGTAACCAAGTGCTTAGTCTATACGGTCGAGGGGTACACCTCAGAGTGTGCTTGACGAGACAGGTACGCTGCGTACGGTGGAAGTATTGCTGCGGCGGCGATTGGTCCTGGATAACACTGACTGCTGAAGAATGATGACAGCTTCTTGCGAAGTCTTGCCTTAACATCTCATATCTATCGGATGGCAGCCACCGCCGAGATGATATCATCCTATTCGAGTGCCTTCTCTGAAGAGCGATGTCCGAATCTTCACTAGCGTCTGCAACAAGCTGTCATTCGTCCTCGAAGCTTTCTTCTTTGCAGAGATCAGCTGTCTCGTTGGCCGCCTTAGCCTCGTCTGAAATATTCTGCATGCATCTGGAGAATCGAGATCAGCCGAGATGCAACTTGACAGGCGGACAGTTGGATCAACGACAGTGCGTCGGCAGCACTGACGTCTAGGTCAGGATATATCATTTGTCTGAACCAAACCGTCGGGTAGCGCCCCCTTGAGGGTGTGCTCAACACATTGGTGACCCGTAGTCAGGCGACCGCCTTTCCGCCGGGTCATAGGCTCACCGTAGATGCCTCTTGTTCGCTATGTCCAGATCGACCGTGCGGCATCTGTCATCGTGGGAAGGGAGTGGCTCTGTCACGACCCGGAGGGCTGCACCTCTTTCTGTCGCTACCCGCTCATCATCACTTGTTGTCGCTTGTGTGCAAGGCCATGTGACTCCAAAGCAAGGACCTCGGGGCCACCCCTGAACGACGGGGTCTCCCGAGGGCCCTCCGTGCACAAGCTTGCTCACATTGAGGGTACAAGCCTTGTCTTTGGGTGTTCGAAAGGGTTAGAATACCACTCCTGAACAGGAGACAAACTTCAATTAGGCAGGATGGGCGATGTCGTGTGAGTGAAGGCCTGGATATCCATCCTTTTCGGTGCTGGTAGCACTGTCGTTGGTATAGTTGCTATTGGGCAACTACCTCAAGGCATGTTCACTCGCATTCGTTCTTGTTGGCAAGCACCAAAAGACCGCTTCTCTTTGTGCTGCCATCCACCTCACCTTTCTGCAGACGATTTGCAGGCAAACGGGAGGTCTCAGTGACTTTTTGATTTAGATGTACTTGGGACGCTAGGCGCCTTTGCCGCGCCACCGCCGGCTGTGGCACGCTGGCTGCGCGCGGCCAGGTATGCAGTAACGGCAAAGGCACCATCGTTCCCCCCCTCCACCCCCCAAGTTCTGTCTTTCCCAGACCATATTTGAGAGATACCGCAGTTCTTCTCCTGGTGTTACCACACCTCGGCTCTTCGTCGCCCGACGATGTCAGTAGCATTTTGCGATCAGCACAGTCGAGTCCCACCACGAAGAAATCTGTCGGCCTTATCCATGAGGTCCAGGAGAAGGAAAAGGTCTCCACGTGTCGGTCGATCCTCCATCATCTCACCAGTCTCAGTTGGCGACGTGGCCATCAGACGACTGTCCAGCCGGCAAAGCTGTTGCGTCCCGCAACCCGGGCTGCGCCGAATATTTTCTTCGCCTTGTCAAAGCCCGTGAGAGCAACATGACTGCAAAACTCTGGCATAATCGGAACGCATTCAGAACCTATTGGACTGGTGTCATCCCCAAAAACAGTGCCAAGGTCGACTTTGTATCCCGGTCTTGAGTCGCATGTTCCCTACGCGTGGAGAAATCTTGATTCGCTGTCGACTACCTTCCCTATAGTAGAGCTAAAAGGAATAAAAGACGTCTGACCCACCAAGCGATTACTACGTCTCAAAAGCCGGCCTTACTGGAAAGGCCAAGACGGAAAACCAAACGCACCATTTCCTCCAGACGCCTGCCACATATCAAACGAGACCCCACTCGTTGAACATGGAACCATCCTGGATGTTGGATAAGTTCCTGATCAACAGCGAAAACGAGAAGCATGCATAGCTCCGAAAGCCTTGACGCCCTTCAAAGGGCAGGAGCCGTTGCGATGAGTGTGGTGATAAATGCCACGCCTGCAGCTGCGCCGCCAAGGGCGACAAGACTTACTGCCTCAGCCATGCGTCTAAATCGCTTTGACGGGCGGTCACAGCCATGCTCGTGTACACCAAAGCTGCACCTCTGCTTGGACTTTGATGTCTCTGAGGAAGCTGAGACTGCTGGGTCGCCACTGCCCATATACGCAGAAGGCGCTCTGGCTGCTAGATCATCACCGTTGGTGGTATCGTTGAGAGCCGCCTCCACTGCCTCCTCTCCGAGCACAGCATCCGAAATGTCAGAAGCCTTGCGCTTCGCAGAGGTCCGAGATCGCAACTGTTCGCAAATTTTGACAGGTGCACCAAGGAGTTGCAACTCAACCATACTAGCTTGGATGTTACTGTCGGGCTCCACCGTAGCTGCAGCCACTTTGCTTTGGTTGAAAGACCAAGCGCTAGTCATATCCAGCTCAGGGCTAATGCGAGCGTCGGCGATGACGGGGTCGTTCACGGGGCCAGTGAGGAACCTGTCGCCGGAATCAATCCACATGGCTTCAGCGGGTGAAAACGACTGCACCAACTGATTTTTAGAACACGGTGCAAGATCGAGAGAGTCCTCGGTGTCATCTGTTGGTATTACAGGCTCGCATGCAGCCGTCGATTCGTTCTCAGACTTGGGTTTACCCGACAAAGCAGGTTCTGTTGTTGGCGTCGACAGAAGAGTCACACTCGATTTGGGCAGCTCTGTCTTGGAGACCGATAGGCGTCGACAAAGCTCTTGCTTGTTTGACTCTCGCGCCTGAAGGAAATCTTCGTTCTCGGACCGCCAAGTGTTGAATGACTGGCCCGGGCGGTCCGGCTGTAGGTTGGCGGCTGCCTCTCGCCAGGGCGGGAGTTTCCGTGACTTTTGGATGCTTGGAGAATTCGTGGCAGAAGCCGAAACAAAAATTGTACATTGGGGGGCCGCAGGAATCATGGTTGGCAGGGTGGATATGGTCATCCCGTTGGAGCCCAGGACCTGTTGCAAGGGTGGAAGCATCCACTGCTGTTCTGGCGGCGATGTAGGAACTGATGAGGAGCATGTCAGAGGCTTTCTAGCTGCTGAAACACAAGAGGGGGAGGTCATTCCTTGCGGTTTCTCGGACTCGATTGCAGGAAGGAATCCAAGTTCATTGTGTTCCTTAACTGATTGTGACAGTTCCGGGTAGCCCTCCCAGCCTGACGATAATGGGTTCTGCGTTTTGGCGGCATCTTCCATGACAATGGATGCTTCTTCGTAGTTGTCTTCATACTCATCGATGTCTGAGATGGATTCATCCTCGCTGCTGATCGAATCACTCGACTCAACCTCGAAGTCGTCCTCGTCATCGTCTCCAGTGTGCTCAGTGCCGGCAATTACTGAGCTGCTCCACAACCCCAATGGAGCACCATCGAGTTGAGTATCATCATCTGAAGACTCACGTTCAGACTCGCTCGTGTCAAAATGGATAGGTTGGTGGGAGTGGTCGACCGAATGAGTTGGCTCTGTTTCCATAGAAAGGTGCACATTTTCTTTGCCTTCGTCGTCATAATCAAAATCAAGAACTTCAGTGACGCAAGGAGCTGGTTTAGATAGCGTGGGCAACTGCTCTGAAGTGGAGGCTCCCGTCAGATCGATGACAGTCTCACCCTTAGGCTCGTAATGGTCAAGGTCGATGATTTCGGCGCTGATACTGATTTTGGACGGCACAGCGCCAGGCGTCACTGCAGGAGTCGTTGGAGTGATTGCAGCAGTATCCTGCTTCGGTGCTCGTTGCTCTCCGGCAGCTCGAAGGTTTGCGACAGCGCTGCGTACTGCGTTGCAGTCCTCATCGTCACAATCGTCGCTGTCAAAGCCATCACTGTCGTCAGAAGTCTCAGGAACGTGATACCCGACTGAGCGATCAACAGGGGTCTGAGTGCCTGTGGTATTATGATCCGCTCCATTGATGAACTGGATGTCGATGGAAGCAGAGGGCGGGGGATAGAGACCCTGGTCACGTTGTATATCGATACCAAATCTGACGAAATCACCTTGGTGAAGCTGGACAGGGGTATGGGGATAGACGCGGTCTTTGTTGACGAAAGTACCGTGTCTCGAGTTACGGTCCTTGATGTAGACAGCCTGGTACGGTCAGCATTTGATATCATGGACATGGTTCCAGAGCTCGAGGACGCCTGCCAGCGCAAGGTAGACGGTATTGAATTTCATACTTTCTCTGTGTCTGGACCGAGATAGATCTCGGCATGCTCGCGGCTTATCACGGGGTTTTCAAGCCAGGCATTGTCAAGGGCAGCAGATAGGTTGGCCACTCTCTTGCTGGTACGGCCGACTTGAATGGAAGGCCTGGCCGCATTGAGTGTAATGCGACGCTCAGGGTAAGCATTATCGGAGATCGGGAAACTGAGGCTGACGATGACTGCGAGGGTAGTCGTTAGTTTGACTTGTACCTGCAAGAGTAAGAGAGGGACATACCATCGTCAGTCGAGGACATGCGATCGTCAGACATGTTGACTGGTGTCGGCAATCGTGAGTCAAATGGCCACGTCAAGAAGCCGGGCTTGATACGGAGAATGACGAGGCAGTTCGGTATTGAAGGCTGTGGTCGAGAGGGTCAGCTGTTGCTTGTTTCCAAAAGTCTCGCCTCAAGCTCTCGAACCAACTTACACTCAAGTCACTTGTAAGGCGAACAATGGGCTGCCACCCAAACCAATGGCCTGGATGCTAAGATCAGGCGAGGAAAGTGCAGTGGTGCTGGGGTATAAAGGCTCGACAGGCAAGCTCGTCAAGGTCACGGTCAAGGTTTGGGAGGGGAAGAAAGTTAAGTTTCTGATGCCAAACTTGAGAGGAAAAAGGGAACGGGGAGGTAAGTGGGAGGTCGAGGTGTGATGCGGCTTGGAGGTGGTGCACTGTGTACAACAGGTTGGTGGGGCAGGGCACCTTGGGGATTCAGGCGTTCGATAACAGGCAGCCACGGCTTGGTCGGATCCCAGTTCTCAGAGATGGTGCTGAGTTGGAAACAGCTTCCGAGGAAACGGCTGCTTATCTTGAGGGGTTGGTGTTCGCCCAAGAGCTGCATGGAACGATGCTTTCTTTCTCTCTCCTCTCTCTCTCTCTTATACGAGTAACATTCAATCTCGGGGTGATCGCGTTTGATGAGGTTGTTACTTCCGCCAAGCAGAACTGGGTATGTGGTTGAGTATGGGTAACAGGTCGGCTTGGGGGGTGGTTCAAGCACCAGGATATAGGAACGCTGGGCAGCTAGGAAGTTGCCTCGTTCAGGTCAAAAAGTGTCCGCGAACTCCAGGAAGATACCTGCCTGTATCAGGGTAACAGGTAGGTCGGGAAAGCTCGCAAAGGCTTGGAGGGAACAATGTTGATGGTAGGGGGGAGGAGCCTTGATTTTGCAGGTAAGAATGGCTGGGTGAGCTGAGATACGCTGCCACAGACCACTGGGACCTCCTCTTGGAATCCCGCTCGAATGGAGAGAAGCAAAGTGCTAAAGTAGGCAGCAACGCAGATGGGATGAGCAACGAGCCGATAACGACGAGTGGGATGGGAGGGCTGAAACAACCCAAGGAGGGCGATGAACAGTCAAGACCAAATGTCAGCTAGCACTGTGGTGATCACGCGAATGACGGGACGTGTAGCACCTTTGCATAATGTATCCAACAGCAGCCATCGAGGTAAGCGGGGTAACTTGCCTATGGGCCTGACGAGTGACTTGGACCACCAGCTGGGGATTACACGTCAAATGGGAGCAGGAAGTTGGCCTTTTTTCTCCTGATCAAAATCATTCCAAAAAAATCTAATGAAATATGCTGAACATCTGTCGCTTTGCGTTTCTGTTTGTCGACGGCACGGCATCCCTCGCCACACGATGCCTGACCGAAGTCTCGAGCTTTAGAGTGCTTTATCTTATCGCGGATGAAGCTAATGTACCTGGACAGGCAGAGCGGGGCAGAGCCCCCAGTCAAAGTCGGCAGAGGCAGACAGGTGACCATTCTAGGTAATGCATGCCAGGCAGCCAGCGCCTGTATCTTCTCACCAATACCCAGTTGTCCACCGTCCGGAGGCACGTGGTTCTTCGACCATGCTCTACGCTACGTCTAAAGCGGCGCTGTCTACACTTTCCCATGTTCTGTCTGTGCTGGCAAAGGTGTCCGCCCGGGCTGGCAGATGGATGCCCAATATGGTACACCCAACTCTCTAGCCCGACCATCTGGCTCGTCACATGGGCCACGAAGCCGAGCCTACGGGGTTACTGGCATGTCCGGGTGCCTTGCAGCACATCTAGCTCGACTGATCAATGTGTCGCGGCCCAGAGTGATCAAGATACTGTGCCTCCGCTGTGGCGGGTATCTCGCCTCTTTGCGATACCAGGCTACATGATAGTCCTCCATTCCTCGAGTTTGCGTCCATGGCGGGGAAAAGTGCATCCTGCCCAAGGCGTCCCTATGCCCCACCTACCCGCGACCAAGAGCGCCAGGGATCAGCCCACCTCCGAACAGACAGCTCAGGGATGCTTTGTGGGCCCCTTCATGTGACTAGGGTGTCCCCGCTGCCCGTCAAGTGGTTGCATCATTGATGGCCCACGACCTTGCGTTCTGACCTGACGTAGGTAAGGTACCTAAGTTGGGAAGGAAAGCGCCGTGCCGTGGCCTGTACCTTCCGCCAAACCACCTGCTTGTGGACGAGGAGGGTCGTGTCCCAAGTTGAGTGCAGCACTTCTGCTGTGCTGCCCTTCTTTGATCGGCCTGGCTGCTTGCCGCTTTAGCGGAGTGCAGCTAGCTCAGATATCCATTCATCCCAGCTGCAAGTACCTCCTCGCTGCTCCAACCAGCCCGCCCGCAATTCTTTTACAGACCTAAGATCCGGACACACGAATTTCTGACCTATTTCCAACATAAACCCATCCTCGCAACACCACACGCACCCGGGATTTGCCACCGGATTCCCCAGAAACATCTTTTCCCGTTTCTTGTCTGCTTCATTAACTCTGCATGCATATCCCCCGCGAAGCTCCCTCACCCTCATGGACTACACGCTGTACGAAGCGACATTGACCACCACACCTGCTCAACGCTGGATCCTCGACTGCTTTCCCAGTGCAAAGTCCAGCGCGCTCTGACAGTCGCCACCCGACCCTGCAACAGCTTCACAGCGCCACGACAGCTCTTAAACAGCAGGAGCGTCTATCTCCCGGATAACACTCCTCCCTTCCCTTCTCAAACACAACACGCATACCGACATCATGCACGATCTTCGCCTCAAGGTCCTCCGAGAGAGCGGCAAGACCGTTTCCCGCAAGTCGCGCTCCCGCCCCGAGTCCACGCGTGGCTCCACCATGAACTCGCCAAGCGGCTCGCCGGGTCACTCGCAGTACAACTCGCCAGCCCACTCCCGCGCTGGCAGCCGCTACGCCTCCGAGGAAGAAGAAAGCGAGGAGGATTACGATGACTCCATGACCGCTAGTACCTTGTCTAACGGCTCGGAAGCCGTCTTTGACGGAGAGCCATGGCGCCGGTATGGACTCAGATTTTACAAGACCGTATCGTCGAGCTTCAGGGATCGCAAACGCAGTAGCGTCAAGGGCCGGGAGACCGCATTAGTGTCATATCTGCACCTACTCAAACAACACTACGCAGATCGGCAGGTTGGGAGCTCCTCTCACGAGATCGTCACTGCGCTCATGAGGAGCGTCCGCTCTGGAGGCAGCACCCTCGAAAAGTCGCTGGCTCTACAAGCCCTGCAGGTTACGCTTTTGACCTCTCCCTCCGATTCCCTGTACGACGACGTTTACCAGCAGATCGAAACAGTCTGCGAAGACGATGAGAGTGCCGAAGTCAAGGCTGCCGCTATTCAGGCCATGGCGGTGACAGCCCTCTATGGGGGAGGCTCAGAAACAGCTGCAGAGGAACTTTTGGAGTTCCTCGTCGGCGTGGTAGAATCAGACGGAGAATCTGTCGGCGCAGGAGACAACGGTGACGTGGTCGTAGCCGCCCTGCAATCCTGGGCCTTTGTCGCCAGCCAGATTGACGACATCAGCGAGCTCGTCTCCGCGGCCATGGACGCCTTTGTCGAGCAGCTTGACAGCACAGACGTTGATGTTCAGACAAGCGCTGGCTTTAATATTGCCTTTATCTTTGAGGCAGCGCGCGATCACGAAGAGGAGACTGGCGAGGTCATGAATCTGCAGTACGACCCTAAACGCCTCATCAGCCGCATGGCCGAGGCATCAAAACCAGCCGCGAAAGGAACGTCGAGAAAAGATCGCAGACATCTCCGCAAGAACTTTGCCAGCATCGTGACTTCGCTGGAGCACGGCAAAGGGCCTGGGTACTCAACATCCGGCCGACCGGCATCAAATCCGCATACAGGAGGGTCCAAGATCGAACATGACGGAGACGTACAAGAATTTGGATATCGAGAGAAACTTCGCGTCGGTGAGTCGATCGTACTGATCGACTCATGGTCACTCATGGCGCGGGTTGATACTGTCAGGAATATTGTGGGTGGGGGCTTCCCAACACATTTCAACGACAACCCAACCGTCGCAGACCTTTTGAACAACCCTGACACAGAGGAGATGCCGGCCAACGGTTTAATGCCACCAACGGAGAGGAGGAGTAAGAAGTATAGAAGATGAAGCGTGATGAGAGCCATGTTGGCAGGGATGCCATTTTATCATGCCCCTGCCGAGCTGATTGTGGCGGTTGAGGCTTACCTAGCTCATCAATTGTCATTCATTACCACAGCTCTCTTTATTAGAAACGAGCTGGTCGAATTTTGGGGAAGAGGAGGAGGTTAAGGGCTACAGAGAGATACCACTCGCAGAAGATTCCACCCCCTGTTATTTCATCGTATTATGCGTCCACCTGTGCTCAGATATTCGTGGTGTTCGGTCAAACACCAACCACTGCTGGATTGTGCAACCCTGTAAGCGGCAACGTACCGCGACGACGCCAAGGTGCAGACACAAAGCGGGTGACTGCGTTTTTGTGCAAGGTGATGAGGCTTCGATAAGGCCACATCTCAAAGTAGGGCGGCAGATGCAAAGGATACTAAAAGTATTTGGGTAGGAGATCAAAGATCAAATATTCAGTTCCATCCTTTGGGTCCTCGCAGGTTACATCATGTTCCCCTCCCAAGGATTCTGCAGTGGTCTGTTGGCCGAGGTCATTGGTTGCGCCACACCAGGCGAAAATTCAGGCGCAGGCCGCGGCGAGCGGGGGGTGTTTGCGTCTGGTCAGAATCCTCTCACGGCAGTGAAGTCTGCGTTTTGGCTTTTTCTGTGGGAGGACCCGATTCGCGCTGCGACCTTGTGCGTGTAGGTTGGTTGCCGCCCCCAACCACGGGGGCTGCCCCCTTTGAGCTGCAACGACGTTCCACCCAGGTCTTGGATAGGGAACCTCACCGCATGCGAGGCTCGAGTAAGGGGTGTTTCATGTTGGGATCTTGGGAATGGGTGGAATGTCACGCTGCGGCCCATGGGAGGGGGAGGGGCATTGGAATGTGTAGGGCAGAAAGAGGAGCTGACGGACATGTGGTGGAACATAGGGCCGGCAGTGGGAGGAATGCGAGGTTCCAGGGCTAGCGGGAGCGAGACGAGACCCTGGGGGATGTCTCTGAGCCAGGTTGAACGTCAGGTCATCAAGTGATTCTCGCATCCCGAAGAAAAAAGCAGCCGTGTCGGCGTCGGCACTTCTCGACAGTCATGGGAAAGACACGCTCGGTTCGATGATCGCCGCCAGCGACGCCCTAGCCACCCGAAGATCCGTGCCGCTCGAAAGCTCCCGTCCGAGTCCCACCTCACCTCAGCTGGAAAAGAGAAGGGGGTGCTCTCCGGGGCCGGGGGGGTTCTTTTGGCTCCCAGGTTTCCCACTGGCGATGCGAATTAAAATAAAAGTGGGATGATTGCAGCCCAAGCACAGCAAGCACAGACGGCGTTGCCCTTTCCGAGCAAAGACGAACACTGTCGCCATGGTTGGCCGGGTGAATGTGGGACACGGACGTTGGCAAGCCGGAAAAGGCGCATTCGTCTCACGCCACAGGTGACGAGTCGGCGAGTAGGAAGCAGCGCAAGTTTCGTGTGATATCCATGATTGTGACGGCAGGTCGGGATAGGCAAACGGCAGGCAAGTGAGGCATCCCGAGGCACAGTCTCGCATGTGCTGGCAGCAAGGGGAAGAGACGGTGAGATGAACTGGAACAGATGGGAGCAGGTGAATAGGCAGCTTGGGGGGAGAGGCGGCGGCGCGCGATGGTGGGCAAGGCCCAATAGAGAGCTCGGTCGATACTGGCAGGTGCTGGTGGAGCACACAGCCCGCTTCCTTAGCGACGTCCTACCCCCTGCTGAGCACTTCGATTGGCCGATGTGATCGGCAACGACAACTCATCAACCTAGCCCGATCCTGGACAGCACTTGCTTGCCAGCCCTCTTGTTTTCGCTCTTCCTAGTGCCGGTACTGTATCTGGTAGCACCGACAAAGGTGCCTCTAGTAAGTAGTTGGACTGTCCAAACCAAGTTCTCGGCGCAACAACGAAGCTGCCCTCCATCTCGACGTCGCAAAACAGTGCACGCTGCCTCGCATGTCCTCAGCGTCATCATCGACTCCACCATCAGACATAGAAACACGGAGCCAAGGCACTCTTCTGGCGTGCCGTTTGTTCATTAAGAAATTCGTCTTGCGACCTGGATTGAATCGGGATGCGACAGCAATCGAGGAACTCGTGGCTTTGAACCCCCTCCCCCCCAGCCCCGTTGATATTGGCAACCGCAAGTGGAGATCCCCCGACCTCCTCCCAAGCAACCGCCACCCAACCGTACAACCAACCTAGATTTCCTGCCCGCCACTTCCTGGCCGTGGCCTTCAGGTCCAGTCTCATTCACTGTCGCAACCACACCTTCGTGACAGTAGTTAGTCGACCACCACCCCCAAGCCCAACAACCTGGAACGACAAGCACTACCAGGTGGGCACTTCCTTCCACCTCCGAAGCCTCCTATCGACAAAGCGCAGCACAGCAGGCGTTCCTGATTTTCTTTCTCGGTCTTGTTCCCTTGTGGTCACTCTCCCCATCGCTCGCCTGCCAACAAGTCGCCACGGACCTGTTCGTTTGAGCGCTTTCCTATCTTCGAAGATACAATTGGAACTGATTAATTCGACAACGACATCTCGTTCGTCTTGGCTTCGTTTACGCCGTTGAGCAAGCGACCTGGCCTACCTCTCACCTGCCTCGATCTTGGTATCGAGATAGATTCGGCCCTGCCCAGACATTTTCTGCCACGGCAACGCCCAGCCAAGTCTTTGAATCCACCACTGATGGCTTGACCGTTGCCTCCAAAACAAGACCCTGTCCGCTACCCGCCTCCTCTTTCGCTACCCCACGGAGCGGAAAGACGAGAGATCAGGGGAAGGCGAAATCCACCTCAATAGAGGCACCGAATCTTCGCCGCCTGGCAACCTCTTCCCCGCATACTTGGTCTTTGGCAAAGCACAATGGGTATTGCGTCCAAGAAGTTTCCCCCCCTGCCTGCCCCGACCGAGACCGACATCATCACCCCTACCGAATTAACCACGGCCGACGACATCGATCACGAAGACGACGGGCCCGCCGACGAGGCCTCTCATTTTTCCTTACCTGACGACGGCACTCCCATCACCATCAAGACCCGCGGTCACAAGCTTAACCGCTCTCAAACTTCCCTCCTCATAGAGTACTTCGAAGGCGGCAAAACCAGCCCGTCTGCCTCAGGAGTCGAGCGCAAGCCGAGCGTCCGTGTGCGTCTGACGCCGTCGAAGAAAAACAGAAACAACCACATTCAAATTACCGAAACGAAGAGCTCGCGGAAGACATCTCTGACGCGCCGAGTCCCTTTACCGCCGACAGCTGACTCACACATCGCTACGGAAACGCTCGACGCTGAAGACATTGACAGTATGCAATCGTATGCCTCGGCCACGGAAGAGTCGAATGTGTCGAGGAATCCTATCGACATAGAAATCGACAGGAGCGAACGAAGACATCGTCCGGCGAGCCCGCTGATTCCCGCGGCTGACGCCAAGCAGTCCAGCTACATGACAACTAACATGTCCGACATTTCTGCCATCCCAACGGATAGTTTTCTTGATGGCTCCGGACCGACCAACCTTACGTACAGAGAAGTCGAGAAGCGACAAAGCAGAAGCCCATCACGCAGCAGAATCTCAACCGCGGGCGGCGCCGGTGCGCTCGTTGGTTCAGCGCTTGCCGACAAATCAAGGAATAGCAAGAGCAGGAGCGAGACCCGCGACAGGATCGTGCTCCCAAAATCCACCGACAAGGTTCGGGACAAGGACCGTAAACAACGTTCCAGCAAAAGCCGTGCCAGCAGTCTGAGCGAGAAGCAAGTGGAGGGTACTCGCTCACCTCGGCGGCGATCTAGTCGAAGCCACGGTGATTCTCTCATCTCTGCGACAGAGTCAAGCGTCGTGTCTTCGGCCCTGACGCCAAGCCATCGTTCAACAGACCAGCAATCCGTCCGTTCAGGTGCTTCCAAGTCCTCGATCAACAACCCGAAGCTCCTAGAGACGGTAGAGGACGCAATCCGCAGACTGATTCTTCCCGAGCTGAGTGCTTTGAAGCGGGAGCAGAGCAAGCGTGAGAGCCGCCGTGGCTCGCTGACTTCGACAGCCACATCCGTCTCGCGAGAAGATCTTTCGAACGTCGACAGACGGAGGTCTTCCGGACGCAGAGCCGACTCTCGAGCTCGAGATCGAAGAGACCGAGAGGCTCGCCACGATTATGTCGAAAGCCCTTATGGGATGGATGGAGAGTCAGTCGACGATCTATCGGTACACGAGTCCGTCGATGATCAGTCTCGGGTCACTCACAGCGATGTTCTCAAAACAGGAGCCATCGCCGGCACCGCTGCTGCCGGACTTGCTGCCGCCGCCGCTTTGAGCTCGAAATCTCCCGTGTCTGATGATAGGCGGCAAAGAAGGCGCCGGCGGGCTGATGGTTCGGCCCGCAGTCGCAGCCTGGGCCGAGACAAGTACGCTGAAGAGTATGAAGAGGAGGAGGCACCAGCACCTCCCATGCCCCTGATGAGCGAGATCAACCCATCAGAGCTGACCCGCACCTCTATCTTGTCAGCAGAGACTGAGCACCCTCGCTCCGAGCTCGAAGAATATTCATCAGTCCAAGCGGTGACTCGAGGTGACATATCTGCGACGTCCTCTCCATCGCGATCTGTTGCTACCCTGCAGCAGACTCTTGGTACAAGACATGCCAACGTTTCAAGCGGTGACTTGAACGCTATTCCTCGTCAACGCATCGACGACTACCACGAGGACTACCAGAGTGAAAGTAACACGCCTCCAACCCATTTCCGCGACAACTATAATGATGAAGAGTTTGAAACAAGCCGTGCAGGACCACGGCAGCTCGACTACGAGCAGCATGACGATGGAGCCGACTATTACAATACCCAGGACGTTCCGCCTCCGCTGAAGTACGTTCCGTACCAGCCGGAGCGGCGCGGCCTCAGCCCGATCTACAGCGTTTCCGGCTACACTGAAGGCGGCAGCGAAGCCCCCGGCCAGCGAGATTCAAGGCTCACTAATGGCAGCCTGTCTCCTGACAAGTCTCCGCGTCACAGTAACGTCCTCAGCCGAGGCTTCGACGATCAGTTTGTCGATGACCGCAGCATCCGAAGCTCTGGACAGGACTATCGGAGTACCATGTACACTGACGATGGCGATTACGACCGCGCAGACTCCAGCCAGGCTGTTCATGACGTTGGTGCGAAGCCCTATATTCAACATGCTCCCACCCAGTATGCCCCGGCTGGTGTTGAGTCCAACGTCGCATCACTCGTCGATGGGTCGATGCTTGACCAGTCCGTCCTCACTGCTGGCTCTGCCCTCTCCGAAAATAACGAGTACGGAAAGCGCGACTCGACCATTTCTTACGACGCTCAGTCAGCCTCACTCGGAGCTGCACGAGGTTACAGCCCAGACAAGCTTTCGGTGAAGAGCCAGCGAGACCTCATCGAAGAACGCGAGGGCATCAGGACGCCGACTTCGAGCCGACATGGCCATTCCCAAGACTTCGCTGGCGAGTACGACCTAGATGAGTATGGCCATAAGGTGGCCCCCACAAGGTATCGCAACTCTCCATCCACGTCGCGTCACTCGCCCACAGCCTCTGAGAAAGGCCTATGCGCTTGGAGCAGTTGGTGCCTGCGGCCGCAAGCACTGAAAAGCCGCCCAAAGACCGATCTAATGCAGCCTACTGTAAGAAGAAGGTTCACGAAAGACTTCGTGGCCGAGGGCGATTCCCAAGAAACAAAGTCTTTCAAGGAAAGGACAATGGATGGGCGCGAGCTCGCCAACAACCCCAAATCACAGAATCAAACGGGCAGGAATAAGAAGACGAGCACAAGAAGAATGCTAAGTGCTATGCCCGGACTCCATGATCCTATGACCGAGGCCGAGTATGTTGACGATGATCTCATTACCAACCCATCTCTCGTCCGCGAGGAGCTTAATCACAAGACTCGCGCTGAACAGCAGTGGGCTCCCGTCACGACACCTCGCCAAAGTGACGTAGCCGCCTATGACCAGTATGACGATGAAACCAAAGGCGATGGCCCAGGTCTTGGTCTGGCAACAGCCGCCGGCGCTGCTGCGATTGCAACAGCTGCTGCCATGGCGCACAATCGACAAGCCAGTCAAGAACCAGACGATGAGTGGCAACGCACCTCGACTGACCGGAAAAGAGATACACTTATCACAAACCCTTACGATGGCGCCAGCCCCGTGGTCAACCCTGATCTACTCAATGCTCGCGGCCTTGATCCCGACGGCTTTGGCGCAGGCTATCACACCGGGAGCCCCGCAGGACAGAAACATTTCGACGAAGGCTACATCTCTCAAGGGCCTATCCACTCACCCAGCATTCAACCCAAGGGCAAGGCCATGATGAGCTTCTCCGATGCGGGCGCTGAGGATCCATTCTACACCCCAGCCAAGGGACACTCTCGTCACCTCAGTGGTATGTCTCAAGGCATGGGCTCACCAATTTACGATGCGGCTACGGGAGCAGGAATCGAGCGCATCGAGTCAAAAGACATTATCGCTCTGATGCAGCATCTCATGGTTCGCGATGCGCAACGCAGTGCACGCGACACCGAGATCCTAGTTACACTGGTCAGATCCGCTGCCGAGATGAGAAACTCCTTCGAAGAGATAAAGAAGGTCCTTGCAAACACCGAAGACGTCATCATCCAGGAAGTCCAGGAAAACACCGAGAACACGGTTAAGAATATCATTGGCGGCCCCCGACCTTTCCCTGGAAGCGCGCCCCGCTCTGTCAAGGGTTTCAGCGGCGCATCTCAAGATGGCACCGTGGATGAGACAACCAAGAAGAATAATCTGTTCCGCAGAGCATTCCTGAAGAGCTTTGGTGCCAAGGACACCAACGACCTCGGCCGTATTGAAGACATGCTGAACCAGTTGCTGGCTGAAGTAGACACCCTGAAGGCTCAGACGGCCCGCCCCATGGCATCCAGCGGTCAGGGGCAATCGTTCGAAAACCTCCGACCTGAAGTCGCGTATGAGCAGGACCGCGGTTATGAACCTGAAGGTCACGCTGGTACCTCGACAGCCAGTCATGCAAGCCAATCTGGGCAGCTGTCTCTTCCTCAATCACGTGGTCCTTCAACCAAACTTGGATACGAGCGCAAGTTCTCGGATCATCGTATCAGCACTGTCCCCGAGGACACCGAGGAGGATTATGAGCAAGAGGCAGATCACAGACGCAACCACCAGGCCATGCTTAGTCCTCCACACCAAGACATTCAGCGTGGCGGCTCGGTACCCCTGGCGACGCCCCCCCACCCGGGTTCCAACATGATGGCCTCGCTGAGTAACGAGAACACGCCTACAACCACCAAGGGCAAAAAGCACAAGTCTCGAGGCTCCTCCGGTTGGTTTCCCAAGATCTCGCGCTGGTCCGAGTCCACTGCGACAAGCGTGAGCAAGGCTTTCCGCGGGAGTGGCATGTCCAGCAAACGTGGGAACGACGACGAATACAGCCAACGACCGCCATCCCGTTCAGGTTCTGACCTGGGTCAATATGACGATAGACGTCCGTTTGAGGAGGACCGTTACGACGAGGAACAGCTGCACAGCGGCTTCTCGCAGACCAATCTGCCCCAGTCAGTCAGCATGCCGCTCGATAACAGGGCCCCTCCGCCTGCAACATACATGACGCCAGAGGACCCCAAATACAAGGCACACCGCAACTCGCTCAACCTGCAACACCCGCAACCCAGACAAGGCCAGACTGAACGATTCCAGGCAGCCCTGGAGTCCCAGGCACACCAGTACGACACCCCAATGTCCCCCAGATCAACCGATTGGCACGGCTCCGTGACGAGCCTGAACCGCTTCCCGCCCCAAACCAGCAACCGTTATAGTGGTGGTTCCGCCGCCACGGGGGCCACGGGCGCTGGCGGAGCTGCCGGCGCCGCCAGTGGTGAATACTGGGGTTCTTCCCCAACCGGCCCCCCTCGTCCGCCCAAGGAGCCGATGGACGACGACGGCAGCCGGACCCCGACCAGAACCGACAGGGTTTCCAGGCTATCGAAGAACAGTCCTCAGCCATATAACAGCGTTGAAAGCGGCTACGGTACAGGCGCCGGCACTCATGCCAGTGGTTACAGCCCGAGACTCGAGAACCGCAACCTCAACGCGGCCCTGGGGGTGCCTACCAGGCGGCCAAGTGGGCCTCGAGCCATGACGCCTAAGAGCGCAGAAGAGGAAGAAGCTCGTGAGGAGCGGCGTCGCAAGAGGGGTAAGTCGCAGTTCACCGCCACGGCCAGAAAGTGAAGCTGACCGCCTCCAGCCACCTTTGGCACAGTCGCAAGCGATGAGACAGACACCTTTTAGAAGAGGGAGAAGACAAACTTACACAACCTACTCCGTCCTCTGCGACGATGAGTTTGACTTCCACGAACACCCTACTCCCGATCTGGTCGATGCTGCTGGATAGCTTCGATACACACTCTATTATTCTTTATAATCATGAGGCGAGACTGCGATCCTGCCAAGCATCAACTGAGAGCCAGCAGAGACCGATGGAGAAGAGCAGTTGAATGAGTGGAACCGGGAGAGAAAGAGAGCCAGCATATGGCTGCTGTAGTTTACGACGGCATGACCACGCAATTGACGACTTTGCGTTTTTGCAGCGATTACAACTGCTTCTAAGGGAGTTGCTGCAGAGGCCAAACGGCCTGCAGGGTAGAGGAACAGAGCAGGGCATGACATGGGTTTGACAGATTTGGACATTTCCAAAATCTTCAAGAAGGGTTTGCGCGTCGCAACCAGTCGAGCTGATTTCGACAAGTGGATGGACGGATAGCTTATTAGGGGCATGGGCTCGTTTCCAGGGGTGTATTTAATACCAGCGGCGATCCGCCTCGCTCTTCAACCGCCATTGTCCATGATGCGTGATGTGCTTCTGATCTTGAGGCATAGTGTTGTTCCACCACCAGGGCAACGATATTTCTTCATGCATGTATTTTTGATTATTTATCCCTAGCGACGGGTGTAGTATGAAGACCAACCAGCGAGCCACTCGCGGGTTGTAACACTGCTAGACCCGTCACTGTGACCGTCACCGCGGCCGCTTGATCTGACATCAGATAAGTAATTAGGGAGCAGGTAGCAATAACCTACCTGGCCGCTTTACCAGTAGCTCACCGTGGGCGGCCAGCGGCATGACGGACCATCACGTGGTGTCTCTGGCGGTGGGGCCGGACCTGTTTCTCTTACTCTACAATTACCCCATCGTTTGGTTTTCCGCACCGCTAACCCCAACTCTGCTCTGCCGTCGCTCTCTCCCCTCCCCCCCCGAAGGAAGCCGCTCATCATTGCGATGACCACTTGTGGCATGAGCCCTGGAAGCGGTAAGAATAAACACTAAATGGCGTGTATCTGATTCGTCCGGCGGGGGTCAGGCTGCTCTCGAAGTGTGTTTGATGGCATTTGGACGCAAATGTCGGTACGGTGGCCGAGGTGGAGAGAGGATGTCTATATCTGGTAGGGGCTCCCACCAACTTGCTCGACGTAAGGGCCGTAGTTCGTACCTCTTTTGCGGACCAGTTCATACCGAATATCCTCACGGCGAGGTTCAATGTGAAAGAACGATTTATTTGCATTGTGGTTTTTCTTGAGGGCTCTTCTCTCTTCGCTCTTCACCTCAACGCAGTCAAGAGCCGCTTTCAGCCCCCCCCCCCGCCTCGAAAGAACAAAGCACCTTGACATCGCAAGAGTCGGCCGCACAGAGAAGGAGAGAAGCAGGCGCCAAAAGATCAATCGATCATGGCGACGACATCCTCCAACCTCCTCGTGACAACCCCGCGCCCGACCGCCGCGCCCAACACGCGCATCCACACCGGCCGCGGCGGCGCCGGAAACACCTTCCGCGCCACGCCCTCGAAGGTGACCTCCTCCTCCTCCTCCTCCTCCGTTTCCGGCTCTGCCGCTGCCGCTGCCTCCAACTCCACGGCTGCTTCGTCGGCGGGACCGTCGACGGCCCGGACGGCGGCCCCCTCGAGCTCGACGCGCCGGTTCTACTCGGGCATCGGCGGCGCCGGCAACGTGCACGCGGCGGGGGAGAGGCCGGCCGTCAGCTTCGAGGAGGAAATTGCCAGGGCGCGGGCGCGCGAAAAGTCGGGCGTCGGACGCGTGGGCATCGGAGGTGCTGGCAACATTTTCCGTCGGAAGAAGAAGGAGGAGGAGCAGCAGGGCCACGGGGACCACGCGTCGCGCCTCGAAGGAGAGAGGAAGGGGAGTCTCTGGTCTCTGGGAAGCTGGGAGAGCGTCGTCAAAGAGCAAAAAGCGTGATGTGACCATGTTGGGCCGGATACTGGGCTATGGCGTTTTTCTCCCCTTCGAACCTCGGGGGGTTTTCACTTTCTTGGCAAGGATAAAGGGCGCAAATGGGGCGAGGCGTTGAGTATTGAACGTCGGAATACGGGCATGGGACCTTCATTTATTTGACCTACTTCTGGTCACCTTGGGCACATGAAGAGGGCTATGGCCAGATCATCGTGATCAGAAGCATACGCTGGCGAGCAAATTCTATCTCTGATACCAAAACACAATGCAGTGAAGGGCCCACGAGACCATTATGCCTTGGGCACGCTCTTCTTGCTAGGTTTGGTGAACTTCCACCTTGAGCGTCGTACAAGCCACGGTGTCAGGAGCATAAGGAGAACTTGGATCGCGGCGACCTGGAAGTACAACCAGGTCCAGCGCCTCAAGCCAGTGGCAGTCGTCTTAGCCGCTACCGGTGGGTGACTCTCGGTGCCGGTCGAGGTCTGCTGCTCAGCCGCGTTGCTCCCAGTCTCGGACCCCTCGGCAGCAGCCTCCTCCCAACGCTTCAGGACGTTCAGATACGCAGCAGGATCGTCTGTCACGACGCCATCCATGCCTTTCTCGATCGACCACTCCATCCACTCGACCTGATTCACCGTCCACACGTACAAGCGGCGCTCCTCGGCATCAGGGGCCGCCCTGACACGTTGTATGAAGCGCTTGCCATAAGGACCTACGAGCGTCGGCTGCAGCATGTTGAACGACAGGCCGGCATACTCGGGGCAATCCAGGAAGCGGTTCGAGTTGTAGGGCGAGTGGGAGATGTGAGCAGGCGAGTAGGAGGGGAGATGGCGCAGCGAGGCGTGGAGGAAGTCCTGCGTCCAACAGCCGACGACAATGCGCTGGTCCCAGGCCAGGCCATCCGACCTTGGCACGGCGTCGACAGCGTCAGCCACGGCGCTCAGCAGGGCATCCGGGTCGTCGTCAACCTTGACATCCAGCAGGATCCATATCTTATCGCGGCCAGGCTCGGCCAGGTAGCGCACAGGTCGACGAGGCGGGGCATCGGTTCGTGAGGAGCGCGCAGGCTGCGCAGGGTGGCCAGGTAGGACCACGGGCAGGCGCTAACGGGCTTGTCAACGCCGAAGCAGCGCTTGAGGTTGCCGTCGTGGGAGAGGACACCCTCATGGTCGGCCGAGAGGTGAATGTCCGTCTCAATGGCGTGCGTGCCGACATTGACGGCAGCGCGGAAGGCGGCCATGGAGTTCTCGGGGTAGCGAGACTTGTAGCCACGGTGAGCAATGGCTTGCGGCAGGCGGCGTGCCGGGTCCCTGGCGGATGGCAGCGCTTTGGACCATGGCGCTGAACAGGTTTGGCGCATCAGCAAGATTCCTCATTCCGTTTCACTTGTTCCCGTGTGCTTCATCCGGGCTGCAAAGCGTGGCGTGACGGAGCGAGTAGGTTAAAGCTCACCTGGCGGAATATGAGGTTGGTTGGAGCCAAGGAGGGGTGCTGTCTCGGTGAGAGCCATGGTGGAGAGTGCTGAGGGGGTGGGATGATGGCGGACGGAAGGCGCGGAGGGAGGTGGACAACGCTTCAAGCAACGAAAGAAGACAGATTCAAGGCGCGAATGGAGACATGTTCTGGTCGTCGCCATGTGATGAAGGGCGGGAGCATGGTGTCAAGTAGGAAGCAGCGTGGAAGAAGCATCTCGGGCATAACGGCGTTATGGCGACGGCGGGCGGCGGCGGCGGCATCCCGACTGGGGCAGGCGTGATGCGTGATGCGAGGAGGCGGACAGGAAGGCGATGCCCAGCCGTAGTTGACACTTTCCCTAGGTAGGCAGAGCAATGCGAGTGCGATGAGATCATGTGAAGGGGGCGGTGGCTGGCAGGCAGTACCAACGTAGGTACTCAGGGTGGGTATGGGTCGCTACCTAGGTACCTGCCTAGGTAGGTACGTGCAGCAACTGGCACCGCTGGACGCCTGGTCATGGGGAAGGTACCTAGGTACGCATCTACACGCATGCAGCTTCTCCGTCCATCGACTCACTTCTTTACATCTACCCATTTCTCAAAAAGACCATTCATGCATCCATGACACTTCGGCTTCCCAAGCATCAAACCCACGAGCACAGCGCGCGGCATCCCTATTAAGGGCCTCTCAACCGTCTTGCCCCCCTTGCCATTGCCAAGGCCTCTCCCACTCTCTCACATTCGTGTATGCAAACCCTAATTCTCCACGATACGATCCCGCCCATGCTACCTCAGATCCGACGAGGCAGGGGTGGCGGCAACCCGTTCCCCGAGTCAGCACCGTCATGGGGATTCCCGGCAATCGACAAAGGCCCGACACACGCTACAGGCAACCGTTGAAAGCCAAGTGGGGATGAAAATTGATTTCTGGTTCAGGGGTTAGTCCAGTCGGTCGTATTTGACAGGCGCGTTAAAGTCCCTGCCTGGTCCAACGTGCTACATCTTGATCAACTCACGATCGACTGTAAAACGTCCTCCACGTACTGGCAAATAGTTGCAGCACCAGTTCCGGCCTGCTTGCTCAACGTTCCGCCAATGCGTAGCTCCGCCCTCGGTCGCCCAAAGTGCTGAACGGCAAAGGGCCACTGCCATGCTCGCACATCGCTTCGGCCTCTTGAGCCTTCTGGTCTCATCCGTCTCGACGTCCTACGTTCAGTATCAGCTTTGTGACCCGGCTTCTTCTCGCGCGCCGGTGCCGTCGCCGCAGCAGCAGCTACCGGGCATCTCCAGCCTGAGTGCGAGCATCGAGACCGCCGATGACGGCCACCAGCATCTCGCCTGGGTCATTGACCTACTAGTTGGCGACGAGCACCACTGCGATCGCCAGGTTTCAAACGTAACCGTCGACTTTACTGTCGAAACTCTCACACGCACAGCCCGCTTCGAACACCATGTGCTTACTACATGCAAACCGGTTAATCAGGGGCGCTACACAATGGTCAATGCATCTAGCACCTTGGTCACTCAAGACCTGGGCCGCCTGAGCCCGCTGTCGACTTTCCATTCGGATATCTACCTGACCTCTGCTGCAACTGGCGACGCCTTGGTCTGCCTTCAGGCAAACATCACACCTGCCTTGCGCCCTACCGTATCCTCGACACTGCGCTGGGCTCCCTTTGGCCTCTTCCTCTTCATCCTCGCCGTCGGTATCCTACGCAGCTGTTTTGACAGGCCCATCCGCCTCACAGCAGATGACGAATCAGACGAAGAGGCTCACTCGGCTCGTCCCGTCCTGCCACATGTAGGCGACTGCCTGCAGTACCTCCAGTTCATCTTTTTGACTGGCAGCCTCAGCCTTTGGTATCCCGGATTCTACCGCCCAGCTGTCAGCAAGTTGAACTGGTACTCTCTGTTCCTCACAGGCCCCATCACCCACGGTCATGTTTATCCTGGCAGCGCGGACGGTATCTTCGAGATCAACGGTACCTACGGAGGCACGCACGGCTTCGATCTCATGCACCAGATCGTAGGCACCCCTACCACCATGACCACCTGGACAAACTTGGTCATCGCCCTGGTCGTGGTTGTTGCCTTGGCTGCTGCGTTACTCGAGTGCGTTCGCCTCGGTGCGCCTCGGACTGGCGAGACTGGCATGGCGGCACAGGCAATCGTCATGAACCATGGTTTGCAACACAGAGTCAACCGTATTCTTCGCGTTGTTCTTTCGTACTTCACCATGCCTCTCATAGCCCTTTCTTGCTACCAGATCACCTACGCCGCCCTAGTGCCTGGTTATCACACATCACTGGCCGTTTTGTTGATTGTCGTCATTATCGCTGCGTTTGTCTGGCTTGTACGCCAGATTCCCGTGCGAAGCCTTGGTCTTCTGGTTTTCGACTCCAAGCGGTACCAGCAAATATCTGCGTCCACGTCGAGCGACCAACACGGGAAAGCCTTCATTGTGGTTCTCTTCCTTCTTGCTTTCATCCGCGGCGCTGCCGTGGGCGGTCTGCAAATCACCCCTCTGGTCCAGTTGCCTATGCTTATTGCCTGCGAGTTGGTGCTTCTCGCTTGTATCTTTGGCTTCCAGGCGTATCCCGCTTGGTCAGTCGGCACAATATCTGCCCTTTCCAGACTCGTCACATTGGCTCTCATGATCGCCTTCATACCTGGGCTCGCCACTCTTCATGTCAAGAGCGCAATTGGATACGCTATTCTGCTCATACATAGCACAATGCTGTTCTGTGGCTTCCTAGGACCGGCTGTCTATCATTTGGTCGTTCTATGCGCCAGGCACCTTAACGCGTCGAAGCCAGAGGTGAGACATCAACCCTTTTTTGCCGAAATCGCGACTCGAACCGATGAATTAACAGCCAGCCAGGTATACGGCCTCCGCGAACTGCGGCGACGTCAAGTTTCACGGACAGACCTCAACCGGGCTTATGTCGACTCGCCCAACCCGGCCAGACCCGATGCCAACCTAAGCGGCCGCCTAACACCTCTTTCCAATAGAACGTTCGGTCGACCGACAAGCACCAATACGCATCGCCTCGAGACACCGCAGATCCCTGCGAGCCACTACTTTCGCTCGCCACGTCCTTCTTCAGTCCGCAGTAAAGACTCCGTAGACCTTCGTTCCAAGGTCGGGAGTACGACGCAGACCGTATCTTCCAGCTCGTCCCGCGGGCGACCAAGGGCCGTCTCGCCACTAGTCAATACCTCTGTCGTATTTGGCGCTATTGTGGAACCGAAGAACGAGTATGACACAGTTTCAACACTTCGAAGCTCGGAGTCTTCGAGCTCATCCTCCTTTAGTGCGGATGGCTCGCCGTCATCGAGTGGTGAAAGCCAGGGCAGACCACTGGGGCCGAGGTGGAACGACTACTTCGTTTCGAGAATCAGACCTCTATTACATGGTTCCGCAATC
>NW_003315038.1:2223750-2225361 GCF_000150825.1 Verticillium alfalfae VaMs.102
TTTCAGGTGGTACGGCCGACCAATGGATTGCAGCGGTTGCCAGAACCAACGCGACCGTCGAACTCGTCTGCACCTCTGGGCGCCCAGGTAATGTTGAGCTCCGCTTATCGAGAGCTGGAGATGTCAGTAGATATTTGAGTGTAATACAACTTTGAACACTAGCCTTGTCAATAAGAAAACAAGTGTCGACTGAAGATCACCACTTCTTTTATACTTGCATACGTGCAGGCCTTCCTACACTGTATCCCGCTTACTGTCCAAACGCGGCCTGAAAAGTACCCCGCCACTAGGACGAAAACCACCCCACCATCGGTCCCTCTTGTAGACTTTGTAGGGCGCTGCAACTTCTGCGACGGCGACTTTCCCAGGGTCGACGCAAGAAACCACGGGGCGCTCTCCTCGATCCTTCGGCACCAACAACCACACTGTCGGTCCAAGTCTTGAAGAGAAGACACAGACGAGATGCCGCGAGACCCGCTCATCGGCCTTGTCGGCAAGCCGTCTGCCGGCAAGAGCACAACGCTCAACAGCCTGACGGACGCAACGTCTAAAGTCGGTTGGTAGCCCCTCCTCTTACCCCTTTCACACGGGCGCAAAAAAAAAAGAAGGAAAAGAAGAAGAAGCATGGCCAGATGTGGACAGGCGCGCTGACGGATGCATGAACAACAGGAAACTTCCCGTAGGCTCACGGCCCCCGCCCCGCCAACCGAAACACGTCCGACTGACCAGATATTGATGGTGACAGCTTCACAACGATCGACCCGCAGCGCGCGATAGGCTACCTCCAGATCCCGTGTGCGTGTGCGCGGCACGGCGTGTCGGAGAGGTGCAAGCCCAACTACGGCTCGTGCGTCGAGGGCACGCGGTCGGTGCCGATTGAGCTGCTCGACGTGGCGGGCCTGGTGCCGGGGGCGCACCAGGGCAAGGGGCTCGGGAACAAGTTCCTCGACGACCTGCGGCACGCGGACGCGCTGATCCACGTCGTCGACGCTAGCGGCACGGTGGACGCCGAGGGCAAGGAGACGCGCGGGTACGACCCCTCGGTGGACATTGCCTGGCTGCGCAGCGAGATTGTGGCGTGGATCAAGGGCAACCTGTGGGAGAAGTGGGGGGAGCATCCGGCGGCGGCACGTAGCCATCAAGGCGACGGCGGTTGAGACGCTGCAGAACCAGTTCTCGGGCTACGGGTCGACGGCGACGGTCGTGGCGCGGGCGCTCGACCGGCTCGGCGTGCGCGAGCCGCTCGAGGAGTGGGACGAGGCCATGGTCGACCGCGTCGTCAACGCCTTTACGGATGAAAAGTTTCCTACCGTCATTGCGCTCAACAAGATCGACCACCCGGATGCCGACAAGAACATCAGCAAAATTGCCAAGATGCAGAACCCCGACACGATTGCCGTATGCTCGGCCATTTCGGAGATTTTCCTGCGCAAAATGGCCAAACAGGGGTACATCAAGTACACCGAGGGCAGCGAGTTTGTCGACACGCGCGAGGACCTCATCGAGCAGGGCGACCCGACGGGCGGCGGGCTCAAAGAGCTCGACGAGAAGAACCGGAACCGGATCGAGAACCTCAAGGACATGGTGCTGTACGCTTCGGCTCGACGGGCG
>NW_003315038.1:2225643-2226866 GCF_000150825.1 Verticillium alfalfae VaMs.102
TCATTGCAGATCCTGTCGTTCAAAGTGGGTAGAAGCATGAACAACGATGGCTCCCATCTCTTCCATTCCGCGCCGCTCCCCGTGATGTGTGTGATATTGTTTTTCTTTATCTTTCCCATGCTTCTTTCTGCGACCACCAGCAGAGTGACATGCTGGCCATCATGATACTCCTCTGACTGTGGCGCGGACTGTAGCTCACTGCAGCGGCTTCGAAAACCAACCGTTCGTTCACATCCGGGTTGGAGGCGGTCAGTCACGATATGCCGGGAAAGCACAGGCGCCACACGAGCATGGCAAGCCACAGCGATCCCTCCGCCGCCCGCCGCCGTCAGATCGATAGCGCCGTCAGCATTCCAGAGGCATCAGAGGAAGCAGGCCACACGACGTGAAGAGTGAGAACAGGTCTCACCTCGCCAACACGCACGCATGCATACATGCATCGATCGCATGGTCGGTCTATGTCTGTCTCATGGCGTCTCTGGCGGTAGACTTTGCAAATCTCTCTTCCCTGCGGCACCTGACCCGCCCTGCCCTGAGTCGAATCCGGCTTTGGAACCCTCCCAGCCTGTCGGCGCAAACAAAAAGAACTGTCATGGCGATGATGGCCGGGGCGGGGAGGCAAGGCGCCAATCGCTGCGTTTTGCGAAAAACACCCCCACTATGCCGAGCTGGCGTACGCGTCGTCCCATCAGGTCCCAGGACTTGACCCTCCAAGCTCGTGAGCATACACGCACACACACACACACACACACATACCCCCGGGAGCTGGCGGGGAACAGAATCAGGTAGATAGAGGGCCAGCAGTCGTTGGCGACATGGGGAGGCGTCGGGCCCTTTTTTTTGGACTTTCTTCTCTGTCCTGACCCGTAGAATAAATTGTGTGCACCAGCGAACGGACCAGCAGCCCGTTGACCCCTTTTTGTTTCTTCCCGTCGCAAGGCTGGCTGGCATTTTAAGCTCGACGGAAGCATCGACTTTCGTAGTGTCCCTCTCACTTGCGATATCTACCAGTCTTTTTCTTGTTATTTTTTCGTCAATCTGCCTGCTTCCCATGTCTCTGACCATTCGGTTTGGCCGGGCTCGGGCTGGCTGAAGCGGCCGCCCAGACACAGGACCCCCCAGAAGGCTGGAAGCTCATTTCGTCAAGTGACATCATGGCAGGGATTTACGTCAAGAGCAGCCTTACGTCGCAGCGTCAGAGTGACCAGGGCCTCGACCTGAAT
>NW_003315038.1:2227344-2230425 GCF_000150825.1 Verticillium alfalfae VaMs.102
TCGATTGATTTTTGACGAATGATGGGCACCCTTGCAGAGGCTCAGCCTGCAGTGGCCGTACGCAAGGCGAGTGATGAGGTTGGGTTGTTTCCGGCGTTGCCGGGTCGGGGTAGTTGGGTGAGATTGGAGGAGTGGGTTGCGTTTTTGCTACTTTGCTACGCAGGCGTCGTGGACGCGCTTACGGAGCACGGTCGTCGTCGGTCATTATTGCGACTTCCGTTCACTGCGGCGCATCGTCATGGCCATCGCATCGCATCGCATCGCATCGCATCGCATCGACCGAACGAGCTCGAGCGATGTCGAGGCCGGCAGGCTTAGTACTTGAGAATGATGTACAGAGCGTGGATGATGCCGGGAATGTAACCTGAGTGAGTGTGTTAGTGAGGTGCTGCCACTACTGTTGCAAGACGAGGCCGACGAGAGGCAGCGTGGACGTACCGAGAATGGTCAACAGAATGTTGATGAGGAGATCAGCTCCGCAGCCACGCTCGAGGAAGACACCGACGGGGGGCAGGATGATGGCAAGAAGAATCTTGCAAATGTCAGAGGCGGTGAAAGGCATGTTGACTGTTGTTGATGGGACACGAGGTCGGTGTGATAGATGGGTATTGTGTAAGAGTGGTGAGCACAGTCGGTTGAAGCTTTGTTGATGGAGAGAAGGCACTGTCGGGAGTGATGGAGGGGAGGGGAGAGGGAACAACTTAAATAACGTCTGACGAGGACGAGAGAGGGAGCCGTGTACATGGTACCTTGGTGCCTGCCCACCTCTGGACTCTCTCTGTGCCCAGCGTACACGAATAAAGTCCGGCAGGACCAGTTCGTCCAAGTGACGGATGTGATGTGGACGCGCATGAGCCAGAGAGCTAAAGGAGCCTAAGGGTAGACCCAGCCTCCGGTAGGCAAAGCCATCCCCCCATGCCATGCCTTCCCCGTCGAATCCGTCTCGCCCACACACCCCTGCGAGGCCGCCCCGTCCGGCGCTGTCAGGAGGGCAGGAACGAGGAGCGAACTGCACCACCCAATGTGCGTCATCGACTCCTTCCAGGTTTGCACCCATTGCACGACTGACCACCACCACCACTACCATACCAGCCCACCTGTAACTGTACTGGACCTAGGTACATTATCTAGGTACCGCAGGAAAGAAACTCCCAGCGCCCCTCGTTCTCAGCCAAGCCCGAGCCGTCCACCTCAGGCCTTGCATGTGTATGTGGCCGCCCCCTCAGTTGCGCGTCGCGCCAAGCGGCCTACCTAGGTCATGTTCTACTGTATCTGCGCCGACGACAAGCTGCTTCCCTTCGATCGCCAGCACAAGCAGCACAAAACTCGCAGAGGCCAGTGCACCAGCCGCCGGCCGGCCAGCCAGCCAGCCAGCTAGGCCAGCCAACAGGTCAGAGCGGGTTCCGGCCGGCCAAGGCGAAGTAGCAGCACCCCACCCCATCTCAAGACCCATGATCCATTCATGCTGGTCCCCCAAATTGATTGCCCAGCACTACGTCATCTGCCGAAATCCCAGCTGGGCGACTACCGGCATTCTAACTGGTCCACTTCCACCGTCAACCGAAGCCCTGTCAACTGACAGAGGCGTACCTAGATTACATGTACAACAGCCCACCTCCGTGCGCCACAGGACGCTCGTCGCCGCGCCACACAAACTCCATTTTCAAGGCGCAATGATGACGCTCAGCCACATCTGCCAGTCAGGAACCTTGTCAACGAGATGTGATCGATGGCAAGGCGCGCAGGAAGGATGAGCCAGCCGTCTCGCAAATTGTGGGTAAATCCAAAAGGACCGGAATCTGTGGTTTTCCCTTACTCGAAACGCCTTGCTTGGCTTTTCACTGCGTTAATGTCGGTCTCGCCGCAAATATGACGACAGGACAACACTGGCATGGGCACACGGCGCCTGCTTGCCGCGCGCTGCCCCCCCCCCCCTCTCCCCCTGGTTCAGTATACGCGGCCTGCTCCGCTTCCTGATCGAGGCCGGCCGCCCGCTCCATCGCATCAAGATGAGCACAAGCGAGAGCTGGTCCGTAAATAGGGCTGAACATGATGTGGTGCCGCGCTTCGACGCCAGCATGGCATCATCATATAGCCCCGTAACGCCGCTTTGATGTTTCGCCGCACACCAGCCCACACACCGTAAACACAGACTTGTCCACACCCCCCGAGGCAGGACAGCGCCGAATGATGTGTGCGCGCCCAGATTCGGATGCCCCAAGATCTAGCCCCTCAGCCCCTCGTGCCTGTCCGTACCTGACTCGTCAGTGGCTTCGTTGCAATTCACAGGGCCAAGCCTAAAAACAGGCACATCCAAGCCGCTACGACGACGATTCCGTGCACGGCCGTCCAGACCTAGTGTGTAATTTGCGTCTACTGTTTGCTGGTCTGTACAGGGAAGCCCGAGTCTTGGTGTATCGGGTGCTTGGCACTCTGGAGCCGAGGCTCCGGTCTCATGTTCACCACATCAAACATGCCAACATATGGCTGGTAGCCAGCATCGCAGGAAACCTCTCTCGTAGCACATGCTTGCCAAGCCCTGTCGTCACCTCCCGTCTCTTTGCGTCTGTCTTTCTCTCTATATCATTCCCCGCCGTACGTGTGATGGTACATGACCCATGGCCGATACGATCATCGACTCTGCCGTGGGGGATTTTCGTTTGTTAGGGGTGTGAGAGTGCGGCGTCGGCGGTGGAGGCGGTCGCAGTCCCCCCCCCCCCCCCCCTTTGCGCCTTTGCGCCTTGTCTCTGCTCTACTCTTCCTTGTCGGCCCGCTCCACGCGGCTGAACATTCTCTTGCCAAACAGCAGGAACCCACCCGTGACCTTGCCGGCCACGTAGCCCGCGTACAGGCCGTAAAGAATGGTGACGGGCCACTTCTGCCACTCGCGGTCCCAGTCGAGAGGGATGGGGACGGCACCGAGCCAGGCGCCGAAGAGCGCGCCGGCGAGGCCGCCCAAGGTCTCGTCCCAAGGGGCCATGGCCGAGCCGATGGCGAGCCAGGCGCTGGCCTCGACGCCGTGGACGTAGAACAGGGGGAAAAGGCGAGGAGGCGAGGTTCGTCGACAGCAGGAACGTGTGC
>NW_003315038.1:2230760-2233230 GCF_000150825.1 Verticillium alfalfae VaMs.102
TGGCTGCCGGCGGCCGGGAGGCAGAGCGAGAACGTAGGCCACCTGGACGGCGGCGACGATCGGCAAGCGTGGTCGCCAAGCACGCGGACGGGATCGTTGACGAGGGCGTTGAATTGGCTCCCGAAGAGCGCCAGGAGGACGACGGGGTGGACGTAGCGGCCGGCCTGGCCAGCCGGCGTCTGCTGGATCAGAACGGGCTGCAGGGCGGTGGCGGCGGCGGTCGCCGTCGTGGGCTTGGTCGGCGCGGAGGCCATGGTCACGGGGTCTACCAATGGCATGGTGGTGGTTGTGGCGGAAGGCAGAGTTCCATGGACAGCGGTTTTGGGGTCGGCTGCTAGTGAGGCAGGGCAAGGCACACGATGACCAGAACTCGTCGCGCTTTCATCAGGGTCCTCGCGATGGTCACATGGTGATAGCGATAGCGATAAGGCAGCCCCTCCCTCCCTCGCCGAGACTGTGGCACAGGCGGCTCAGGTCCCGAGAATCAGCGACGAGAAAAATCTCCGGCGTACAGGTGACGGTGCACTACACGACGTGCGGGAGACGTCTCCGTCCGGGATGGCGCCGTTCCTGGTCCAAGAAGAGTTCTTTCATCAGGTGTACACACAAATCAATATCACTTGTCCAAGCAGTAGGTACGGTACTTGGGCACTTTATTTCTTACTTCTTACCTAATCCATAGCAGGCACCTAGGGAGGCTCGTCGGGATAATCAGGGGCCCCATCATTGGCTGGGAATGTGCAGTGGCGAGACTCCCATTCGCCGAGAATCCAGACGCCGAGGGCGGCCAATGGGGTGCGACTCGGCCGTCTCCGATCAGCCCATATGATGCCACCCTCACCACGAAAAGCGAACAAACCACACCACACGGAAGCTGACATCGTCAGGTCAATCGACGGCCCTCCCTGCCCTCTGCCTTTGCCTTGACTTATTGCGGCCAGCTCGTCCAGATGCGTGCCGCTGGGCTGGTGTCGCTGTCGTACGTTACGGCTACGTATGATACGGCGACAGCAGGTGGGTGGCATGATCTGAGCTATTCGTGCGCGCCGGTTTCCTGGCGACAACGGCAATGCCGCGGGCAAAGTTGTCCACCATCTGCCCATCTTGACTTTGCGGCCAGGGGAAGACGGCGCATTCAGGAACAGATCCCCAGATCCCGACCGCACCGGCGGTAGATCCCACATGCCGTGCTCGTGCTATAAGATATGCCGTAGACTGGTGTGTTTGTTTGAACAGTCTCTGCTCTCATCATCACCAACAACATCAACAGCTTCAGCTTCGACTCGAAACCAACAAACCAGCCTCTCCACTCAACCATTGCGTCTTGTTTTGACGACATCTCCACTCACAGTCAACTTCACGACGCCAAGTGCACACATCTTTGAGACCATCTCTCCTCACAAACACGCAACTCCACCATCCAAATAGTACCACCAAACCTCACCACCAAACATCACCATGTCTGCCTTCGTCGCCCGCTCTGCCCTCCGCGCCACCCAGCGCAGGCAGTTCTCCCTCCTCACCAACATGCGCAACATGGCCCGCACCTTTGAGCCTCATCCCTTCCAGAGGATGACGACCGCTCAAGCGGCGAAGCCCGACTACGCCAAGATGTTCAAGAACCGCGTCTTCAACGCCACCATGTACGTTCCCTTGCCCTCGTCTCGGGTCTCCTGACCACCTGGAAGCAGCCCGACTAACCAGTCTGCCAACAGCTATGTCCCCATGATGTGCGCCATGCTCGGCTGGCCCTACGCTGCCGCCGTGGTCGTGGACGGCCGCGTCTGAGCTAGCTCTGTCGCGATGAGCTTCGCGTTGTCAAAGACGCCGGGAAGAAGAGGCAAAGATATTCATCTTTTTACGATGGCCTGGGACGGCCAGGAACATGGCTGTTGATTTTGTTTCTTTTTGACACATGCAAAGCCACCGCTGGATACCACATTTGTACATACAGCAAAACATTCTGCATAGAAGAAGGCGTTTAGGGATGGGAGCAGTCGCTCGATCTGGGATTCCAGATCAATCAATCCATTTGAAAAGAAGAAGAGCACATGCACCTGATCATGATTCGGCAGTTGAGTTGTCGGACGCACGTAGAGGCGCCGTCGCCATTCGTAGAGAAAAGGGGCCGCTGAACCGTGCACAGCATTGTTTCCCCTTGGGGCTAGACCCCCAATTCGCGCCCCTGCAGCTTTCCCCAAGTGTCACCGCGTCGTGCCTGTCTGGAGCTCGCTCTCTTTGCAGTAAGTAATCTGAATGCCATTCCACCGACTTCGAACCCACCACAGACGACCGGCGTTGCCCTGCCTTGCTTGATCCCTCATCGTCACCATCAGCGAAGCGTGTCTCCTTTTGTCCACTTTCGAGTCATCTGCGTGGCGCCAACTTTGTGCTTTCCTCGACAAAGTCACACCACCCACCTCACCCGTTGTCGCTCACCACACCCCCCTCTCGTACCTACCTACCTTGG
>NW_003315038.1:2233475-2247688 GCF_000150825.1 Verticillium alfalfae VaMs.102
GACTCCCTCCACAACGCCCCCATCGTCCTCGACAATGGTGGGGGGCGCGATCCGCGCCGGTTTCGCGGGCGACGACCTGCCCAAGTGCTACTTTCCTTCCTTCGTCGGCCGCCCCAAGCACCTCCGCGTCCTCGCCGGCGCGCTCGAGGGCGAGGTCTTCATCGGCCAAAAGGCCGCCACGGAGCTGCGCGGCCTGCTCAAGATCCGCTACCCGCTCGAGCACGGCATCGTCACCGACTGGGACGACATGGAGAAGATCTGGGAGTACGTCTACGGCGAGGGCCTCAAGACCCTGAGCGAGGAGCACCCCCGTCCTCCTGACCGAGCCGCCCCTCAACCCGCGCAGCAACCGCGACATTGCCGCCCAGATCCTCTTTGAGACGTTCAACGTGCCCGCCCTCCACACCTCCATCCAGGCCGTCCTCTCGCTCTACGCCTCGGGCCGCACCACCGGCATCGTCCTCGACTCGGGCGACGGCGTCTCCCACGCCGTTCCCGTCTACGAGGGCTTCGCCATGCCCAGCAGCATCCGCCGCATCGACGTCGCCGGCCGCGACGTCACCGAGTACATGCAGACCCTGCTGCGCAAGAGCGGCTACGTCTTCCACACGAGCGCCGAGAAGGAGGTCGTCCGCCTCATCAAGGAGTCCGTCACCTACGTCGCCCACGACCCGCGCAAGGAGGAGAAGGAGTGGATCCAGCGCTCCGGCGACCAGCCCAAGACGGCTGAGTACGTCCTGCCCGACGGCCACAAGCTCAAGGTGCGTGCGTTCCCTCTGCTCGGGCGGCGCAACAAACAAGCACGCCCGACGTGCCCTCGCCTTTGCCCTTTGCCCCTTGTCGTTTCTCGTTCTCGTGCCTCCCACGTACTGACCATCGACACAGATTGGCGCCGAGCGCTTCCGCGCGCCGGAGATCCTGTTCGACCCCGAGATCATCGGCCTCGAGTACCCCGGCGTCCACCAGATCGTCGTCGACGCCATCAACCGCACAGACCTCGACCTGAGGAAATCCCTCTACAGCAACATTGTCCTGTCCGGCGGCAGCACGCTGACCAAGGGCTTCGGCGATCGTCTGCTGACCGAGCTGCAACGGCTGGCCGTCAAGGACATGAGGATAAAGATCTTTGCGCCGCCCGAGCGCAAGTACTCGACGTGGATTGGGGGGAGCATCCTAGCTGGGCTGAGCACGTTCCGCAAGGTAAAAGAAAAAGAATTCCCCTTCTTTTTTCCTCCTCTTCTCAAGTTTCCCCCTTGTCGCACATTGTCTCCATGATCTTCCTCTTCTCTGCCCTTTCGAAATACTGACTGGCCTAGATGTGGGTGAGCATCGACGACTGGCATGAGAACCCCGACATCATCCACACCAAGTTCACGTAGCCAGGTCCCCCATGCCCATGGCTATGGAGTGCGTGTGAGCACGCAGGGCTCCAGGACGCGCCCGACGGGAGACGTATCCTCAGAGACGCATGTGCCGCTCGTGAGAATCACCAAATCCAGCGCAAGACCCGGGCACATCAGACATCTGCGCCAAACTCGGACAAAGGCGCTTCAGGGTGCCTCCTACCACTGTATGATGTGGCGTCAGCCAGGTGCCGTCCAAGACGTCGTTCAAAGGTGTGTGTCGTTGAAGAAAGAGAGAGAGAGAGAGGGAGGAGGGCGCGATTTCACGGAGGAATGGTCATGATGGACGAGACATAACGTCACTGTAATTGGTCAGCGTAGACGTTGAAATGATACCCAAGTCTGCTGTCCACGCTGTCATGCCGATTGCGGTGAGCGCGATCTGGGGCAAGTCTGATGATGATGTACGTGCAGAAAGTCACCTTCCGCAACGAGTATGATGAGGCATCTCAAACTTGGGTTTTCAGTCTCATCATACATCATCACAAGCAGCTGTCAAGGTTCATGGTGCAAAAGAAAATTGACATTGGAAAATCAAATTCATACATAATACGTCCGTTGCGACGCGGTACCTACCGACATGTTTCCTAGCCGTCGCCGTGCCTAAAGGAGAATCCAACCGGGGGGAGGGGAATCATAACCGACAGTTTGATCAAAGTCATAACAAAAAGAACCGAGTATAAAGGGAGTGCCACAACTTGAAACCACCCATGATTAAACAGCATAACTGCTTTCCAGAGGATCAACGATGAAACCATCGCTGTTCGTGTACCCAGCAAGCAGAGCACTCCGGTACTCAATATTGTCAAGGTTGAAGTTCAGCTCACTCGGCGCCGAGAGGTCTTCTCCGGAACTTAGGCTCTCCTCGCTCACGCTGAGCGTGCTAGGAGCAGGCGCGCCGGATGTTCCAAAGTCTCCCAGATTGAAATTCGTTAGGTCCCACGAATCTGGTGACCAGCCACTGATATTTGTCGAACTGGGCGTAGATTCATTGATAGTCAGGCCGGGTCCACCGTAGATGGCATCGTAAACGTTGTTGAGGCCGCCATCCATGGAGCCTAAGAGTGCCTCCCACTCAGATGCAGAAACACTTGAGGCTTTGTGTGGTACCTGTTGAGGCCATTGTTGCTGGTCACGAGGCAAAGCTACTTGCTGCTGCTGTTGTTGCTGCTGCTGTTGCTGCTGCTGCTGTTGCTGCCGAGCACGTGTAGGCGACGATGGCGAAGAACCGTCCGAATTCGCGCCTAGTGCAAGGAAGTCAAGATTCTGGCGTTTTGTGTGAACTCCAATTTCTTGTGACATGGAATGGCGTTGATCGCGTCGGATTCCATTCTCATTTTGCAAGCTTTCGAATGATGAGCGAGACTGTGAGCGGTAGAGGTCAGGGCGTTGCAGGTTGGGTGCCGTAAGGCGGCGCATCCTCTCGTGATGACGTTGACGGTCTGCTTCAACCGCCGACGAAATGCTGACACTTGTTGGCTTGGATTGGGAGCAAGAAGGCTTCTTCTTCGAGGCAGTAACCGGTGGCGATCCACGTTGCGTTGTCGAAGCGCGCGCAGCATCTGGATTCGGCTGTGGAGTGCTGGGCATAGCCGTCTCATCGACCTGGACGAGCATGCCAGCGACACGCTTAAAGTCATACCAGCCAGGTGCCTTGGCCTGCGCAACAATCTTGATGACGGCGTTCACCATTTTCTCGACGTCCTTCATAAGCTTGCTCTCCTTCTTGAGACCTACGCTCTGATACAATAGATGCATGCCGCTGAGGATGAGCGTGTCCGTTTTGTTGAGGCAGAAGGAGAAAGACATTCCTCGTTCTTCCAAAAGCTGCAAGATCTGGATGATATGCTTGCTTGATTTGGCGGTGGAGATGAGTGCAGGCGCTGCCTTCTGACCCAGCGAAGAGCCGATGGCAGGGCGGTAGATCAAAATTCGAGTATAGTGGAAGGCGAGCGACAAAAGGGGCGACCTGCTGCCCGTGATCTCTGTCGAGGGCTTATCTTGCGCAAACGTCAACTTAAGATGTGTTGGCAGAGAAGAGCACCACTCGTCGAGCTCAGCCTCCATAGCAGACATTTGTTGTAGAGACAGTTCATGTGTGGTAGCTGCCGGGTAATTCTTCTCCAGAACCTTGCCCAGAATTCGGGAGCACCGGAAGAGAGCCAAAGCGCTCGAAATCTTGGTATACTCTCCAGGAAGAGTGGGTTGGAAGCCCTTTTCAGTAACGTACTCGTCGTCCGTGTCAGACGGGTACTCGACGTGAATGTCTTCCTCTTTCAAAAGCTTTGGCAAACCGAGAATGGCGCCAGAGAAACTGCGCGTGTCAGTCGAAAAGCAACGAGGCAGCGGGAAGTGTCGGGTCTTACCAGTCTAGAGTGTACAAGGTCCAGAACACCTTCTTGCGGGTCTCAATAGTCAGGGCACCAAAAGAGAATCGCTTCTGGCTCTGATGCAGGCCCAGGCGGTGTGACAGGCCCACGGCAATGCCTTTGTAGTGCTGTAGACGTTTATAGTCCGCCCGTACGGTGCAGTAGATGAGTGCCAGTACGAGACATTGCAGAGTGGCCATGGAGTTCTCCATGAGAACTGTGTCGACCGCACCTTGCCATTGCTGCTCACAAGAGGCGATCTGATCTAGGTCTAGATTCTCGCCAGAAAGGGCCGCAATGGCAAAGACTAGATGAAGCTGTGCAATCTTGTGATTATTCTTGACCTTCTCAGGGTCTGCGACGAACTCCTCGTATACACGCAAAAAGGTCGGCTTGTGCAGCACGGGGAAGAGAGGTGCCCATTCTTGGAAGTAGACATTGACGCAGCGGTCAGAGAAAAGTCTCGGGGGCACTCTCAGCCTCGAGCTCACGGGGTCAGGCACCAGCGGCGGACAGCCTTGCATGTGCAGGAATGCCTCGGGGTTGAAATCTGGACATGACTTCCCGCTCTCCTGGATTTTGCGTTTGAGACATTCTAACGGGTGTAAGTTTCAGAGACAAGATGAACCACGAGGGGCAGAAGAAAGACGGGTACGGGTCTCACCTATGAAGCCTCGGCCACTGGAGGGGCCCATGAAGTACGAATCCGAGTTTTCGACGCCAAGGAGTAAGGGTGACGCCTGCACCTTGAATGTATCTTCCTTAACAGGTGGTGTTGACTCTTTGCGCGATTCACATGGCGAAGAGGAGACTGTCGGGCCAATGGAGGGGCGACGGTTGCCATGCATCCTCGACAACAAGTCGATCTTCTCATCCTTCTCGTCCAACAGGTCCTTCAATTCCCTGACCTCGTTCTCCAGCTGTCGCACTCGTTCCTCGAGGGATTCAGTGTAGCCTCTAGGGAACGCACGACGACTGAGCTTATCGCTCGTGCGACACTCAAAGCCGACATTGGCGCATTGAGAACAGGTCGGGCGAACGCCATCGCATCGAATCTTTTTGCTTCTGCAACGGTCGCAAGCTTGCGCTATACGGCTCTGGGCACTTGTGCCGACTTTGATGACTTTCATGGGTAGAATGCCGGGCATCGCGGCGGTTGTTCCTCGTGGGAGGGCGCTCGTTCAATTATTGGTCGTGATTGATGGGGTTTCTGGAGTCTAAAACTGTCGTAAGGCTGGCTTTGTGCCTCTGACCGGAGTGTCGGAGTTTCCCAGCCCAACTAGTCGGAGCGTGGGCGGCGTCCAGAACCAAGAATTCGTGTCGCGTGAAAGGCGTATCGGGGCGTGAGCTGTCTGTCCAATGCGCGGGTGTTGCGGACCAGGTGCGTGCGTGTCGTCTCTCTAGTCGGTTCGAGTCAACCTGTACCACAAGTGGCGATCGTGTTCGCGGCTCAGTTCAGTACTTTTTGTTTCAAGATTGTGTCGTCCAGCGGAATATTACAGCGGAGTGGAGATTTTCAGTCGTGAGGGAAAGGGTGAGGAAGGGGGGGGGGGGGTAATGTGTTGAGGGGAAAGTGTGAGAGAGGAGGTGGATGATGTCGACAAGACAAGGCGTGAAGAAGACCAGCGTGCGGTGAGTGGGCTGGGGTGGAGTTTAGGGGAGGACAGTGCCTGGGACCCGAAACCGGGGGGTGGGCGACTCAGCGGCCCTGCAGCGGACGCTGGAGCTAGCCCTGGTGCCGCGACTCAAAGGGAAAAAAAAAAAAAAACAACACAACAGTACTGTAAGTAGGTAGGTAGGTTAGCATGGGCAGGGGAGGGGGGCTCCCCAGGGACTTTCCCGGGCTAGAAGGTGAGGCACGAAAAAGAGGGGTGACCAGACCAGAGGAGCGGAATCTGGGGCAAGAAGGAGGAGAGCGCGGGGAGGGTAGCCCCTTCTGCTGCTGCCAATCATCAGGGTGCCATTGGCTCTCGATACCCCTGCTTCGTCGCTGATGCCCCACCGAGGTGGTGTGCTTCTCCCAAGTGCAGACCGGGGGGAGGCGAATAGGGCCAACAAGGGACCACTGGCCAGTCACCTCTACTTGTGGTTACACGCAACCACGGAACGCGCCCTCACGAGTCTCCTAGTTGTGCCTTCCCTGCAGCAATACGAAAGCAAGTACAAGGTATCTAGGCAAGGCAGGTAGGCCAGGGAGGTGCTTTCCCCTTCCCGTCTGCAGAACAAGTGTGTAGCGAGCTACTTTTTTTGATACCTGCACCAACACAATCCCCCCAACACAAATTCCAAACCACCTATTCGACGACCCTGGAACCTGGCCAAAGATCGTGCCGTCCTGCCGACTTTCCCGCTGCTGCCCATGCCCCGCCGGGATGCGAACGAAAGGCCCCAAGAAATTCGGCTGTCATCACGTTGACACTTGATCACCAAATGAAGCATATCTGCCGAGCTTGGGTGAGGAAAAGGGTCGCTCCAGCCTCAAGCAGTGGGTCGACGGCAAGGCACAAATGGCCCCACCGTCTCTGGAGGTGCCGGTGGTGGAAAAGTCCCAAACTGCCCTAGGCCTCTTTCTCGATAATCCTGCTCGCTTCGTCAAGGCCCCGGTTCCCCATGTTTTCCCCAGCTTGGCTGTGAAGGTCTGACGAGGATCATCCTGCGGTTTCATCAACGACAGCCAGCAGCCGGCACGCCCAGAGACCGGAGCCTTGGGGCAGTGTTGGTTGGTGTAGTGGTGCATTCGAAAAGGTTCAGATCGCTCGCCGCGTCGGCCGATCCCTGCTCCACGGTCTCTCACCTTTCGCCTTGGCCGACGCATTTGTGCGGTCCTGTCGTGGTCGCCTTCACGCGCATTGCGGTACGCTCTGTGCTTGGCCTGTACCGTGACGACGGCATATCCCGATGCTGGCCCCCGACGTACAGCTCGCGCGACAGCCGTTGTCGTGCTACCTGTTGCCGCTGTCATCACAATGACATAAGCGCTGGGCATTCGTCCCACGACATTCGTCTCTGTGATCCGCCCAGGATCCCGACAGTCTGGCTCCCTCATCATCATCATTATCAAACCGTTCTGGTCATTCATTCTGAAGACGTCAAGTATCGAGGTGCAACGATGCTTCCAAACGAATCTTCCGAGGCTGGCGCTAAGAGCATGGGCTGCCACCATGTTCGAGGCGGATTTGATCCCCCCCGTGCGCCACAGAAGCCAATCTTCCACGGAACCCGAAGAGGTGGAATCTCAGCTGCTGCCCGAGAACAGCTTGGTCACGCCTTTCTACTGTTCTTCGAATATTACTCTGGCTTCATTGATTTGCAACATGGTGCAACAATGCGTCTGAGGACTTTACTCGAAAATCGTTTCCTACAATGCTTGCTGACCGGAATGGGCACGATCGCCAAAAGTTGTGACTGTGTGCGGTGAGAGTGCCAAAGTGCTAGAGGGGCCTCTTCAGGTCAGTAGGGTTCCCCGCACATCGTTCCCCGAACTGAACACGCGATGCAACATGATCTCCTTGGCAAATTTTGGGCAAATAAGGAGCTAGGCGGCGCCCCAGCAATGATCTACGAAAAACGTCAGCAAGGAGTCATTGCCACACGCGGAAGAAACCAGAAAGCTGTGCGTGAAGAAGCTTGATAGTTTTGACGGCTTGGATTTCGGTGTGAAAGGATACCGAATAGACAGACGTATTGTGCAACTATCTCAGGCATCTCCATCACCAGGAGACGGTCATCCAGTACATCATGACTCGCCGCCAGAGAGTCATCTCGGAGTAGTCAGAATACCGTGCGATTGAACGAAAGCAGGGCTGCCTGGGGACCCCGGTCCCCATCACCATCCCGCCAGTGAAGCTTCCACCCTATCCGAGACGCATCATGCCACTCCAGAACCCAGACTGGTGTTGGCATTCCGGAAGCCACGGCGCAAATGCCCTCGCCGCTCCAGATTTCAGCCTCTATCTGGGGGGCGAAGCGAGTATGCCCGTGATCGTCCCGTGCACATGGCGTTCCGTCCATTAACTGAAGTCGTCGCTGTCATTGGACGCCGTTTCTTCCACTTGTTCGTTTTGGGAAATCTCCATCGATCCGAGATACGCCAGTACCGAATCGTCAGTGAGGAGCTCGCCTCTCTGTGTACTGTCAGCTTGTGGCGGTCCAATCACTGCGACCAAACTTTTCTCATCCTGATCCTCTTGTCACAGGGCGGGCAAAAGAGGCCAGGACGAACTTTGACAGGATCGGTGCGAGGAACAGTGGGGGAATGAATATCAGAAAGACAGTGGTACGTCTGACACGAGAAAAAGACCATCGCAGCGGTATGTATTTGCGCAGCAGGACGCTGAAGGCAAATGGAACCGATGCCGGCCAGGGAAGATGCGGGGGAGGGAAAAGAAGCAACAGGACGTACCTCTACTTCGAGGGCTCGCGCAGCCGCCTGCAAAACACTAGCCTCTTGTTCCCTCAGAGTTGTGGTGGCATCAAGACACCCAGTGTGAATGCTGTGTGACTCGCCTGGTGGTGCGTCGCGGGGGTCAAGCTCCATCGTCTGCATGCGTTCGAGCTGCGAAGCCACACGGTCCTCGAGGACGGCCACGACGCGTAGTCTGAAGATCTTGTACTGCGGATGGTCATGGACAAGTGTCTCCCAATCGTCTGCCCGCGCCGTCACATCGCTGTCCTGCCAGAAGACCCCTAGGTCCCGACCTCCTCCGACGTCCTGCAGGATCGCGAACGCCAGGCCATCCTCTTCGTTGAGACACGCGAGCCACGCGAACGGGCTCTTCCACGTCACGGCACCGCCGCTCGTCCGGGTGAGCTCGACAGTCCTCGGCCCGCCAAAGATGTGGACCTTTGCCTTGCTCAGAGGGTCGTCCTCCAGGGGCGCCAGCGGTAAGGCGACGGTGTCTGTGGATCGTGCGGGGTCGATGAAGCCGTAGCTGAAGAGCATCTCTGCCCCGGATTTCCCCGCGCCGTACGATATGGTCACCTCATCCCCCGCAGCGAGGGTGCTGCCGGGCCGCAGCAGCAGCTCAACGTCGCCCTCGCGCCTCGCGCTCTCCTCGTAGTAGGCGTTGGGCGTGGGGGCGTGGTTCGCCAGGTCGAGGACCGGGACCATGGACACGCCGACGCCGGGCAACTCCAGGCTGCGCGAGCGGTACCATGCATCGACGAGGAACCAATCGGCCAAGATGACATTGTTCTTATCCCAGAAGATGGCGTTCCAGAAAGGGAGATCGGACGATTTCTCTCGTAGGGCCTCAAACTCGTTGGTCAGAGCCTGGATTTTTGCGCTCACGGCAAGCTGGAGCGGGTCAGAGGATGTTTGGTCGGCTGGACAGGTCAGGGCGAAAGGAGGACGAGGTCGTGCGTGATCAAGTGGCTGCGAGAAAAGGGAATCGTTCACCACCTACCTCTAACGACGTCCCCTGAAGGAAGTCCCGCTCCTGCTCCGACCACATGGTCGGGACGGGAACTTCACGGGGCAAGAACTTGACGTACTCTGTCCATGGTGTTGAAACGACGCCGGACTGCGGATGAGCGGCCAAGACCTTCTGTACCAGGAGGAACAGACAAGCATCTCCTCTGGTGGACTGCAGCCCTGTATCAGCCGGTTTGCCAAAGCCAGTGACGAGTCGCGGGGACCGGGGTTCGCGCAACGCACCTTGCGGCCCACAGCGTCCAGCAGGACTCGGAAGTGTCCATCGACCTTGGCGTGATCGTCGACGGCTTCTTTGGACAAGACCAGTCCACGTGGGATCCTTGCCAATGCTGGCGAGTCCAGGGCCTCCTCGGCGCGGCTCAGAGCGCGGTCGGCAACGAACCCGAAGCCGCTTTGGGGGATCTCCTTCGGGATGACATCGATGAGTTCGACATTGTTCAAACGGTTCCAAGCGGGGAGCGAGGCCGTGATGTCGAGATGAGGGTCTGGCATGATGCTTCCAGGGGATGTGATGGCGTTTATGATATGGGTGAGAAAGCCCGATGCGTGGGTGGGCACGGAGACTGATTTCCGGGTCCCTCGCCCCGTTGACCTGTCGGGTCGGCGTTACCGGCTAGATGACAATGCCAGGACAAGTCGACGCGAACCGAAAGAGTATGGCACTGCACTTCTAGCTCGCGTTGGCGACTCAGCCATTGTTAGAACAGAATATGCAAAAGCAATGAACAGTGGGCAGTGACATTACAGCTTAAGCCCTGTTGCGAAGCTGTCGAGAAATGGCAAAAGTGGAGCCGCCGCGGATTGAACACGGGACCTTCTGTAAATTCGATTGAATGCAAAACAGACGCGCTACCACTGCGCCACGACCCCTGTATGGAAAGACAGACCTCGAGCTAGAGACTATGTCCTCATTGAGAATCTGATTCACAGCACTACCATAAGACATCGCTTCTGTAGGACGACTACACATTCGTGGGGCTTTCCACTCATGTTGCTGTCCTTCAACTATAGCGTCATGTTCCAGATGTCAGCAGCACGCGACGTCCAATCTGCGACTCGCCTGTTCGAGGCGTATTGCAGCCTGCCACGGCTCGCTGAGCATGCGTTGCCAGAACACGCAAGCACGCAGACCATGTGATTGGAGCGCATGAGCTGCAAATACGGGCTCGACAGCCGCCGTCCGCAGGTCTACGTCCAGTTGATGACGGACCTGGCGAAGAACAGCGTGCCAGCCAATGACACGGCATGGAGCCCCGAGCTCGCGCGGGGTGACCACCGATCGACCACAAGCGTCCGAGCCTCCGTGTGTCCGTTCGGACGTCAGACGGCCCTTTTTTGTTCATATAGCTCGAGGGCTCTCGTTGCAGTTGTTTCCGAGGTCCGTAACTAGTCGTTGGCAGGTCGCTCTCGCGAATATCCAGCAACCTCCGCCTGGGCCCCAGATTTCCACCACATCGCCAACATGGCTACCAACAACCTGCAGACACCGCATCTGGTCGATACGGAATGGTCGAAGCAGCTCATCGTCAAGGGAAAGCCCTTTCTCATACGGGGGGGCGAGCTGCAAAATTCTTCGCTCACCTCCGCCGAGTACATGAACACTGTCTGGCAGCAGATGGTTGACACGAACGTCAATACGCTGCTGGGCTGCGTGGCATGGGAAGATATCGAGCCCGAAGAGGACCGTTTTGACTTTGCGGAGCTGGACAGAGTGATCGAAGGTGCCCGCAAGCACGGTCTGCATTTGATCCTGCTGTGGTTTGGTTCGTTCAAAAACGGTGCGTAGCCGGTCCTTGTTTCGCTTGCAGAGAGTGCTACTTACACCACGTGCCCGAAGGCCCTCTTCCACATACACCCCCGGATGGGTCAAGACGAATGCAAGGCGCTTCCCCCGCGCCAAGCTGAGGAAGGCCGGTGGACGCCTATGCCACAGCTGATGTCGTTTCCATCTTCCACCCCGAAGTGCGCCAAGCGGACGCCAGGGCCTTCGGGACGTTGATGTCTCACTTGAAAGCGTTTGATGAGGCCCACTCGACCGTCGTCATGGTCCAGGTCGAGAACGAGACAGGCCTGCTCGGCGACTCGAGGGACGGATCTGACGTCGCCAACGAGGCCTTCAGCAAGGCTGTTCCCCAGGATCTTGTCCAACATCTCGTTTCGGACTGGGACAACCTGCACGCAGACATGAAGAAGACAAACCTGAGCCACTTTGACCCCGAATCAGTGCCGGAAGACGGCAACTGGGAAACCATCTTTGGCACCAGCCCACGTACGGATGAGCTCTTCATGGCATACCACTACGCCAAGTATCTCAACGACGTGGCAGCGGCCGGCAAGGCCGAGTATGACATACCCCTATACACAAACGTGTGGCTGAACTATGCCGGCGAGGATTCGGACAACGATTTTCCCATCGTCGTTGGTGGAGGCGGTTCCCCCGGCGACTATCCATCAGGCGGTGCGTGCTCCAACGTGTTGGACGTTTGGATCAAGTTTGCGCCTCGCCTCGACTTCATTGCACCCGACGTCTACCTCACCGACTACGCAAGCTCGTGCGAAAAGTATCGCCACCGAAACCAGCCCCTCTTCATACCTGAGCAGCGGCGAGACGACTACGGGGCGCGCCGTATCTGGGCCGCCTACGGTACTTTCGCTGCCATGGGTGTTTCGCCTTTTGGCATCGACACGCTCGAGCCTGGCACGAACCCCTTCACCAAGCATTTTGGCCTCCTCAAGTCGACTTCGGTCATTGTGCTTGACGCTCAGCGTCGAAGGGACACCTCGGTTGGCTTTTTCTTCGACGAGGTCCCCTCAGTCCCAACTGCAAAAGACACGCGCCCCCTTGTACGCCGCACATGGGGCGGATTCCACATCACTATTGAACGGGCCTTCGTCTTCGGCAGACCTGGCCCCGGCGCCGGCATGGTCATTCATCGCGGCGGTGGCAAGTTTCTGCTCATTGGCTGGGGTTTCCAGGTGTCGGCCAAGGCTGTGGCCGAGGACAGCGTATTCACCGGAATCTTGCGATTTGAGGAGAAGAAGGTTGTCAACGAGGCGACGGGTCAGCTCAGGACGGCGCGGGTGCTTAACGGAGATGAGACGAGGAGCGGACAAATGGCACTGATGCCCAACGAGGATCCAGACTATGGCGGGTTCCCCATCTGCGTGACCATCCCAGCGAGGACCATGATCGCAGAAGTTCAATTCTACTCCCTGACCGAATAACAGAGCAAGGTGTGGGAACGTGTCACGACACGGTGTGTCATTTGTCAAGGAAGATGAGCCAAGCGAGGCTGAACCGACATTGCCTGTTGGAATGTTATCGAATAGGCAGGGATGCCCGTCAAAGGTTTCCGCTTCGGGTTCTTCGATGGCAAACGCTTCCCCACGTGGTGGCTGACGATGCTCTGATGCCGTGAGTGGTCACGATGGGTGCTATGAGTGACCAAATCGACAGCCTCGATAATTCTGCGCTTAGTTCTCAGTCAGTACCCTCGACGTGTGCGCAATGCAGCATTTTCCACTCCCTGTAGCATTCAGTCAGCCATCCAAAGTCTCCTGTCTGACTTCCCGTCTTGACAAACTGCCGTCTCGACAAACTGTGAACGGTCAGGTGCGAATTGGAAGCCTGCGCCAAGTCAACCATCCAGTCAGCTCCAGGCCTCCTCCGAGCCGAGTGGTGCAAGACGGAGTCGGAAGAAATTGAGGGGACAGAAAGGTACAGTTCTCGATTCACGCATCCTCTCGTCTGCGGGTGATATCGACCCCGTGGCCAGCACGTCTCGAGCCTGTGGGTGACGCGCTTCACTGGTGAAGCGCTTCGCAGACGCGCACAATCGATAGCTCCGAATCGAAGCAACTGTCAAGGCCCGTGTTATACGAGACGCCACACTATGAGGAGTGAGGTGAAGTGCTATTGGATGCGTCATGCCTATTATATCGGTGTGAGTCACAAGGACAAGGCACCATGCCGAACACAGGAAAGGGGCTGAGGAAGTACGATAGCTGGTCCAAGCCCCTCATACCCAACTTATGCCAAACTCGCGAGACCGTGATATGTCGTGATATGGCCAGGCCCTCATCTGGTACTCGTCAAAGCATCATGTTGCAGAAAGCAGCACTTGAAGTCATCATCTCATCTCAGATTTCGGTGTGGATAGCGCAGGTGGTCTGCGTCGTGCGTGTGAATTGGTTGCCCAGGCTAGCTATACATCTCTCGACTATAGCTTCATCGCTCGTGCACAAATGCAGCCGCGTCATGGCTGTTATCTCTCTGCTCGTTATCAGTGTTTTGTCTTTCCCTAGGTCCGCACAGCATCATTGCGTTTTTGCTGTTTGATGATTGCCAGAGTTGCCTCTGCCAATTGTCGCTTTTCAACGGCCTCAGGCGTGTCATGCGTAACACGCAGGTCGCTTGCCCTGGAGCGTCCGCCGTTTCGGGAAAAGAACCTCCAGGGCCGACTCGCTGTCCCTTCTCCAGCTTCATGCCGTTCGAAGAATTTCGTCTCGCAGCACTGTACATAGCTTCATTTCATTTGCCTCCACCACCGTAGCTCCGTGACCGTAAAACCAACGAGAAACAAAAACGAAAAACAAGAATTACTCCCTCTTTCTTCTCCCCTTGTGATCGTACAGAAGCGAGAGCGACATGCATGCTGAAACCACCACACCGCCGCCTGCCATGTTCCCGGCTCCTGAAGATGCATAATTACCGCGTTTTGTCCTGCCTCTGACGCCATGCAAGTCGTCGATGAGCTGGGTCGGACTTTGTCAAGGAGGGGGTATCATATGCTCCTTTCCATTCCTGCCCGAGTTCGTTCGGTACAAAAAAAAAAGCAAAGACATTGTACACCAGGTGTATCAAGTTGTGGTGTGCGAACCAAGAAAAAAACGGCTGGCAAGTCCATGACATTAGAGACAAACCAACCTGTTTTTTTTTGTTTTTTTAGTTGAGGATGCCCTCCCACATGCCAGGGCCGCGGTAGCCACCGAGACGAATCCACCAAC
>NW_003315038.1:2248073-2251440 GCF_000150825.1 Verticillium alfalfae VaMs.102
TGGAACAGAGTGATTGCAGGCCTCCGGACCCGTTTTCACAACCTAGCTTTCGCGCTGCCGAATCGCAGCCGAAACGCCCATTTCTGGGCTGTCGCGCTAGCGAGCGACGATGCAGAGGATATGGAAGACGAGCGTGAGGTCCGAGAAGAATCGGACACCATGGATTCGGGAGATGAAAGCAGTGGACACCGAGATGGCCAAGGAAGTGCGGCGGACGGGGAGAGCAACGTGCGGAGAGGAAGTGACGGGGACTTGCCACCTGTCGAGGTTCTGAGCTGCGCAGGCGTTGGAGGCTTGAGCCATGGCCAGACCCATCGCCGAGCCCCTGCCCAGGAGACAAGACGCAGCACTCACGGCAGGAGTGCTTTGTCCAGCCAGTTGGGGGGTCATGCGAGGCGTGGGCAGGAGACCAAGCGCAGGGACATGGCGACCAGGCGTATACGTGGAAGCGGGCACGGGCTCCATCGTGTGGGGGGCGACGTAGGATCGAGGAGTCGGGGTCGCATCAGCAGAGCCCGTAGCCGCTTGGCCTTGGATCGGTGCGTCGCATGGGGTAGAAGGCAGGTTGCCACCCGAAGGCGCCGCATGCTGTCGCGACTTGAGCTTGAGCGATGCCGCAGGGAAGAGTCCGCCGACATTGTCGAGGCCGGGGTTCAGGAGGAGAATGACCTTCTTCCAGTTGGCGCTCTGCTGGGCATAGAGAGGTCCGGAAGGTGAGCCTGGGGGTGGCGGGGATGGAGGCGTGTACTTCAGGACGATATCGGTCCAGCGCTGGAAAACGTCATCGGTGATGTGAAGCTCCCAGTTGACGGCAAAGATGAAAGCCAACTCGTTCTGATTGATCTCGTTTGTTGCGAGTCCGGAGATTTTGCTCCACGCACGGGCGGAATAGTTGCGGTCTTGAAGATACTTGGAGGCGAGAATCAGAGCAGCGAGAAACATACGGCGGCCGCATTGAAGAGCACGACACTCATGACGGTCGTCCGGCTGTTCCATGGTAAAATCGTGCTTTGGGACGTGAGGCTTGATCAGGATGAGATAGTACAGGGCGACTTGGAGCGTGGAGTAGCTGGTGCGCGATCTGCGGAGCGTCTCCTGGATGAAGGTGCGCAGGGGCAGAACGGCCTTGCCGCCGATATCATTGTGGCAGATGACCGACGAAAGTGGCCAGATGGCTTCGACGATCTGGGTAGAGGAATCTGGAATTGACACAAAGTCTAAGCATGGGACGTAGACGATCATGATGAGTGACGGTAGCTTACCAACAAGTGTGTCCACAAAGTTGACTTTGCGATCGCTTTGGCGGACGAGTGCGGGGGGTGCTCTGGAACCGGAGCCGTTGGATCGCCGGGGGTTCTGGCGCAACTCGACCGGGATAGCAAGCGGTGCTTGGTCGCATGCAACGGAGCGGCGTGTGGCAGGATACGCGTCGCATGAGTCCGAGTCGGAAGAGGTGTTGGGAGAAGTATCGGTGGAGGACTGCGACGACGCCGCAGACCAGGCCCGAGCGACGACGCGATGTCGAGGGAGATCTTTATGGTTTGTTGAGGTAGGAGGAGGAAGAGTCCATGAAGGCCGACGAATCATTATCGGATGCTCTTCATTTTCCGACTCGAGATGAGCCGCGGGGGTGGGAGGGGAGCGTTGATGTCGTATTCGAAGAAGACTAGTAATGTTTGAGCGCAAGCAGCACCTCCAGTCGTCGTCAAGCGTTCGACCGATTTGAAACCGTGGTTGCCGTGTGTCGTAATACCGAGGGGGGGGATGCGGGTCTTGCAGTAGCGCGTGAATGCTGCTGCAGGATCCAAGACGAGTTGGTATGGAGCGAAAGCTTTAGACGCGAGTCTCTGTGGCAGACGAGACACGGAGGATCAACCCGGAAGAGCCGAGCCGGACGCCTGGAGTGGTGAAAATAATGGTGTCAAACAGCATGACTGGCGATTCCCCCAAAACCTTGAAGCGGGTTGGAGGAGAGAGGGCTGATTATATGGGTGCTACTGCAGAGCGACCATATGATCAGAGGCGGAGGGGTGAGAGTGTTGGTGGGGGAGTGGTGATGGCGAGGACGTCGACGATGGAGGACTGGAGGTGGAGGGCGACGACGATGTTGAGCGGCGTAGATGCAAGTCACGGTCAGGGTGTGGCTGATGGTTGCAAGCGCGACTTTATCTGAGCAGGTGAGTCGAGATGTGACTCTTCCTTTTGTCGGCCGCGTGCTTTGCTTAACGTGGCCAGAGGGGCGAAGGCGGAAGGCAAATGGCGACAAGGCCAGCTGGGTTGGCGTGTGACGAAGTCGGAGCCTTGGGGGGGGGCTGTCCAACTGTTGGGGTCTCGGGCCTTAGGCTGGCCCAGTGAGGTGTTGGATGACTCTTTCCCGGGGGGTCGAATCGAGTGGCAAAGGGGTCAGGCAGCCAACTCCGAGAATTGCCGGCGACGAGACGAAAGTGACAGCTGGGAGCGAGCTGGCAGAGAGTGGTGTGGGGTGGCGAGAGGTGCGATCGCGGAGAGTGACGGAAAACCAAAGGGGGCGAATGAGGGAAGGAGGGTGTGACTAAGAGATGATGCTGTGCCTGGTCAAAGCGCTGGGGATGAAAGAAACAGTGCAAGCGTCGTCTGATTGCACTTTGGAGGGGGGCGAGGCAAGGCGCCAAGCTTCCAATCCTGGAGTGGCGGAGGGGGAGAGTCTGGGCGAGGCGAAGAAAAAAAGACCACGGAGAACCCGGCCTGGGGTGTCGTTGTCTTGTCGTGTCGGTTTCGGCTCAACGCGGTGAGTTGCGTCAGGCAATGAGTGGCTGTGGATGACAAGGACAGGACAGGTGAGTCTCGGGATTTTCGCAAGGAACAAGTGAATGTCGCTGCGAAGGATGCACCGAGAGTTGCTTGGGCTGTGCCGTGTCAAGTCGTCGGGTTGTGGTGTCAAAGTCGTGTTGTTCTGGGCCAGCTCGCGAGAGAAGTGGGCAGGTATAACGTGACCGGGTGACTGTGTCTGCGCCTGTGACTGTGTTCGGAACACAAGTGACGTGACAGAGAGGAGAGAGATGGAGGGACGGAATAGGCAAACAAAAGGCAGGAGTGGAGATGTCCGTTGTTCCTCTTGACCTCTGTTGAGAGAAGGAGAAGAAAAAGGACTCCGATGTGCAGACTTCAACAAGTCGCTATCGACCTAGATCTTGGAATCGAACATGGCGGCGGCTGTGATCGATGAAGAGGAAAAGGGAGGGGACGAGACAGCAGCAAATCCATCACGCGTGGGTGGGTGGTTGACTTCGTTTTGAAGGGCGCTATCCTAAGGCATCGACTTACACGGCTGCAGCAGTTTCGGGTTGCAGGTGCTTCGCGGGCACTGGCAAATGCTCTTGACAGCGAC
>NW_003315038.1:2251540-2252429 GCF_000150825.1 Verticillium alfalfae VaMs.102
CACTGGTCCTGGTTCCTCCCCCCTCGGCCTTTTCCCTTGGCCCCTTCTTCACACTCGGGCGCCTGGCCCTTGCGCCCAGTCCTGTTGCTGTCGGCAAGCCCATTTCGATCCAACAGTACCTCCATCTCCAGATGACAGCCACGTCTGTACAGTTCTGACTCTTTTTCACTGACTTTTCGAATGGCAAACAGGCAGTCGGCCCTGTATCGTTCATCGTGACAAGCTCCAGTGACCCGTCTTCTTTCCAACCTGCTCAGCTGTTCTTTCATTCTGTGCTGAAAGGACCGGCTTCGGGTCCCGTCCCGTCTTGAGGCGCCATGGGGACTCGAGACATCCGAGCCCATCCGCGACGAGTCCGACGGCTCGCATCTCATGCCATCGGCTGCACGCTTCGGGCAGTCCGCCAGTCCGACCGGTATACTGTAGTCACCAGGCCAAGCCTCGCGGTCGTGGCAGGGCCATGTCTATCTTGGACTTCGAGCCCCCAAAGGCCTTGCGGTCGATAGGCCTACTATCAAACGCCAACCTTCTTCTTGAATGCAGCATCTACATGTATCCCGCAGCACGAGCATCTTGTTGCCTAGAGACGATGCGTGACACTGGCCAGGACTACCTAGTCCAATCGACTCGCCGATACGTGGCCAGGCTCGCAGGCCACCCACCTGGGCAAGCTGGGCCACCCGGTCAAGCCATGCCAGGCCACCCACCTCCACGCCTACCTGCTCTCTAGTGGCATTGTGTTCGACGAGGTGTGCCAACCACGACCGGATGTCCGGCTGCTGCCAATGAAAGGAGACGCTTTCCAATCCTCCAATTACGCCGTATTGGTAAGAACACCATGCCTTTCTGGCCAGACGGCCGTCACTTTCATCCATCGTATCCATCTCGC
>NW_003315038.1:2253176-2255055 GCF_000150825.1 Verticillium alfalfae VaMs.102
CCCTCAAGCCTACTCCGCACTGGCGGTATCCCGCTTCACCCACTGAAAGCGCATCGTCAGCCACACGGAGAGCCGGAGTCTTTTCCCATTGGTCATCACTTGGGCAAAATGCCATTTTTGACTCATTCGCCGGGCGCTTTGTGCCATCGCCCAGGCACTTGCGAAACCCTCGAACTGCTTCCGGCTCACGGAGCAACGCCCCCAGCGCGATATCAGGCCTCCTGCCCTTCTCATTGAAACGATGCGTGTCGAGCTGCCCGCCATCGCTGGCAGTATGACTCCACCGCTTGACTGAGACCCGCCAGCGCCCAACCCAAGCGAGAGCGGATGTGAAGGCCTCACAGCAAGGAAGCTGCAGGAACTTTGCAGCTCGGAACTGTCGCCATGTCACGCTCGCCGAACCAGCCCCGCTCCGCTCCGCGTCAGCGTCTGATTGGCCGCCGTCCTGTTCAACGACAATAGTGATTCAAGATGATGCAGGCATTCCTATCACCGTCTCTTCACGACGCCTCGGATCTTGCGCCACGGCGGCAGAGGTCCGGTTTCATGCCGCTCGCGGACATGATGCAATTCTCGCTGGAAGAAAGCTTGGGAATACCGACCTCGGCACTGAGTGCGTGCCCCGTGGATTGTCCGAGTCGTTCCAGCGCTGTGCTGGCGACCTTGCTAGCCTCGAGGGGAAGATCTATTGACACCGGGCCAATGAACGTCTTCCCACAGCAAGCGGGCTGGAAAGATGACTCAACGCAAGACGAGCCCACAACGACCCGACTGACCTGTGACCATTTTCACCCTCCACATGAAGCGTCGGCTTTAGGCAGCACCCGCCCCAGGCCTTTGTCCTTCATCGTCAGGTCGAGGCTGCACCTGTTACGCACCTCCACCTTCCCACGCGTCTGTTTGGGACGCGTAAGGTGTGCAGGACGAACGACGCAAAGCCCAGCCTCGGTGACTTGTTCGGCAGGACACCTAATATGCTTTGATGGGGTTTCCCCGTGTGGCTCAGCCCCTTTGTGCGCGCCACCTTTGCCCTCTTGGCAGGCAACTTCGTGCCCAGATCGCAGCTGACCCGTGGGACAAGTACAGTCCGCCACCGGAGACCGATGTATGAGGACACATCCGACATGCTGGCTTGTCCTCGAAGCTTTTGGACCCAGCGTCCGGCTGCGTTGCCTTGGGCGTTGCTGCCTGGCCAAGCATGACGGGCCACCCCTGCACAGACATTACCAGATCCTCTATTCTAGAATGCTTCCTCATGACAGTGGGTGATGAAGGCTCGGTCGGTTACACCACAGGTGCCCTGTTGGATTGCATTGGGCGGGGTTGGCTTGGGAACTCCATCCGCGCCATGCACCATGCTGACATATTTATCACCTGTGTCATTTTGCCTAGACGTCCGGCGGATGCGAGTGACGCGCCAGCTTGTACCTGACAGCTGACGTGTGACTTGCCAATAGTTCATGTCGTCAGGATCCTGAATGTCAGCATATCGGTCGCGAAGAGAGGCCATGGCAGTGAAAAACCAAAGTGAAAAATCGAACCGAAGAGTCGGCCGCGCGTGGCCAAAATCGGACAACGTACAAAGCTGTAGCCTGCCAATGTCACCTCTCCTTCTTCTGGCAAGTGTGCGAACATATGAGGTCTTCATGTCGAATTTTTTTTCAATGCTTGGCTAGTCTTTCTGTCATAAAGCCTCAATTTTCACAAGGTCTGCGGTGTGCACTTTGTGTGTCCGGACAGAAGGGTGGAGAGACAGGGTACACCACTATACGTGTCGTACTACAGGTACCACCGAAGCACACGGGGAGCACACAAGTCGTATCACGCACTCCAGAAACATGGTCCGACGGCTGTCCCACTCGTGAACTCGAACCTGATA
>NW_003315038.1:2255155-2271101 GCF_000150825.1 Verticillium alfalfae VaMs.102
CTGATAAAACCCCGTCCAAAATATCAAATCGCGGGGCCTGCATACCTCAGTTCGCCCTGTGTGGGAGAATTTGGGCACTGAACACTGAGACATTGTCCATGAGACCGCGTCTTTATGGCCCTGCGCCTGATATCTTTGTGCTAGAGTTGGCGACGTCGTTGAGATTCCATGGTTTCAGTACTGTTTGTACACGGCGTTTGTGCCTGCGTGGCTCGAGACGTTCATACTGGTCGAGTCGACATGGCACTGAAAGCTGTTTTGTCGGGTCATAATGCTTTGAAGGCTGCTTATGCTGGCACGACCTAGTTTTTTTCGATGTTGCGAGTTTTTGATTCATTTTCATACTCACTGCGGAACTCCGTGCGGGAAAGGACGTATGGCCACAGGAAATGACAGAGGTGGCATCATGCTCATGTATCCTTTGAGCACCCCGGTAAACATACACAGGGGATCCCGAGAGTTTGATTTGGGAATGGCCACTCATTTCTGTAGCAGAACATATCTTCAATGGCGGGTCGCCTGCCTATCACAGTGTTGGTGACGTCGTCTGCTTTTTGAGTACGATGATTTTAAGGGTACTGTCGGAAGCGTCTCACCATGTCGCCGATTATGCGTTTCAATATCCCCCAGACTCGGTTTTCGGTTCTTTCATCACTTCGTCGCCTTTTCCTTGGTCGTCACGTCTGCAGGAGCAACGTCGAGGCGCCTTTGTTCGAGCTCGCAGAGACTGCCTGGGCCGCACCAGATTATCTGTGACGGTCCATCAGCCCTATAGCATCTCATCACGTCGTGGATGAACCTCAACTAGAGTGTTGTAAATTCAGTCCCCTTACTATTGCAATGTTAATAAGCATCAACAAGTGTCTCCAGCCGCGTATGTCTAGGGTCTGCCGAGATGTTATAGCGCGGTATGCCGAAGATCACGATGCTGCCCACCGTACCAGGATGTTAGCCGTGTGTTTCTCCAGCTAAGCATGATGGCAATGAATGTTGCTATCATACTTGGATCTCATAACAGAGCCGCCCCTGGAAGGAAGCACCACTCGAAAGCACGTCACAATTCGATACCCGGTTAGCGTGATCCACGATTTTCGAGGGTTGAAATGTACCAGTCTCTCGAAATCCTCCCCAAACCCACATACGTATATGCACACTTCAGACTTCTCATGTATGAACCAAATTCTTGATAATGTGGAACCTGAAGTCAACCTCACGGAAGTAGCGTAGTGTACGCATGATCTGGGTGTTGAAGGCACTGGTGGCATCGAGACAACGACACAAAGGTGTGTATGTCCTACGGATTTACACCTAAACATGCCAGTTCATTTCACTCAAGCCAAACCAGTTGATCCTTTTCTCGAATAGCCGTATCTCGTCACACTCGGGTTCCAGAATGCCAAATGCTGCATCTTGGTTGCCAGAGCAAACGAGAGATATGAGATACTGCAGTAGACAGATCTTCAAAGGCCAAATATTCACAACTTTGCAAAGCATGCGGTCATACAAGACAAGCTGAAGCTTGAGACCAGGCCTCGGATACCCACGATTCGAGCAGTGCCCATCGACCGCCGTAAGGGCTGACCGCCGAGATGAATCTTGTCACTCAATGGAACGTGCGGAATGATCTACTGCGCAAACACGGTTTCAGTCTGGAAATCCGACGCCACCTGCAGGTTAATCACGTCAAATCTCATGGGCAGCCGCATTATTGGCGTGATCTGGGTAGATCCCGAGCTTATGAAGATCTACTTGTCTTGTGAGACATGGCGATATTAGCGAAAAGCACAGATCAATAAGAAGCGAGGTGACTACCAGCGAGGAGAAACACAAGGTAGCGTTGGATGCCAGGTACAAATTTGGGGGGTTTAAATTTCACTTCTTGAGCGAAGTAGCCCGTCGTCGGGCCAGAGGTTTGCCGTGTATGACATTCCATCCCGCGGTAACGCCATCCCCAGCTTAGAAACGCACCGCTTGCTTAGTCCCCATGTTACTTCCTCGGTAGTTGTCGCAAGCCACGGGTTTGACTCTGCCGTGCGAAGGCAATGACGGAAACACGGTCGAGTCTTGCCATGTTTGATCTGGCACGTATGTGATGTTTGCGCATCGGCCATGGTGCCCAGAACCGCGGCATCCAGACGATTCCCGGCATGAGCTCCTCATATAAGGCGGAGGGAAACCCCGATTTCCGCCACAAGAGGTCCGGGAATATGAGGCGGCGGAGCTTAGTGGTCGCGAGGGTGGGCAAACGCACCATGAGTGTGTCAAAGGCGCATCATGAACAGGCTCGGGGGAGTGATGTTTGCTTGCTTCCTAGTATCTTTCTCCACAAAGTTGCGCATCGGGCGTCAACTGACTCGCAAGGCGGTCTTCTTTCAGTAGGCCATGACGAATACCAGTATGCCCAGCGACATTCTTCGGTTTTCGGAGGGGCTTGACTCTGGTGATCGAAAAAAGCAAGCAAAGGGGAGCTCTCCTGCTGTTTGTTGGCTAGATTTTGTTTTTTTTGGATCATCAGTCGGCGCCATCGCTGTCGGCAGCGCGGGAGGGACGGAACGACGGGGCAGCAAACGCTAGACTCAAACGGCGAAGACTCTGGTTCAGGCACTTGGAAGGCAATCGAGGCAAGGTGACATATGATTCTTTCATCGGCGCAACATGGTACCAGAGGGACCACGAAGACGGCGGCCCTGAAGGCAAATAGCAGTAAAGAAAAGCAGAGTCAAACTAGGCGGGCAGCAAAAGGGGACCCCCTTTCCCCTCTCATCCAAGGGGTCCCATGTCGAAACTTAGCGATGTCGAGATGAGACTGCAACTCGCTGTATCAAGGGTGCGGCAATGGTGGTTGAAGGGGGCAGGTGGGGGATTACATAAGACCTCCCGCTTCAAGCTACGGGCTTGGTCGTCGAGGGTAGTCCCGAAAGAGGGTGCATTCCCGCTAGCGTATGTGCAGTGCATGACCAATGAGGGGCTCGCCCAAGGCTGTTTCCTTGCTTTGCGGGACGCCGCTTCCTGTCTGTTGCTGCATCGCTATCGGTCGGTCGGTCGTGCTTGCTGGTGGTGTGGTGGGTGGCAGTTGCCACTTGTTGCTCAGCTCCTTCGCACCTGCCTGCACCTGCGATCACGCGTACATCACCCCAACCCAACATCTGGCATGGTTGATGAGCCTGAAGATGGACAACGTTGCCGAGATCATATCCCTATAGAGATGTCCATCGGTCCAAGTATCGTTCCCTTTTGGGCGCACCAGTGAAGTGCTGTCTTGCCGCCAAAAGCAACGCATCAGCTATTGTCTAGCCTGGACTCAACCGGCTACTGAGCATCCGAGACGAGAGACAAGAAAGAGGGCCCCCCCACCACCGAAGCCCACAAACCTCCAGCATTGTCTCCCCCGAACCAGCATCGCGGAAAGGATGACAGCAACGGCTCTTGACCGTTGGCCGTGGGCGGAAAGAGACGACTGCCGGCAACAGTCCAATCCCTTGCCTCGTACGCCTCGAGCAGTGAACGACCTTGTGTTCACTTCTGACGAGCCTAGTCCGTGACAGTCGCAGTACAAGGACGTCTGCCACTATATCTCAGCTGATATCCCTCTCGCCATCGCCCGTCCGTTCGCTAGACCAGACCGTCCAACAAACGACCCAGTCTACTTTTCTTGACGGCAGTGCGCCGCCTTTGCCCCCCCACCCCCCGGTCGCTGTCTCCTCAGGATCGGCCACGACCCCCGTCGATCCAGGCATTCGCCCTCCAACTAGATTGGTACCAGCGGCGGTATCAACTTGACTTTTACTGGCTCGCTCACTCTCGCTGAATCGACACGATTCGACTCGGCTGATGATTGCAGGTCACAAGTGACCTGTCACCATATCTTGCCTTTCCCTCTTCCTTCCAAGCATCGTGCAAGTCTTCGTCTTCTCATCTTCCAACCTGTTCTTTTTTTTCTAGACTCGCATATTCCTCAATCGCGGCTTTCTAGCAGCGAAAGTCCATCGCTCACCGCGTCTGTTCTGCGACGCAGTCTCACAATTCGGTCTCTACCCTCAACTACCCGCCGTCGAGCTGTAACCGCCACGCCGTTGACCCTGCACCACCGTTCCATACCCGTTCGTCCAAGGCCCGAGCAGCGGCCTCATCAACAACAACAACATTGCCTGGCCGCTGCACCGCGAAAAAAAACCCCAACCCAACGTTGCTGCGTCTCTCTGGTCCAGGACCAGCATGATATTGCCGTCCTTTCGGACCTGAGATCCAAAAACTCGCGACCTGAGCCTGTGGCGTAGCGCATCGCAGCGCACCATGGGGTCGCTCGCTGGCGTGTTCACCTCGCCGACCGATGCCACGACCAGCGCCACCGACGACACCACCAGTCCGCCCGAACTCAACGACACTGACTACTTCAACCATGTTCTCCACCTTTCCGGCCCCGAGGCTCAAACCTCCCTCCAAAGGGATCTGCTCGCTAAAGCAGCCTCGTTGGGCATCAAACTTCCAGAGCACATGCTGTCAACTGATCAGAAGCGCAACACCTCTAGCGCCGAGTCGCAAGGCTCGACCATCGCTACCTACCATGCGCGCACCTTCTCCTCCACCTCGTCTGCTTCCGCGAGCACGGCACTAACTTCGCGCTCTCTCCTTGTTGACAACAACGATTCAGAGGCATCGCTGAGAGTCGATTCTGCAAAGCGAGCCAAGAACACGAGCTTTACCTACTACGATCGATACCTCACACAAATCGACCCGAATCTTGACCAGCCCAAATTTCTGAAATCACACTCAGTTGAGCTGCCCGACAACTCGGCACAGAGCTTGTTTAGTGTCAGCACGCGGAGAAGCTTCATCAACATTAAGGAAGGCCTACGGAGGATACGACGCAAAAAGAAGGCTGCAAGCGGCCTGGACCGTCCCATGTGAGCCTCCGAGCGCTTGTCACCATAACCTTGTTGAGTCCTGTGATCGCTGACTTAATGAAACCCAAGTGCGTGTATCTGCTGTCGCGACGACTTCGACAAGTCCTCGTCATCATACGACCTCCCCTGTGGTCACGCGTATTGCGGCCAATGTTTGAGGGTCGTGGTGCAACAAGCTGCGACAGACGAGTCCAAATTTCCACCCAGGTGTTGCACGCAGCCAATACCAAGCTCTATCCTCAAAGACCTCCTCACACCCGAGGAACGACATCTCTTTCTCAAGGCAGTCCGACAGTTCATTACTCCATGGGATGCAAGGATATTCTGTCCGAATGCTGCCTGCAGCGAGTTTATCCCCCCACGCAGCAAACTTGACCCCAAACATCCATTCGATGTAGAGTGTAGGAATTGCGACACGAGAGTCTGCATCATGTGCAAGCGGAACGCCCACCCTATTGGGAAGGAATGCCCGGAAGATTGGGAACTGAACGAAGTGCTCAAAATGGGCGAGAAATCCGGATGGAGGAGGTGCTACAAGTGCCGCGCTCTGGTAGAACTGGCACAAGGCTGCACGCACATGACCTGCCGCTGCAAAGCCCAATTCTGTTATATTTGCGGTGCCATATGGAATCCGACCGTTGGCTGTCCCAACTTTTGCGATGGAACAGAAGAGCTGGAAAGGAGACAAATCGAGGAGGAAGCTCGGACTGCAGAGCTGGATGCCGAGAAAGCTGCACGAGACGCCGCGGCAGCGGCCGAGGCCGCTCAAACTGCAGAGGCTGAACGCCGCATGCACGAGCATCCTGCATTTTTGGCTCTACAAGCCGACGTGTTGGCTCAGAGGCAACGGTTTCAGGACTTCGTCAATGAGAAGCGGTGGCACATGGAGATGCGGCACGGCGAAAAGAAGGCTGCTACAACGGCTAGACACACAGATCAGACGGAGAAGATGGAAGAACGACACGCAAAGACCGCCTCACACCTCGACGAACGACAGATTGAGGCCGAGATGGAGCTCCGCATGACTCTCCAGCAGAGTGAGAACAGTGTTAAAATCAGACTGAAGCACATGGAGGCATACTGCGAAGGCCTAGGCCATGGTCTCGACTCAGACCTCCCCAAGCGCGTTGTGACGGAACGCGACCTCCAGGAGCTTGGTCAGCAGTACAATTTACGAGACGGTATGGCGCGGCTGCACCAGTCCAAGATCAATGTTTTGCGCGACCGACAGGCCAAACGCATGGAAGAGCTGCTCGAACGACAGGCAAACGAGCTGGAGAAGCTAACGGACCGGAAGGAACAGGAACTAGAGGCTCTCGGGAGCGACTTTGCTCAAGAAGAAGAAGAGCTCGCCCAGGTTTTCAGTGAGCGCAAGCGCATGATGCTTCGTGTTTGGTCTCTGCGCCTCGAGATTCTGAGAAACGAGCTCGAAGACAGAGATGGTCTTGCATATGTTGCTGTTGGGTTTCCGCCTTGGAATGGCGACTACAGCATTCGGGACGACGCAGCGCACGCAGTGCAATCGTCGCTTCTTGTTCTTGATCGGCGAACTCTTTCACTCGCCGAACTGCAAACGGAGTCTCTCTTTGGACACCAATCCTTACAATGCTCATGCAAAAGGATCACTTGGACATTACGTACCTCGGCTGAGGACCGACGGAGTTAATCATTTCTGGGACCTGGAGTCATGGAGGAAGGGGCTGAATCTTATACCACGGATGAGCGCCGAGGCTGAATCGGGCAAGAGACGGAATGTTTTGTCGTAGTTGTGCCAGAATCTCAGCATGCACAGCTTTGACGCATGGAACCAAATCTTGCTGTACCGAAAGTGACATGTTGCCAGCATGGCGTCTCACTCGGCTCACGGGTCTTGGCTATTCTGGGATGTCGAGACAGCCACCAAGGCCGCGTTTGTACCATTGAATATCAGACCATCTCCTTCAAGGTCAAAGTGGGACCAGATCCGACTCCAGCAGGCTTGCGAGCACGGCCGATCTGGCTAGTCGAAGCCAAGTCTAGAGCTCGAGCCACGACTTTCGTGACCCCCTGAACCGTTTCATCCGTACCACCCCAGACTATCTCGTGCGCATAGAAGGAATTTAAAACTTCCAACGGCGTGTGCGGTAGCCGCTTGCCACAGTTGACGATTTATTTTCCTTGGGGAGGCGTGGGCTGGGGCTGGCGTGAAGCATTCCTTGCTCATTGACCGATATTGCATTGCCCCCTACCTAGGTAACGAGACGGTTGCACGCGCATCTCGAAGTCGTGGTGTCCGCGTGGATCGCGCGAGCAGAGCTCTGTACCATTTGTTCCTCGAGTCAGTTGTTTAGTGTTTTCCCCTCCTTGTTGGCCTCTCGTACGTCAGCAGCAATCTTGTGAGGGAGTCCACTGGAAGGCCTGTTCCCTGTCGTTGAACCCGTTGATGATGCGTCACTAGGATGGCTAGGCAGCAGCCGCGATATGGGAACCCACTGGATACTACTATGTCCAAAGTATGTAAGCCTCCGTGATACCCGTTATCGCAAGAGTCTCCCCAATCTGGACGTTCGACTACAGGGGTTTACCTTGTTCGTCCGAACTTCTGTGCGCTTCAGACAGCCTCAAGTCATACCCATCACGGCACCCGTCTCAGAATGACTCCTCATCCGACTTGCAGCGAGACTCTTGGTCGATAAGCTCGTCTCGAAAACCTACACTGCGAGTAACGGCTCCGAGGACCTAGCGCCATGACAGATGTGTCTGATGGAGCGTCAGTGGAGGGATTACTGTCTGCTAAAGTTTCTGAACCGCGGACAAGGTCATTTAAGTTCACGTCGTTCCCTCGTACCCTGCAGCCAACCCTGCCATTCCCCTTTGTTTCGTTTCCATGGTATGCTTTCCATTTTCTAAAGAATGAAATTACAGAGTTGTGTCCCCAAAAGTACTTGAAGTTTCTCTTCGTCTTTGACTCTTAGACTCGCCCTTGCAACTGCACATCTTTGCGGACAGCTCTAGCGGCACCACACCGACAGACCTGCATCAGGGCCGCGAATATGAACTACAATCAGAGATTCTCAGAGTCGACTGAAAAGCTGGCACCACTAGCGAGGATTGAGTCTCCCGATGCCCTGGTGGTAGGGACGACTCAGCTCTTCGAGGGTGGCCAGATCCGGTACATTCCTATGCCCACGCCGGATCCCAAGGACCCCCTGAATCTGCCAAACTTGAGGAAGTGGCTCGCCATCGGCGCTCTCTGCTTCTGTGAGTCCATCTAGATGCTTACCGCTTAGTGTCAACACTTGAAAATGACGGTGGAGAACTGACGAACCGATAGTTGGCGCGCTGGCGCTCGCGGCCGAAGCCATCGTCGGCGCCCTCGTCCCTGTTTTTGTCCTCGAGTACACAGGCATTGATCCCAAGATCCTCGCGCAGATCGACATCAGCCTGCTCGTTCCTCCTGGCCAGGTGAACCTCAACCCGCTTGATATCCTCTCCGGCCTGGGCGGACCCCCGTTGTCGAAGGTTGCGCTCTTGGCCTCGCTGCCCTTGCTCGTCAATGGCATCAGCTCGTTCTTCCTCGTGCCGCTTTCCATCGCCATCGGCCGTCGTCCCGTGCTTCTGTTCGCCGGCGCGTGTGCCTGGACTGGCGGTCTCTGGGCTGGCTTCTCGACGAGTCTCAACAGTCATATCGCCGCTCGCTGCTTCCAGGGACTGGGTGCCGGTGCCGTGGAGGCGCTGATCCCGCTGATTGTGCAGGACTTCATGTTTATCCATCAACGCAACAAAGCCATTGCTTCCATTGGCGCATCTCAAGGGTTGATCATTGTCAGCTTGGGCATTGCCAGGTGAGAAAGTCTAGCATGGGTCGGTTTCTCTCAGGCATCTAACCTTCCGGCAGCCCCATCATCGTAGCCAGGCTCGACTGGCGTTTCATTTACTATCTCACCTCGGGTGTTGCCATAGTGGCCTGGATTGGCATCATCTTCCTCGTCCCCGAGACGCGATGGGTCCGCAGCGCCGATGAGCTTGGTACGTTTATGCCACCCCCCAGTGCGCCCTCTCCCATCTCGTGCCCAGGCTGACTTCAAGTCCCCTCCTCCAGCCGGCAAAGAAGTCTACCTTCTGCAGCCAGGCGAGACGCGTCCCCGCCTCGACGTGGCAGCCTTTGGCCCGCGCACAAACCAGACCGACTTTGGCATCCTGCACTGCGGCACCGAGTGGAATCTCGCCTCCAAGTCGGTCTGGGAGACGCTCAAGACGACCCTGTTCCCCAACGTCATCTGGGTCATCGCCATCAACTCGCTCCTCGTCTCCATCCAGGGCGCCGCCGGCCAGGTCGGCTCCTCCGTCCTCATCGCCGCCGGCTGGGACTTCGAGAAGCTCGGCTTCGCCGTCGTGCCCCTCGTCATCGCGAGCCCCTTTGTCTGGGTCTTTGGCGGCTACGTCGCCGACCTCATCTCCAACGCCCACGCGCGTCGCAACGGCGGCCGCCGCGAGCCCGAGGCCCACCTCATCAGTCTCATCTTCCCCCTGGTCGCCGGCATTGTCGGCGCCTTCCTCTTCGGCTACGCCGCGCAGAACATCCGCACCCTGCCCAGCATTGTCGTTCTCGTCGCCATCTTCTTCATCGGCTTCGGCTTCCTGACCGCGAACACCATCTTTGCCGTCTATCTCGTCGAGAGCTATCCTCAGTTTGCAGGGCGAGTCTTCCCCTTTTCCGTTTGGCTTCTTTCTGCGGCCTTCTGCCTCGAAGCGCCCCTCTGTCGCTACCTTTTTTCTTATACAAAAAACCATTATGCTAACGTGCACTTCCAGACCCGTCCTCGTCAACGTCTCCTCCATTCGCCTCATCGTCGGCTTCGCCATGTCGTTCCGTGTCACGGACTGGATCCAGGACCTAGGCTTCGAGGTCAACTTTGGTATCTACAGCGGCGCCCTGGCGGCTGTCGCCCTGCTGCTGCCGGCCATGTACGTTTACGGCAAACGCATTCGTGAGTGGACCGGGGGCCGCCTGGAGGCGCGCGTCGTCAACAACGTGGATGATGACAAGGACTGGAAGGCCGACGTGGGGAGGAGCTAGAGGGAGCGCCATGCTGGTGCCGGTGTTATGTCCGAGGACACGAGCTTAAGGGATATACGGGCTAGGTGGTGAATGGCGTTGCTTTCTTACGATTGGGTCTGTTCTTGCGTGTTGCCTGTTTCATTTCGCGAGAGAAGAGTTCTTGAGAGGGAAGTGTGCTTTAGACTGCAAGCCACTTGACGTGGTCGTAGACTATGTGTTTTCTTCCTGCAAGCAAGATCATGTACTCGTTCACCCAATTTCAATTTCTTGATTGTTGCCAAACACCTCGCCTGAATATCTGTGGTGATTCCAAGGTCCTCTCCACTCCCTGCTTCACCTCAGGCGAGAATGTGGTCCATGACATTTAGTCGACGTCTTCCATGCGAGCAAGAAGTTCCTGGTGCTGTTGCAGGCGCGACTTTTCGGTGTGCTGGTGGTGATGGACCTTGTTCGACTTGGCCATGGCCTCCTGGGTGCGTTGGGCCGCTTTCTGCTTCTCCGACATGGCTTTCATCACCTGCTCATCGGCAAGCTTCACCTTGCTCATGTAATCTACCAAGGCACCGAGGTACTCGTTCGCCTGGTTCACCTCAAATTTGACGTTGGCACCCTGTGGAAAGGCAAAGGGCTGGTGGAGGTTAGCGTACATCTTCCGCTCCTCGTCGGTCCAGTGAGGCGGGCCAGACAGCCCTCCCGCACCGTGGGTCACCATCCAGGTGAAGCTCTCCGACATGAGCTTCTTTTCCTGTTCGGTCCAGTCGCCCTCCGGGTACTGCTCGATGGCCATCTCGTAGACCTTTCTAACATTGCTCTGAAACTCTAGCAGGATATCAGTAGGTACCTTTCCGCGCATTCCACTCGAGAGCCAATGCGCCAGCTCGTCGATATGGGAGGCGGGAGAGGTCTGCATCGGGCCTGCGACTTTAGCATTAGGCTTGCCCTTGCACTGCTGCTCGACCAATTTGGCGCGGGCTTCGGCGACCTCCTCGATCTGCTCTCTCTTGACTCTGGCGACGGCGACGAGAGCTACCTGGCCGTCCAGCTGGTTCTTCATATACTTGCCGAGGTGCTTGTAGAAGTAGGTAGGCTCGAGCTGGTAGATGGTGTAGCGGATCAGGCTCAGACAGCGATGATAGACCTCGACCTCGTGCTCCTCGAGCGGCTCGCACACATCCTTGCAGCCGCAGTGACCCTTGATGGGACCCCAATCAGGCCAGGTGATCTTGTTCCCCGGCATCATGGGCAGCATGTAGACTGGAGCACCCCATGGGTTGTTATCTTCGAGAGCCACAATGGCAGGCACAAAGGTGGACTCGAACTGCTCGGGAGGCATCTGCTGCGCGGCGAGGATGTCGCGGTGCATGGCCAACAGGACAGAAGCGAGGATCTGGCCGCGCCGCTTGGGGTCACCGAGCTGCTCGTTCTGGGCCTTTGGAGAGCGGACGGCACTCCAAGATATCTTGTACTTGTCTTGGATCTTCTGGAGCGTGTCGGGTAGCACAGAGCGGGTCTTTTCGTTGAAGAGAAAGGCAAGCGCCCAGATGCAGGCAACTTCCTCGCGAGTCTTGTCGCCAGACTTGCACCCAGGCTCTGGGACGCCGAGGAGAGCGAAAGCGGCAGGCACGTATTTCAAGACTGGGCCGCTCACGGCTATGGTGCGCAGGTTGCAGAGACTGTGGCCGAAGCCAAGATAACCCGCCAGCATTGCCTCATCGTTATGAATATATCTGTGGAAGATGGGTTTAGGGTCGGCGACAACTGTCGGACGATAGTCGGAGATGTCGGCAATGGGACCGCGTTCGATGGCTACGTGAGCCGAGCTCATGCATGTGTCGGATGCCATGACCTGGGAGCTCGCAAGTTATGAAGATGGGTGAGAAGCGCAGGAGGCAGGCAGGTTGATGTCTCTGACGGCTTAACGTCAGCGGTACGAAGGAATCTCAGAGTAGGTACCTGTTGCGCCCGCTGGCATGCGGCCTGCGTCTCCGTCGAAGATGCGCTGTGCAGTCTGCGTCAACCGAGGAAGACGATGTGGGAAGACGACGTGGGAAGACGACGTGGGAAGACGACGTGGGAAGACGACGTGGGAAGACGACGTGGGAAGACGACGTGGGAAGAAGCCGGAAGGGAACGACACATGCCTTGTCGGAGGAGAGAGGTATGCGTGACTGCTCGGCCTAGGCAACCCAGACGTCAAACAGAGGAAGGAGAGCCGCCTGCTCAAAGAACAACTCAGCTGCCGACAGGAAGGCACGAGAGGTCCCCGTCTCTGCTCGCTGGCGTCTTCCAATGCATCGCGAGGACTGTTACCTCACCTGACATCAGCACACAGCAACCATTCACCGACCAAACATGCGCCAGTCGATCACCTGCTCTGCTCGAGTGATATTGATACTTTGCATTTCCAATCATCAAACATCTGGGGAAAAGAACACCCATGAACGAAATCAACGGAGCCATTGCCAGCTGTTGCTGCTATTCTGGGCCATGAAAGCCAGAAATCACTCCGCCGCACCCAAAACGCCCGATCCTTTTCTATCAGTTGCCATGTTGCCCGACCTCTCTCACAACGCGCAGCAGCGGCTGTGTCCACTCGACCCAGCCAAAACGACAGAGAGCGCCAAAGAGAGAGAGAGAGAGGGAAAAAAAAAAGACCCCTCAGAAGATGCTGTTGACGAGGTTGCCACCGAGCGTGGCACCCGCACCAAAGATGGCCGCATTGCCGAGCTTCTTGCCAAACTTCTCCCCCGTACTCCTTCGCCTTGCCGGCGCCGTCCCTTGTGCTGTCCGTCCGCCGGCGCGCTCTCCTGGTTGGCAATGGCCGACGGCGGCGTGTCCGAGTTGTAGGGGTTCTGCTGGGGCGGCGGGCCTGAGGGCTGGCCGTACTGCGGCTGGGGCGGCGCATACTGGTGCTGCTGGGGCGGCGGCCAGAGCTGCTGCGTCGGCGGCTGGTTGTGGTAGCCCGGCTGCTGGGGCGCGCTGTAGGAGGCGGCGCGGTCTTGCGCCGGCGGTGGTGCGGCCTCGACGGCGACGTACGTCTTGGGGAAGATGCCCTCGGCGCCGGTACGAGAGTTGCGACCCATCCACCAGTCGGCGTTCATGTACTCGTGAACGGCAATCTTGTCGTCGCGCTCAAAGGACAGGTCGCGCGAGTCGGCCGCCTGGTAGCGGTAGAGAGCGCGGGCGTGGGCGAGGATGGGCTTGGACGGGGGTGGAGGGGGGCCCGGTGGAGGGGCAGCGGCGGCGCCGCCCGTCGAGTTGGCGTAGGAGGGAGGCGCCGGCGAAGGATTCGCCCTCTGCTGCTGCTGGTTGTTGATGTTCATGTTGGCCATGGCCTCAGTCGGAGGTGGTGCCGCGGGGCTCGCCGCCTGGGAAGGGGTTGCGCGGGCGGGCGCGCTGCCGCCGCCTCGAAGGGGAGCTTCGGCGGGGAGCATGGAGTGAATGTTCTCGTAAGCATCGTTGTCGATGACACCCTTTTCGAGGAGGTTCTCGAGTTCCTAGGCCACGTCAGCTGTGGTCATAACTCTATTGATCGCGGGGTTCATCGCAGGGCTGAAGATGGCGGCGACCAGGGTCATGGGCTGAGGGGTGGGCTGTTGCCTACGTTCTTGATGGTCCGGATCGACCGGTTGGTCTCCATGATTGTCTGGCGGTCAGCCATGCTGGCGGTTGGTCCAAGGCCTTTTGTATGGGCACTTGTTTTCTCTGGTGGGTTTTCTGGTCTGTGGAGGGGATCCTTGTGTGCTGGGTGCTGTGAGCGATGCCGTAGCAGGGTGTTGTGCTGTTGGGAGTTGGGGAAGAGGGAAAAGAGTCGACAGCGGTCGAACGTTCGGGTCGAAGACGTGCTAGCCAGTGCCGAGTTACTAAGTGGGCGAGCCACCTACCGCAACGGGGAATACGACAGAACGTACACGCCAACACCGGCACAGACCGCCCGATGCCCAGTCGGCTCGCTAGCCCAGTCAAGAGTCCAGGGGATTGGGGGCAACACGGGCAGACAGAAGGCGGCGGAGCCCTGTTGTGTCCCGTCTGTTGGCCTTGTCTGACCTCGATGGCTGTGAAACTGGATCAGTCACAGAGACGGTAGAGAGTCTGACAGACCCGAGAGACCGCCCAGCGGACAGCGGACAGCGGACAGCGGCCACAGGGACCGGGGGGGATCGACCAAGCCCCTAGGGAACCCCCCAGCACCCCTGAAGGGAAAGCGGCGCCACCGCCTGTCAGTCCCATTGGATCATCCCGCGGTGGGCTGCCCCGCGTCGCCGAATTACGAATGAGGCTCCTTAGCATCCGTGGGGCCGATGCAGGCCTCGTCAGCTCCCCCCCCCCCTTCTGGGCCAAGGAGTCTCTCGAGAACCGGGAGCCACTCGGACTCGGGGCGACACTTCGCGTTGCACACAAGTGCTGAGATGCACACACACACACACAGGGCCACTGTGCGTACCTTGCCTGGTCTTCCATGGGCGATGCAAGGCACGCCCGGTGTGACGTACCGGAGGGAGTGTGAGAGTGGAGGTGGTGGTCAGCTGATTGTGATCATGGCACAGTACAATCACTTCCTAGGTACCTACCAAGCTTGGGTCAAAAATGACGATGAACAGATATCTCAATTTCTATGATCAAACATCTATCCTGGCCACCTCGTCGCACACTTCACACTGCTTTTCCCTTGTCCTCACGTACACTTTAGATGAACTTGCTGTCCTTGCTGACGTACAGATCAACGTACTCGTCGACCGGCGTCGACTCGAGCTTCTGCTGGTCGAGGCCGAGCTCGACGAGCTGCTTGACCTTGTTCTCGCTGAAGTGGGCGACCAGGTGCCTCTGGTACTTCTTGAGAATCTCGGGCTTGGCCTCCTCGCGACGCAGGCGGTGGCCGAGGGGCGCCTCGACGACGACCTTCTCGAGCACGGTGCCGTCGTTGAGCTCGACGGTCAGGGCGTTGGAGATGGTGCGCAGGGCGGGGTCGTGGTAGTCCTTGGTGAACTGGGGGTCCTCGACGCACTTGAAGCGCTTGCGCAGTGACTCGACCATCTCGGACGTGGCGGCCTCGCTGCCGTCGGGGTAGTCGGTGGCCTCGAGGCGGCCAAAGACGAGCATGACGGAGCACATGTACTGGATGCAGTGGTCGCGGTCGGCAAAGTTGTCCATGGGCTTGAACTGCTTGTCGATGATGCGGATGCAGGCCTCGTGGGTGCGACACGTGATGCCCTTGATGTCGGCGGCCGACTTGCCGAGGGCCTTGAGCTGGCCGTAGATCTTCTCCGACGCCTCGACGGCCGTCTGCGAGTGGAACTCGGCGGGGTACGAGACCTTGAAGAGGACGTTCTCCATGACGTAGCTGCCGTAGGGGCGCTGGAACTCAAACTTCTTGCCCTTGAAGAGGACGTCGTAGAACCCCCAGACGGGCGCCGACAGCACCGTCGGCACGCCCTGCTCGCCCTTGAGCACCTTGAGCGCGAGGTTGACGGCGCGCTGGCAGGCGTCGCCGGCCGCCCACGACTTGCGCGACATGGTGTTGGGCGAGTGGCGGTAGGTGCGCAGGCTCTGGCCGTCGACCCAGGCCTGGGTGACGGCGTCGGCAATCTGCTTCTCGCTGAGGCCGAGCATCTTGGACACGACGGCCGTGCTGGCCACCTTGACGAGCACGACGTGGTCGAGGCCGACCTTGTTGTACGAGTTGAGCAGCGCCAGGCAGCCCTGGATCTCGTGGGCCTTGATCATGGCCTCGAGCACGTCGCGGATGGTGAACTGCTTGCCGTTGGCGAGGTTGCCGCCGGCCTTGTTGGTGCGCGTGATCCAGTCGGCAACGGCGAGGATGGCGCCCAGGTTGTCCGAGGGGTGACCCCACTCGGCCGCGAGCCAGCAGTCGTTGTAGTCGAGCCAGCGGATCATGGCGCCAATGTTGAAGGCCGCGTTGACGGGGTCAAGCTGGAAGTCGGTGCCGGGCACCTTGGGGCCGTTGGGCACCGTGGTGCCGGGGACGATGGGGCCCAGCAGC
>NW_003315038.1:2271890-2273362 GCF_000150825.1 Verticillium alfalfae VaMs.102
CAGCAACTGCTCACTCGACGTGACTCGGCGGCGCAATGGGTATAGGGAGAGGTGGAGAGAGGAATGTGAATGAAGGCAGGTTGAGGCGCGAGATTCACGTCGAGGAGAAGAATATATTTGGGCTCGGCTCAAACAGGTCCAAGGCGGTGGTCACTATGGCTTCCAGGGGGGGGGGGTAAGCCTCGAGCCTTGGGGGGTTGGGGGGGGACCGTACCTGGGGGTGCACGAGCGCTGATGGACCAAGGGGAAATGCTTTACCGTGGGCTGCCGAGCCTCGAGGACCAAAAAGAGCCACTTTGATCCGAGGTTGTCTGCGCTACGAGGGGTATGCCCGTTTGAGCGGTGCTTCTGATGCGGAGAGAGACCCTATGGTTAGGTGCATGTGGGGTATGCTGCTTCCGGTGATAGCCGCGGCGTGTTTCTGTAGTCCCAACTTTGTTGAACTTTTTTTTGTTGACCATGTATTCATTAGCTTGGGTCGTCAGGTTTGACCTTACTTGGCGAATTTGAGCTTGATCGCAAGCATGTAGGTCGTGTCCCAGCCGAAGGCTATGTAGGGCGGGAACTCACAATGGTATTGCTGTGAATTGAAGGATTGCCAGGTATGTTGTGGTTTGTCGTCACCGTCCACCCGCCTCCATGAACCGGGCTGCATAACCCATATACCGCTCAAACCAATGCAACTACTGACCCGTCTTATCTTATCGCCGAGCTCGGAGCTGCGCCAACTTGGTGTCTCGCTCCACTCCGTCCCCCCCGCCGTTCACTTGATGGAGACCCGAGGTCATCACGAATGTCGAACGCCAGCGAGACGCGGATCGTCCGTAGGACCGAAGCTTCTTTGGTTGCATACGCCGATTGAAATCGGCATCATGGTGTCTCTCTCGTTTCTGTGCCGATAATCATGTGCCTGGCATCATATAATGCATCATGATGAGCTGGGTCCAACGAGAAGACATGGCCTGACGGACAAGATGTCTGATTAGAGCCTCCCTCAACTCAGTCATACAACCCATCGATGGAATAGCATCTCCCGTGATGGAAGGCATCGGCACAGACCAAAATGAAGCATATCGTCTTGGGGGTCAATGTGGCAGGCGCCTCGGGCCACAGAGTATGGAAGGCAGTGTGTCTTTGATGGAGTAACCTTTTTGTTGAACGACGTGTCAAACCTTGAGGGCCCAGGATTCTGGCAGGCACTTTTCTGGTGCTGGTTTGCTTTGAAGAATGGTCACTTCCGCTGTCCCCTTCTCGCTTGCTTCTGCAACAATCAGAATGACAGTGAGAAAAAAAACACTTTGGACCTTTGTTCGAATCAACAAGGCCACGACCGTTCAATAAAGGCGACGCGTGAAGAATATCTGGTCACTCACACCATCTGCTTTGGCAACATTGGAAGAGACAATACAACAAGGCCGCCTTGTCCGCCAGCATCATTCACCCCTGTTGGCATTTGGTTGGCAAACACCATC
>NW_003315038.1:2273545-2274681 GCF_000150825.1 Verticillium alfalfae VaMs.102
ATTCAGCAGAAAGCGAGCGACCTGTCCATCTCCCGCTTTTACTTCTTAGTAAAGAACCACGCGGGTGGTGGGAGCCCAGGCGCGCCTCCACTCACTGACGGCCCCCATGGCACCCCACCCGGCTGCGTCTAGTGGTGCGGATCTTGTCCCCAGGGGCCCGACCCCTACAAGTACCACCACGCCTGGGATGGACATGGGCGCTGGCGCTGGCGCTGGCGCTGGCCTCGCTGCTGTCGCTGGCTCTGGCTCTGGCTCTGGCCCTCATGGTACTTGTAGCACGACTCGTCGCCGGCCTCCTCCCTCGCGAACGCTGTTCAACCACTTCCATCAACGCCCTCGCCCACCGAGCACCATGTCTGCCCTCCGCCCAAACCAGAGGGAGAAGGCGGCTTCCAAGCACGGCTCGTCTGGCATCGCCGCTGGACTCGCAAATGGCATCGCAAACGGTCTCATTGACCCCACCAAGCTGGGCAAATACCCCGTGCTGCTGAGTGATACCCTCCTCGGCCGCACCCAGAAGGACGTCTTCACCAGCGTACGATGTACGTTTCCGCTTCCTTCCCCCAAATCGGCATCGAACGAACGAGCTCCCTCTCCTGCTGTCGGAAAGTAGAAGCTGACCAAAGCCCACCAGACAACCACAAGCCCCAGCTGTCCTCCGACCAGGCACCTGCCCTCGCGAGGCTCAAACCCGAAACCCCCGGCACCAGAGACAACTTTGAGCTCTCGTACAGCGACGCCGGCGGCACCTATGGCTACGCTGGAACTCGCTCCACCGACAGTAACCAATATGTCCTCTACTTCGACGACGCCAAGAAGGCCTTCATCCTCGACCGCGTCGACTCGACCTTTAACATGAACCTCACCCGTACCCCCGAGACCACCGACCCCGAACGCCTGCGTCAACAGTTCGAGCACCTCGACACGAGCCCGCCGGCCAGTAGCGCCCCCAAGGACACCCGCAAACCCGCCTCCAAACCCGCCTCTAAACCCGCCGCGCCCAAGGCGTCCGCGTTGAAGAATGGCAGCAGCAGCACCTCCCAACCCCGCCGTCCGGCCCCGAGAAGAAGCAGGCCAAGACGGTCGAGCTCGCGCTGCCGCCGCCGCCGCCGGTCAAGGAGAAGCGCAAGCCCGCC
>NW_003315038.1:2276149-2286434 GCF_000150825.1 Verticillium alfalfae VaMs.102
GATAGCATCGTCGCCAATGACGATTTGGAGACGTGGTGCAGTTGCCTAGAGCGGATGCGACGACGCCGCCAGCTTGACCTCTTCCTCGGGTGCTTCTTTCTTCTCCGCTGCAGGATCATCCACGTCCATGCCATTGACGGAGGGGTGGAGGCGACTCTTCCTTGGAAGGTGTCGAGTCGCAGGATGTGCTCAAAAATCGCAAGGCCAGCCAGGCGCCGAGCTCGCCCTTGCGTCCAGCACGGAGGTCGAGCGTTTTCCAGGCCGTTCTCTTGCTCTTTGGGGCGGCGTTTCCAGGCCCTCCTTCTTCGCGCGGGTTCTTCCATCTTCCCCTCGGGGCCGGCATCTGTTGCAACGAAGTCCACGGGGAAATTAGGGCAAACCGCGTTCAAAGGGGGCTTGTCCTTCCTCGTTCAACCCCGGCAAAACTTTTGATTGCCCGCTGACGCCAGCGGGAAGTGCACGAGGCTGTACCAGATGGGCCTGGATGCATTTGAAAGGTGCGAGGACAGTCCACGTTCCTTGAGCCTCTGCGCCGCGCGCTGACCGGGATGCGTGAAGCAGGATGGGAATGGGAGGATCCGAGGGACTGGGGTCAAGGTCGGTCCCGGGGATGCGAGCTCCTTTTCGCTTGTTCACGGACTTTTGCCTCGGTAGCCTTGAAGCCGAGAAACGTTGATCGCGGTCGAAGATCGAGTAGGGTTGGAGGCCCTCGTCAGCTGGCCAACTCGACAAAAGGCTCATGAGCCGCGACTGGCCCTCGTCGCTGAGATCTGGGGGAGCGAGTTTTCGCGGCGGATACCTCAAGCGTGGGTCCAGGGTAGAAAATGCCAGGGAAGAATTGGGAGGCAAAGCTGATGGTGTTGCAGCGCTGGTCAAGCCGCCGAAAATGTTGGCATGCGGCTCCTTCTTGGCCAGATCGGTGAAATAGGGTTGAAGAACCCCCAAAAGGACTTCCGTCGATGCCGGACCAGTGATTTCGATGCTGCCAATCTCGAATCGCAAGTCTTCGATGAAGAGCTGTGGCGTCTGCATCTTGACCAGCCGAAGAAGCTCATTGAACAGCTCCAGGAACGACGAGGGGTGAACCCTGATGAATAGCTGTCGTTGCCTCTTCTTGGGGTCCGAGTCTTCGTTTCCTGGAGTCTGCTGTTGCTCGGCATCTTGTGGATTCCATTGAATAGTAGCCGGGCATATGAGCCGCCGTCCAAGCCTCGTGTCCCTGCTGAGCATGCCGTTCCAATGCCTGGTACCAGCCCGCCACCTCTGGCCCCTCTCGCTCCAGCAGCTTTCCTGCATGACTCCAAGCTTGCGGAGAACTTGACAGACCCCGTTCTCGTTACCGTAAAGACCAATGGTACTCATGTAACTCATATCCCAGGCCACGGCGCCTCTCTCACCCTGGCCCCGGTGCGTTGCGCGGTATATCTTTTCGTTGGGTGTCAGGGGAATCGCAAACCTCCATAGAGGCTTCGCGGGCTCCGTCATTCTAGCTCTTTTAGCATGCCAAAGATGGGTCGGCAGCCAGGTCTTTTGCAGTTGACGTTTACGAAACTTGGACTTTGGTCGTGGTGGATCGTTGAGGACGTTCCGCCTGATCTTGGGTCGAGCCGGACGCGTTGTGATTTTCGTCTGGATGCTCGGGGCATCATTCATAGAACCGCCGTCGGTGGGAGCCTTCTCTTTCGCGGCCTTGAGCTTCCGTTTGCGCCTCTTCTCGGCCAATATGCCCAGCTTTCTCGCCGTCTCCGATCTGATTCTAGCCCGCGTCGTGGTCGGTTTGCGCCGTCGCGAGGTCACAGTCGGTGTGTTGTCGTCGCGCATCTCTTTCATGGCCCTGTTGCGAAGCCTCTTGGGAACCCTCTTGACATTATGGCTCGCCGTGCGTCTGCGCATGCCGCGGGGCACCTGTTTGAAAGGCTCGTTTCGTCGCGGCTCCCTTGGTGTGTCGCATGCTCTCTTCGAGAGCCTTGATCTCGAATTCGCGTGCCTTGAGAAAGGTCTGGAGGTTGAGTTCTCCGTCTTTCAGAGCATAGCCTGGTTCCTGCGTCACGATCTTTCGGTCTTCGCTCATCTTGAGGCGCTTGACGGGCCAGCGAGCCGCGCCAGGCGCCGGGCTGCCTTTCTTCGAGGCATCGTTGCTGGAAGGCGCCTCTTTACGTTTGGCGGCGGCCGACGCGGGGCCGGCTACTTTTTGGAGGGCGCATTCGGTGGCATGGCAGCGCATGGTCTGCCAGAGGACGGAGCGTTTGGCGCTTGGTATCTTTCCCGTGGTGTCGCTGTCGCGGTCGCTGGCGTGACTTGTGATGCAAATCGGTTGGCGGAATTTTGGATGGAAGGCCCAGGGTCGTAGAAGCTCTTATCTTATCTCGACTCGATTTATCACCCCACTCAGGTGCACACAGCAGCACCTTATGCGCTGCTCACAGCACCTATGCTCTGCTCAGGTTGGCGTCAATGCCCCCCCCCCCCTCCGAAGGAACGGCGACACAGGGGGAAGAAGTGCCCTGTCAGTCAGCGATCATCTCATGCTTGCGGGCTTCTCCACTACAACGGGCAAGAAAGCCCGACCAGGGCCGGAGTTGCTTCTGATGCACATGCAATTGGGTTGCTCTCGCAGCTGCCCCCATGCGGGGAGGCGTTGCTCAAGGGAAGGAGGAGCTCCTCGCCCACCCCTCCCCTCCAGAAAGCACCCAGGTAGAGGAAGGGAAGGAGAGATAGGGTGCTTCAATCTCCCTGCTCCTGTTCCTGTTCTAAGGATGACCTTGGGTACCAGGTAGGTAGTCAAAGCTGGGCCATCGTCAGCATCAGCACTCATCAATTCCACTTCGCATTCGTCAACCACTGCACCAGCACTGACCGCGTCATCCTCCGAAACCGTTTCGTCTCGAGGCCCAACAACCAGGGCACCTAAATCTCACACCCTTCCTTATTCCCTTCGGTTTCTCTTTCCGGCGGTGCCTCTATAGCCGCATCACACCACTTTTCTGGCCCCCCGCCTGCGCTGCAGCTATCTCCAGAAGTACCTCTTCAAACACAACGACTCCCCTCCTCCGAGTTCTGCCCTATCGACCCTCGAGCGGCCATTTACCCTCCTTCATCTTCGGTCGCCAAGGCTAGAACGGGCTACGGCACCTTGTGTGCATCCGACTACGACCCCTGCTCGCATTACCATTCAACGACGTGCATTGGCGCACGCCTGTCCTATCGTGTCGTCCCTGCGGCAGTTTTCGCCTTCAGCCTAGATTCGGATCCATCCATGTTCAGCTGCCTCGCTTCAGTTGTCTGTCTGTCAACACCATTACCCCGGGACCTTGTCTTGCCTACGGCGACCGACAGACCGAATCTTCGGCGAAAAACTGACTGGTCTGTGGGTAAAGGGCTGCTGATTACCCAGCATTCCCACCCTGCGTGAAGCTGCTGCCCATGTTGTCGGCGACACACGAGACATGACTTCCCTCAGTAAGCCAAGCCACATTGTCTCTCATCTTTGCTATCCCTTATCCCGTCACTGTCCCCCTCCTTCATTTTCACTGCTCACCAGAGTCTGGCGATGCCCTCAACCCACCAACCAGCCCACCACCCCAACCTGCGCGACTCTGGACTAGATTGGTAGCCCGCAAGCTGCGAGGCTCCGGCCTCTCATCGACACCATGCGGCCTCTCAAAACCGTGGCTAACTTGAACTTTCTGCCAACAGTAAGCAAAGGGCGCAAGGTAAGAGTGGCCCCTCTATACGTGACGGCCTGTTCCATGTGTAGCCTGACTGGCCGCGAATGCGCCTCTTGTTGCGCGCGCGTCACACCAATCCACACGGAGCACAGCTGATGATAATGCTTCCACCTCTTGTAGCCCAAGTTCGAACTACATCTCAAGGTGAGTTTCTCTCCCATCCTCATGGCCCCACCCACCAGCCGGTTCCCTGACATGCCTTAGATTTACGATCTCAACAATGTCCCATTAGTCTCTGGTGGCTCTGTAGTAAAATGGCATCTCTTACACTCGATTCATGCTGAGCACCGCGGCCGCACTCAAAAGTGCCCCATCGCAAACCACAAGGTCGAGTTCAACTATGCCAAGGTTGTTGGTCATATCCGCATCGGCCTAGACAAAAACAACAATTTGAACGAATGCCCTCTCGAGCTCGAGATCCTTCAGGAATTGTCATCCAGTGGCCTCAACGGCGGTCGTGATGAGAAGATCTTGCTGGGCACCGTCAGGCTCAACTTGAGCGAATATGTCGAAGAGAGCGAGGCGCTACCCCGTACGAGTGCTACTGCTGCAAACCCAGTCCGAAACGGCAGGGAGCGGACGAGCCTAGAGAAGGCTCACTTCAGAAAACGTAGCACCAGCACCAGCATTGGCGGCGGTACTGGCGCGTCTTCAACATCATCCCGGCCTGCATCTTCGAGTGGCACTCCAGCAGCTGAGGATGCCGACGTCGAAGAGGGCATTGCTCGGCGCTACTTGATGCAGGATAGCAAGATCAACAGCACCATCAAGATTGGTATCCTCATGGTCCAAGTCGACGGAGATAGGAACTATGTTGCCCCGCCTCTCAAGACAGCCCCTGTGTTTGGTGGCATCGCGGGCATCATGTCAGGTGACCAGGTCGAACAAGATGACGCAGGCCGTAAGTCTTTTCCGACACCGTCAATGACAGGTGACTCTCGCAGCATATGGCACGTGCTAAAGATAGACAGAGCTGCCATCCATCGCCAAGTCGCGCGAGCAGGCCGAGGTGCAAGACATGTACCGTAAAGCTCTCGCCGCCTCCTGGACCCGCCAGCCGGGCGAGCTTCCCGCCGATCAGTGCATCGAGGACATCTTCGCTGGTGGCAACGGTTGGGCCGACTCGTCGGCGCATGTTAAGCCCAAAAGCTCGCTAGTGCCGCAACGAAATCCATCGCAGACGAGCCAGTTCAGCCTCAGCAGCAGCGGCTATGTGAGCAGTCGTAGCCGTGGTACCGGCGCTGGCGCTGGTCTTGACGGCGGTGCTGAGACGAGCGATGACGGTGAAGGGAGCAGTAGTGGCCAGGCCGGCGACACCCTTCGGCCGGGCGACTACCGACGGATGCGACGTCAACAACACCAGCCCACGCAGCATCACGGCAGTTCCCTCATGCATGCCTTCTCGCCGCAAAGACATAGACACAAGGGTAGCAATGCTAGTGACAAGAGCGTGAGTACTGTGACGGGCAGGCATAACAATGGCAGCGGTTTCGGGTTCAGCAGTTATCCGAGTAGTGGTAGCCAGAGTCGGGACGAATCGCGACACCGGCATGATGACAGCGCGGCGAGTAGTCGTGACGATCTGCTGAGGCATGACAATGGGCGGAGCCGGAGCGAGAGCTTGACGAGCTTGGCACCGACAATGGGAAGTGGAAGTAGTGGCGGGCGGGGTGGCGGAAGGGGCGACGTGTTCCGACGGGCGAGAGAGTTTGAGGAGGTTGAGGTGAGGGATGACATGGTTGCATGGAGCCTGCCGAGTGACAACAGATGATCTCGTGAACTTTTCACACGGTTCGATTTGCGGGCTTGTGAGACAGGTAAACTACTCTGAATAACTGAGCGTCGAGGAGGGACCTGTGCGGGGGTTTACAGTTTTCGATGCAGACAAAGACACGAATAGCAGAGCGATGAATCAAAACACATGCCGTATCTTCATGTCTATCGAAATAGAAAAGGTCGCCAGCTACAATAGAACGACGGCATCATCGGCTCATGCCACATGTCGACATTCATCATTTTTGCTCTATCCCACGCGCGCATGTACTCTATCGATATTTCCTGGCTCCTGTCACCTCCCGATCCAGCATCGTTCATGCTGCATCTAACGTCGGCATACTCTCGCTTTTCTCATCGCATTCCTCTCTCGCTCTTCCTGTTGCCAAACAAAAAGTCGCTTCACGGCGCCTTGACCTGGCCGCGAATGCCACCCTTGCCACCGACCTCTCTCGCCGTGACGGTGACGCCGAGATCGGCGCTGACGTTGATGGTGACCTCGACCTTGCCGCCCGCCTTGACGCCGCGGATGGCGGCCTCGGCAACGGTGCTGCCGATCTTCCAGACCTTCTCGCGGTGCTCCTCCTCCTCCTCCTCGTCCGAGTCATCGTCCGAATCGTCGTCCGAGTCGTCGGCCTTCTTCTCCTTGGGCTCGGGCTTGGTGACCTTGATGTGGGTGCCGCCCTCGACGACGCGGATGAGGACGTCGCCGCCGGCCTTGGGCACGGGGACGTGGACGGTGCGGCGGGCCGGGACGGCCGTCTCGGCGGGGACGATGGGGGTGAAGACGTCCTCGTCGGCGACGCGCGTGACGACGCCAATGGCGTTGGCAATGTGCTTGACGGTGGTGACGGCGGGGTGGGTGGACTGGTCAATGTCGTCCGACTCGTACTCCTGGATGAGCGAGGCCTGGAGGGCGGCGCCGCGGGCCTGAAGCTCCGAGGAGTTGATGGCCGTGGCGCTCGTGGCGGGGGCGACAATCTTGGTCGACTCGGGGAAGAGGCCGACGAGGTTGTTGGCAATGCGCGGCGTGTGCGAGGTGCCGCCGGACAGGACGACCTCGTCAATGTCGAGCACGTCGAGGCCGGCCTTCTTGATGACGCCCTCGATGAGGCGGTTGATGCCCTCGAAGACCTTGCGGGCCGACATTTCGTAGCGCAGCCTGTTGACGGTCGAGGCAAAGTCAAAGCCGTCAATGAGGCTCTCGACGCTGAAGCTGGCGTTGGTGCCGATGGACAGCGCCTTCTTGGTGGCCTCGGCCTCGAACTTGAGCTTGGCCAGGCTCTTGGGGTTGGTGCGGGGGTCCTTCTGGTGCTTCTTGATGAACTCCTTGGAGAAGTGCTCGATCAGGACGTCGTCGAGGTGGCAGCCGGCAAACTCGTAGTCGTGCGCCGTGGCGAGGATGGTGTACATGCCGCCGCGCGAGGCGAGGACGGCCACGTCAGAGCGGGTGCCGCCAAGGTCGGCGACGACGACAATCTTGTCGCTGACCTCGGCCTCGGGCCTCGCGTCGTAGGCGAGGGCGGCGGCGACAGGTTCGGCGATGAGCTGAAGGACCTCGAGACCGGCGTCGGTGGCGGCCTTTATCAGGGCAGCCTTCTGCTTGTCTGAGTAGTTGGTGGGGACGGTGAGGACGGCCGAGGTGACCTTCTTGCCGATGTAGTCGGAGGCGGAACCCACGAGGCGGCGGAGGAAGCGGGTGCTGACCTCGGACACGGAGATGGTGGAGGGAGTCTCGGCGTCCTTGTCGTTGACGGTGAAGGTGATCACACCGTCGGCCTCCTGGGGGTGGGCAGAGGCGTGGTTGTGGGTGGGGTCGATGGAGGCGAAGCTGTCGCAACACGGTGAGTCTCGTTGGAAATACGCAGGGGTGAGGACAGAACGTACTCCTGGCCGACAAACTCCTTGAAGTAGCCGATCGAGTTCTTGGGGTTGCGGACGAGGAAGGCCTTGGCCTGCTGGCCGTAGTACTCATCGCCATCGACGTAGGACAGGATCGAGGGGATCTGACGGTCTGTGATTCAAGATCAGCTTGACTGCAGGGCGCACCGGACTGCACAATGAGAACTCACCTCCGTCCTCGTTCGCAATGACCTCGGCCTTGTCGTCAACAGTGTAGGCGATGGAGCTGTTGGAGTTGCCAAAGGCAAGGCCAATGACGACGCGGTCGCTCGGCGCGGGGCCGGACTGCGAGCCCGCGTTTTCAGACATCTGGACTAGTATGTGACTTGTCTGTGAGAAGAAGAAGAAGAAGAAGAAGGGAGAAAAGGGTATATGGCGTCCGAGAGATCGTGTTGGTACGTGGGAAGGTTGTCTTGGTTGGTTCGCGATCTGGATGGATCTCAAAAGGCACCCAGGTCGGTCGTCGTGGTGGTGGGGGAGCACTCGACCAAAATTTTGGAAAAATTGTTGCCCCAGCTGGCAGCAGCCCGCGCCGTCTGTGGCCTTCTCTCCACAAAGCGCCCCCCCCCCCTGCTGCAGTTGCAGCGGGCACAAGACGAGTTCGATAAGCGGCGGCTGCATCCTTATCAGTCAACAGAACGCCCCACTGACTTTCTCTCGGTCGCAAAGCTTCGATCAAGTCTTCGTCCAAGGCTCTGCCATTGCCATTGTCGCATGATCAAGCCGCTAGACAGCAACCGACGCATACCCTACAGCCGGAGCACTCGACAAACACAACTTGATATGGCGGCAGTAGGCCCCTTCGTCCTTCCCGGGGACGACATCGATCCCTCTCTGGTTCCCTCCCACCCGAAGCTTCCCCTGCGACTCGGCCCCGGTCTGCGACATGTCCCTCCCCGCGATATCAAGCCCACTATCGCCGGCAACCTCGCCATAGACGCCAAGAAGAACTCTATCTGGGTTGAGCAGTCGCGCGGAAGGGTATGCCATCTTTTCCCCCCTCCAGTTGGGCCCGTCCGTGAACTTTCAAGCTGACACACGTTCTCTGTCTTTTTTCCAGTACGTCCCCTCCGTTGGTGACCTCGTCATCGGCACCGTCCAGCGCTCGGCCCAGGAGGCCTTCCTCGTCCACCTCGCCGACTACTCCGCCACCGTTCTGCTTCCCCAGTTCTCCTTCGAGCTCGCCTCCAAGAAGAACCGCCCCCAGCTGCCCTCGGGCGCCCTCGTCTACGCCCGCGTCGCCAGCGCCGAGAAGCACATGGACGCCGAGCTCGAGTGCGTCAACCCCTCCACCGGCAAGGCCGACGGCCTCGGGCCCCTGACGGGCGGCATGCTCTTCAACATCTCCCTCGGCATGGCCCGCCGCCTGCTGATGCCCCGCAGCGCCGAGGAGGGCAAGGTCGTCGTGCTCGACGAGCTCGGCAGCCTCGGCGCCGCTTTTGAGACGGCCGTCGGCAGGAACGGCCGCCTGTGGGTGAACAGCGAGAGCGTCAAGACGATCATAGCCGTCGGCAGGGCCGTGCAGCAGACAGATGAAGGCAGCCTCACGGTGGATGAGCAGCAGAAATTGGTACGGAAATTGATCAAGGATTTGAGTTGATACCCCCCCACCCATCTAAACGAAGGGAATGATGACCCCCGACCGTCGAGGCGGGGCTGGCCTGTGTTTTTTAGGGAATGAAAATTGTAAAAATCGCTGGTGATAAGCACGATGGGCTTGTCTTCACCCTATGCCCTTTGCGCCTACACGGTGCTGCTGCTGCTGGTTTTGCCAATCGTGATTTCCCGTTGCCTCCCAACGCCTAACTGCTGCCAACAGAACAGAACAGAGGAACAAGTAGTAGTAAAAGAAGACGACATCGACAAAGACAAAGACAAACAAGTATGTCGTAGACGGAAAAAAAAACAGACTAGCCAGTTGTGCTTAATTCGCTGCAACTGCGTTCTTTGCAATTGTACCCGCTCGCCCGCTCTGTTGATGGGGCCCATCGCACTGGATGAGAATGAGCGCCACTCTCGTTATACACGGCCCCACACGCAATGGAGCGCATCTATCCAAATCAAGTCCCGGTCATGGTCTCATCGACGAAATGAGGCTCAGGGTCCTCCGTCGGGTTGATTGAGTGCTTGTTGATCATGTGTCGCCGCCAGTTATCTTTCCTCGGGAAACCCTTGCCTCCCACTTTGGAGTACAAGCAAGTCGGGTCAAGGCAGTGGAACTTGTGTAATTTGGTATGCTTGTCGTTGATGTGACGATCCAGGTGTGTCTTGGTTCCGAATTGCTTGTCGCATCCCTTGTGCTCGCACTTGTGCGGCCGGTCATGGTACCTCTTGTGGTGGCTGTAATCGTTAGTTGCGGAGCCCGATCAGCTGGGCTGTGATGGACAGGCTTACTTTAACTTGTGGACCTGGTCAAAAGAGCGATGACATTGGTCGCATGCATACGAGCGTGGTGAGCGCTGGAACCAGCGTATGGCGAGGAGCTGTTCCTGATATCCGGTATGCCGTCTGACCGGGGTGATGGTGTGATCTCTGTCAGATGCGTGTTGGGCGTGTTCTGCACAGATGGCCCTGAGGACATGCCACTCTCCATCGGCGTTGTGTGGTCAGAAGGATCCGTTAGGTTTCCACCCACGGACGGTACTCGGTTGTGCGTAGCTGGCATGAGATGTGTGTAGTCCTGCGCAGCTGTCATCTCGGGCGCCGTGACATTGTGATTGGCGTCAGGCTGTATGGCTGCAGCGTACTGATGCGCGTCGTGGTAAGCTTCCTGCTTGACAACAGCCTCTGCGCGCGCCGGCAACTTTTCTGGCACTCGTTGTTTACCGGGTGCCGACTGCGCCGGAACCGAGCCGCCTGCTTGAGGCTGCTTGTAATCCATT
>NW_003315038.1:2286534-2287249 GCF_000150825.1 Verticillium alfalfae VaMs.102
AGAAGCCCGACCAGGGCCGGAGTTGCTTCTGATGCACATGCAAGTGGGGTTGCTCTCGCAGCTGCCCCCATGCGGGGAGGCGTTGCTCAAGGGAAGGAGGAGCTCCTCGCCCACCCCTCCCCTCCAGAAAGCACCCAGGTAGAGGAAGGGAAGGAGAGATAGGGTGCTTCAATCTCCCTGCTCCTGTTCCTGTTCTAAGGATGACCTTGGGTACCAGGTAGGTAGTCAAAGCTGGGCCATCGTCAGCATCAGCACTCATCAATTCCACTTCGCATTCGTCAACCACTGCACCAGCACTGACCGCGTCATCCTCCGAAACCGTTTCGTCTCGAGGCCCAACAACCAGGGCACCTAAATCTCACACCCTTCCTTATTCCCTTCGGTTTCTCTTTCCGGCGGTGCCTCTATAGCCGCATCACACCACTTTTCTGGCCCCCCGCCTGCGCTGCGCTATCTCCAGAAGTACCTCTTCAAACACAACGACTCCCCTCCTCCGAGTTCTGCCCTATCGACCCTCGAGCGGCCATTTACCCTCCTTCATCTTCCGGCGGTAAGGGTAAGAATGGGGTACGGCACCTTGTGTGCATCCGACTACGACCCCTGCTCGCATTACCATTCAACGACGTGCATTGGCGCACGCCTGTCCTATCGTGTCGTCCCTGCGGCAGTTTTCGCCTTCAGCCTAGATTCGGATCCATCCATGTTCAGCTGCCTC
>NW_003315038.1:2287349-2296861 GCF_000150825.1 Verticillium alfalfae VaMs.102
CTGTAGTAGATACTGGGCTGCAGGAAGCACAACTGAGGAATCTGGGGCTGGAGCCGTTGCAGGAGCCTGGCCTAGGGGGTAGTTGAAGTCACGGAACTGTGGTGGCGTGTGAGTAATTGGTGATTCAGAGAGGTCCTGAGATATGATGCCGTGAGGCGGGTGAATTGGGGGTCCCATGGTTCTGGATGGAGGGGCCGCAAAAGAGTCCATCGTGGGCGAAGGCGTCTGCGTCTTGGCGGCATCTTTCGAGCTTAACCGGCGCACCATGGACATGAGGTTATATTTGAACGAGCTTGTCCGAGAGTTGGACCTCGCCGGCGCCGGGAACTGCGCTTCATCGGCTTGCGGCGGTGTCACCATGCCAAAGTTCTCAGTGGGCTCCGTCGGGCTGTAGTAGCTCGCGCTCTGTCCGTTAATCACATCACTGTACTCCATGCCGTCGGCCCGCGTAGTGATGAGCTCAATGCCGCCAGGAGTGATGGGCACATGCCCTTGGGAGTTCCATGTCGGATTTTGGCCAAACGATGTGCCCGAGTGACGCCTTTCGACAACTTGGTTTCGTTCGACGACTAGATGGTCTGAAAGCCCGCGTTGATGCAGCGCCGAGGTTCCATCGCGGCTTAGGTGCTCCGGACCATTGTCAGCATTTAGGTCCAGCTCCTTGCTGGACTGTCGACCAGGGCCGCCAAATGGGTCTTCCTTGTGCGATAATGAGTCTCTTGAAGAGTGTTGCGTGGCCGGCCTATGTGCGTGTGGTTCTTGGCCAGCGGCAGTCTCAGTCACGGGGGCGTGGTTCGCTTCAGCATCGGAAGTCGCAAGGCTGGCCTGGTGCTGCTGTTTCTTGGCCTTGATGCGACGAATAATAAAAGGCCAGAAGCAGAGGCAGACAAGCGAAACAGCAACGCATACGCCGACAACGACGCCAGCGATGCCACCTTTGTCCAGAGCGCGGGGTGCAATCGTTGAGTGGCGAGCGATGCGTTCAGCACGCAGACCCAGTGTGTCGAAGGTCGAGTGTTCCGATTGATCCAATGGTAATTCAGTTGCTGGTGAGGTGCCCTCCTGGTCGTCTTCGTCTGACAGAGACATGGCGACGATGCCATCAGACGAGGTCGTGGGAGGGGCCATGCTAGGCTCGCCTGCTGTTATGACCTTCCCCTCCACATGAAATTGATCCAATTCGAGATGCCGAATGAGGCGTGGGCGTGAGCGATTAGGCAGGCGTGTGTCCAGGGAAAGGCGGTCAGGCAGGTCGAGTCGCACGTGCAATGATAGCGACTGGACTAGCGAAATGTTCTGTCGCTCCGCGCAGATGGATTGGGCTGGATGAGTGATGAGTTTGTTCGCCGGAATGGCGATGAGCCAGCACGCAGAAGATGGTGTTCGGTTGAGAAGTGAGGTCCGCGTCACGAACTGGGCTGGGGGCGGTTTGGGACTTTACCAACGCCTGCCCGCCCTGCCGCCTCAGCCTCACAAGTCCCGCGCCGCACCGAGCGTCCGTATGAAAAAGAGGGGGGCTGTGCAGGCACGCGCGACGGCATTGGCTGCCTCCGTCACGAGAGAGGTCGGGGGGGGATGGAGAAGTACATGGGATTTACGTGGGGCAGCCACAACCACCCTGGTACCCACTAACAACGCCTGCGTAACTTTCCCCCAGATCCTGTCCAACGAGCCACAATGGAACACTCTCTGTGGCTGCGCCTTCACAAGCAAGATTAGTACCCTGGCTGATGTCATGGCACAAACGTCGCAACATACAACAATCTGCACAGGGAAAAAAGGACGGGGAATGGATTTCGGTTTGTGCCCTGATGGGACTTTTGAGACGACAGTGTCCGCACTTTTGACAGAGCATAATTTGCCGATAGGTTCCTCTGCATCCATGGTACCGTGCCGAGGCGAAGCATATGCCCTGGAGGAGAATGGCTGTTGGCGCTGTTATCCGAGTGCAACGTAACCAGCTCGTACTGAGCGCTCCGTATTTCCCCCCTGGGCTGGTACTCAGTCATTCGTCGACTTGTGCCATACTTGCACCCAAAGAATAGGTTGCGCCATCTGCTGGCTATTCATCATCCCTCCAAACTTGAAAAGATATCTATCCCCAAATAGCAAAGCATCCAGTAATGCACTTCTTCTCCAGGAGTGTCCAAATAACTTATATACAGATACAGAGTGCGTTCGACTGAGCATGCCCACTGTCCCTCGTCGATATTTGCCATTCGTTAGCCTTTCTGGCCATCAGAGGCCGGACGGCAGGCTCAGCCACATCTTGAAAATTTGATCTCTAGAAGTCACCTACAGTAGGTACCAAATAACAGGCCACAAAACACGAAAGCTTACCAGGTAAACCCGCATGTGCGGCATTGTTGTCCCCAGTGCATCTGGTACAATGTCCAAGTCCATACGACATTCAGAATCAAAGTCGCACCGCCCTCTACCATATTCGACATATGCCTCGAGTAATGCAGTAGTGTATTCTAGCCGCTTGCCAACCTTTCCTGGCCTGTGGGCATCATGTTAGTGCTGTGCGCTGCTAATTCGTCTTTAGTACGTTGACTGAGGCAATGTCGCGATTCGCCAAAAGGTATTAGGACGACATGGACGCATTTCGCGTCGCGCACCTCTCATTTGCCAAAGTAATATCTCAAGCCTGGTTCAGTCAAGCTGAGCTGGTGGGGGCGCTTTATATCGTAATGGTCTTTAAATTTAAGACGCAGTTCCATGCCCCAAGCCGTATGATGTATGATGATCGCTTGGTCCCCGACGGCAGTGGCCGCAGTCATGCACCACATGCATCAGAATATGGTCGAACACTCCCGACTTTCTGTCGAATGTATAATCACTGCTGTAAAACATGTTAAGGCTAAGACGAAGCCGAGAGCCCCGCGTAGTCAATATTTCATGATCAGGACCTGGACCAGCATTGCACAGGAGAAGCAAAGCCTTCTGCGTAAGATTTCCCAGATGGGCCTTGTTAAAGCCCATTTTTTGGATTTAAAGGCTCTAACCTTAGTAAAGCCTTCCAAAATAACCACGCGGGAGAGACTGCCACATTGATGCAGCTTACGAAGTCAGTACGACGACAGTCTATGAAATGGCAGAACCGAGGGAACAAACATGAGCCGCATCGTCACGACGAAGAAGTGTCATGCGATTTTCCTTGTCACAACAATTGCCAGTAGATCCGAGCTTGGTATATTCAAACCTCCACAAAATCGTCTGTAAGTCCATGAAGAAGCAGGAGCAGGCTAATAGCGGTAGTAAATGGAGCTCGCCGTTTCCAGGCGCCACGGAGTGGTCGTATACACATTACTTGATCATGTAAAGACTGCACTTGCCCTTCCCTGCCCTTCCCCTGCCTTCCCTTGCCCTTCCCTGCCTTCCCCTTGCCCCTTCCCTGCCTTCCCTTGCCCTTCCCCTGCCCTTCCCTGCCCTTCCCTTGCCCTTCCCTGCCTTCCTTGCCTTCCCTGCCTTCCCTTGCCCTTCCCTGCCTTCCCTTGCCCTTCCCTGCCTTCCCTTGCCCTTCCCCGCCTTCCCTTGCCCTTCCCTGCCCTTCCCTGTCCTTTGGTTCCTGTCGATGGTCGGCAAGCACACTGGACGAGCTGTTTCAGTGCGTGGAGGACGGAGAGGCTGGCACCAGTCGACAACCCGGCTTTTGGACTTCATGGAGGCACTGTACTTCGTTGTTAAGGGCGTGAATGTCAGCAGAGCAAAAGGGCCTTCATTAGCATTGGCACTATAGAAAACCTTCAGGTATTGAGCGGAAGTACATTCCAAGTATGACCTGCCGTAGCTGGAAAGGTCACCTGTAGCCCTCACATATGTGGCGCCGCAGACTTCGAGCCCAAGACAGCCGCGTAGGGTGCCCACTTCAAAGACCCTCGTTTATGTCGCCGGTAATGTAGGCAACGCAGTGTCTGATTGATCCAAGGGTCAACCCTCTGGACCTCGCTTACAAAAGGAATGTGATTCTGTTGCTAATCGATTGGTGATTTTCTCACGATCCCAATGATGTACATCGGTACAGACTTTCAGCAACCTCAACCCAGGCTTGTGTGCTCATGTGACTTATTCATATCCTGAGAAACCCGAGTGAGAAAGTTTTCAAGATCCATAGCCACCCCGAGCGGCGACGAGCGACATCGACTTGGAGCCTGACCCTATAACGACTTGGATGTTTACCTCGGTGCGTCGAAGAAATGCTAGAACAGAAAACATGGCCAGGCACATCGCGCCAGCCGCGTACTTACGATGGTGTTCTTGCCCCTTTTCGGCATTACGGGATATACAGGGTCTTGGCCACGACCAGCAACAGCTAGCAATTAGCGTTATTTTGCCTATTTCACGGCGTGCTCCCTCGCAATTCTCCGATGCCCCGTCACCAGCAACCTCGAGCACCAAATGCTTGTCGTGATAGAAACGCCACACCGTAGCAGTGCTGCTCGATCATGGCACCAAATTCTTTTTCTAAGACAGCTGGCTTTGGTGGAGGCAGCCGTGGCTTGGGCGTCAAATACTTGCAACTTTTGATGCCGTGTAACGGTGGCTCGCATGAGAGAATATGCGGGCTCGCTGGCGAAGCATCTGGCAGGCGGTCGTGCCACCGAGCCTGGTGATACGGTGGCGGCCTTGACAACGACACGTCTCGACTGCCTACTCGCGAAAGCTCAAGATGGCAAAGTCGCGGTGTGCGTTTTGTGCATGAGATCATGCCGATGGGTATAGAGGTGCGACGTGATGCGCATCGTGCCAGAAATGGGAGGCAACATGTCGGGACATTTTCCAGATCTCAGGGAGGCCCGCACATAAATGTTCTTCCTCGGTGTTGAGGGGGGAACCTGACGCCGGGCGACGTAACTCAACGCGAACGTACCGCAGCAAGAGGGAATGCTGTGACCCGACAAACTGGGCGGCATCGGTGATGTCGAAATTGGGCAAGGCGGTAGTTCCAGGTTGTGACACAAGATGTAGCTTTGGCCTTGGCAATTCCGATCTTTGCGTCGTTTTAGTCGAAATACTGATCCTTGGTGCATCCAGATATCAGAAACACGCGATGTCATACGACTGCCTTGACCACGCTTTACTCTGTGTTCCAACACATGTGCAAATGCTATGCAATATTCTCACACACCGAGCGTCTGTGTAATGTAGTCAGCTCTCACTGGACAAGGCTACCAGGGCTGGCCCCCTTAATCACCTTGCTGAAAGCGTCAACCAACATGATCTCTCAATGACCCTAGCAACCGTTGACATTGATCTTTGAGCACATGCTAAACGCGTCGCACATGCGTTCTTCATGGTAATTTTGAGAGAATCGCAGCAGTGCTAGCCGTGGTGGCAAGCCGTGCTACAAGCATATGACGGTTCTACATTCTAGTTAGCGAAGTAGTACGATGACCCAAAGACTCTGACTCGCCCTCGCTTTCGTTTGCTTTTGGCAGCAACACTGGCATCATGTTCTTCTACTACTCCACGAGACCTCGGTGGCCCGGACCGATTGGCAGCCGCCATGGGTGAGGATACCCAGGTCATGTAAAATTTCACGGCCCTCTGCGGAGGCGATTCCCTGGGTATGGCATGGGAAGAAGCTCGTTATGTCTCAGAAGGGCCATGATCTAGCCCGCAGGTGCAGAATGAGGACGGGAGTTGGACACAAGTCGTTCTGACAAGTGAATGCGGCTACGGAGATCGGGGTCGGATCCGACAGGCCCCACCATGACTTACAGTACACACCCCACCAAATTGTTTGAAGGGCCCCTGGCGAGACAGGAAGTCTCACCTGCAGAATGGTCGACGTCACTGGTCGTCATGTTCTGATGTTCTTGGCTGCCCCGAGCAGGATGACTGTGGGCAGGTGCGTTTTCCGGGTCGATAGGAAAGGGCATTCGGCGCGCGACAGATCTGAAGAGATCACACTCCGCATGTCGATGGCCGTGGCACTGTCATGGCCATGGACTGAGCCAATCATCAGAAGCAAAGGCCTAGGCGAGGCAGTGATGATGGGCGATTGGTAATGGTGATGGCAGATGTGCCTGCCGTCCAGGGGACTGGTGGCCGCTTGCACCTTCCACGCGCAGCAGAGGACCCTGGATTTCTGGCTGGTGGGAACGCCCCGCTGCTGGGCGCCCCAATCGCCCCCATCGCGCCCGTTGATTCGCCAGGAGATTCCGATCTGGCGACCCCGGACTGATCCTCTGCATCAGAGCCACCCCTGGTCCCGATCCCCAACCCAACATGGCCATCTCAAGTCGCAGCCCTCATCGTACCGCCACCTAGAATCCCATATTCGATCAAGACGTTTCTTAGCCCTCTTTCACAGAGGGCCTCGACCGCCGCCTCATCATGTGCCTTCTGCCGTGGCCACGGACCCGCAAAACCGCAGCACGAAGCATGCACCAGCTGTGCGGCCCGGGCGGACGACATGTGGTAGCCAGGGTTTAGCCATCGAGAAATCATTCCTTTCTCCAGTCCGCCACCTTTTTTTTTGCCAGCTATTTGCCTATTCTTTTCTCCTCCTGAACAACTGGTCATCGATTTGGTACCGGTATGCGCATTCCTTGTCTCAGATGCCCCTGGTCCCGCCCTTGCAAGCACCCTGACATCTCTCTACTATAGGTACTGAATGGTCCATCGAGCCTTGCGGCTGTTCATCCCACGAACTTCACCGAATACAGCGCCAGCGCACACTTGCTCAACTGACCGGTGGTTGACCAATTCTTGTTCAATCTGAACCGAACAGCCAGTAAGCCACCGGCTGGGCAACCCAAACTTTGCTTTTTCTTCTTGTCCGCACCGTCGTCCTCTTTCTCGCTGCCCGGACGATCTGATCCATCTCTGCTGGCCTACAAGAAGCCAACCCCATCCCGCGTTTTATCGGAGTGTACCGAGTAAGTAGTCGAGTCAGTTTCCAGCATCTTGCTTTGTCTTAAGCCTACGTGCCTAGCGCCGGCAACCAAAGCCCCGTTGCTACTCCATCGCTCGGTTGGCCTCCCCCCCTTGCATATAACTGAATCTCTCGTTTGTATGACCCTCACATTCATGACCTAGTGGCGTTCCAATCTACTCATTCGCCTCTACCCTTCTAGCGTCACAAGCTAACTCGGCAGAGACCCAGCCAGGCGGCACCCTTGACGCCCAGCATCAAGGCCCAGGATTTATCCTACATCTAAGCCATCTCCTCACCCGTCCTTATTTGTGCCTCCTCAGCACAGTCCTCCCTTACAGCTACCAGGCTGTTGCAATTCCTGTCGTCTCATTCTTGTACAATTACAACCTTGAATTTTCCACCGAGCGCGGCCAAGAAGACGAATCTCGACGCTATGCCTTCGTCAACGAATATCCTGATATATCTGCTTCGGCACGACTTGCGTGTGTCTGACAATCCCATTCTTCACCACTTGGCTACTAGCAAAGATCATGGCTTTACCCACCTTCTACCCGTCTACGTCTTCCCGGCGCATCAAATAGAAACTTCGGGGTTCATTCGCGATGGAAGTAAATCACCGTATCCAGAGGCCAGGAGTCAGGTCGGTAGCTTCTGGAGATGCGGCCCGCACCGCGCCAAGTTTATCGCACAATCCGTCTGGAACCTTCAGGAGTCTTTCCAGGGTCTTGGCAGCGGACTCTGTCTTCGTGCCGGCAGGTTTGACGACGTCTTGAATGGCCTTCTCAAGGGGCTTACCGAAAAACAGCAAACCATCGGCGCCGTTTGGATGACTCTGGAAGATGCGGTAGAGGAAAAAAGAGACGAGAAGGCTGTCTCCTCAATTTGCTCGGAGAACAATATCGAGTTCAAGCTGTGGCAAGACGAGAAGTACTTCGTTGACGAGTGCGTTGTGCTATTCTCTTTTTTCAAATTTTGGAACGTCGTACTAACATGAGTCTAGTCGCGACACCGAACTGGAGAATGCGCACGATTTACCTGACATTTTCACAACATACCGCAAAACTCAAGAACCTCTGAGGGAGCGGCCCAGGCCAACGTTGCCGAAGCCTAGTAACAACTCTCTGCCACCGTACCCCAGCGATGATGTGGTGCCTGTTCAAGAGAGGCCCTTTGAGATGCCTGTAACATACGAAGAACTCGAAGCGGCATTATTGAAGCCTGTCGAGGATGTGCTAGATGACGCTCCGGAATACCCGTCGAACGCCACTTCTGTACACCCGTTGAAGGGCGGTGAGTTGGATGCGCTCCAGCGCGTCAATCACCTGATCAAGTCTTGTTCTATGTCCAACTACAAAAACACCAGAAACGGCCTCTTGGGAGTTGACTTTAGCACCAAGCTATCTGGATACCTGGCTCTCGGTTGTCTCACGGCGAGGCAGGTGCACGAGGAGATGGTGAAATACGAGGACGGTCAAGGCCCCCAGTACAAGGAAATTGACGGTTTCGGCAATGGCGAGAATGAAGGCACCAAAGCTGTCCGATTTGAACTCCTCTGGCGTGACTATATGCGTCTTTGCACAAGGAAGTTCGGACATCGCCTGTTCCGCGCCGAGGGATTCCGGGACGATCGGAAGCCGACCCAGTGGAAGACGGCAAAGCAGCCAGAAATTGCGGAGATTCTCAAGCGCTTCCTCGCTGGTACGACAGGCATGGGATTTATCGATGCGTCTCAGCGTGAGCTTCTGCACACTGGGTACACCTCGAACCGCGCACGGCAAAATGTGGCAAGCTTTTTAGCCAAACACTTGGGGATCGACTGGCGATATGGTGCAGAATGGTACGAGTGCATGCTGATCGACTACGACGTCAGTTCCAACTGGTCCAACTGGCAGTACGTCGCTGGAGTGGGTAACGATCCACGTGGCGAGGCACGCATCTTCAACCCAGTCAAGCAAGCATTCGACTATGACAAGCAGGGCGAGTACGTGAAGGCTTGGGTACCTGAGACCCGTCAGTTGGAGAAGCTTGAAAACGCCTTCCAGTTATGGACGACATCCAAGGAGGAGCTCCAGAAGCTGGGTCTGCAAGAAAACGAAATGGTTAAGGACCCCGTCAAAAGGATAAACTTTTCGGTGGAGGGCAAGCCAAAGGGGTCTAGGAAGCCGTTCCAGCGCCGTCGAGGACGTGGTGGAGGTGGTGGTCCCGGCGGAGGCCGCGGCGGGCCTGGCGGCAATGGTCATCAGGGCAATGGCCATGCGGGCGGCGGTGGCCACCCCGGGGATTACGGCAACCACTCCCATTACAACCATGAACCATCCTCTCCGCAGACCATGCGCTCCCATGACAACGCCATGGGTTACCACGGTCAGGGTTACCCAGGATACAGCGGCCAGGGCTATCAAGTAAACGGCGAGTATCGCGGCGGCTACCGAAACGGGCGGGGCCGGGGTGGCGGAGGGGGCGGAGGTTATCGCGGAGGGCGTGGTGCCTATCAAGGAGGTGGTGGAGGCGAGTCCTACCCTGTCGCCAATGGGTACGGTTACCTCGCCATGTATCAAATGAGACGTACTTGTACGACGACGAATCCTGTGTACCATCGTGATCTCGATGTGGAAGATTTCTTTCC
>NW_003315038.1:2296961-2300028 GCF_000150825.1 Verticillium alfalfae VaMs.102
CACAGACAAGACTGTTCGCACATGCGTTTCGCATGTACCTCTGTTTGCCAAAGGTACTACATGAACAAATACAACAGAGTACACGCGCGTTGAGCTATGGATTACTTGTACATTGCTTCATCAGCAACAGACAGATACGACCTCGTTTATGTTTTCCCAACAGCGAGGCTACCGCAGTGAAGTATCGTATCACCATCGCCAGTCCACCGGCTTGAGGTCCACGCCTTTAGGGACGACAAAGAGTCCCGTGGCCTCGCAGACCAACGCGCCCGTTGCAGCCAACTCCATGCGTGCCACGACCCAGACCTTGCGCGCCTTGTCTTCCCGTGCGGCGTCGGACGACTTAACGTCGCCGCCGCGGGCGCCCACCGGCGTCGTCGCCAGTGCCGCAGCCGCCACAGCCGCGGCATCGCGCGGGCGCTCGACGTGCTCCCAGCCGTCGGCCTGCTCCCAGGGCTTGACCATCCTGGCGCGGCGGACCTTGGCGTCCTGGCGGGCGGCGGCGGCGTCGTCCATCGGGGCCATGCGGACGACGACGAGGGTGTAGGGGTTGAGGGGCTCGACGTAGCGGACGTCCATGTTGGCCGTGACGGGGGCGCCGCCGCGAAAGGCCTGGACGGCGACGCGGCCCATGGCCTCGTCCATGACGGTGGCGATGGCGCCGCCGTGGACGACGCCGGGGAAGCCCTGGGTGCCGGAGCCAAAGGTGAGCAGGAGGGAGAGCTGGCCGGTGTGCTGGTCGCGGTAGACCTGGTGGACGAAGCCGAGGCCCTTGTCGTTGCCGAGGGGCCCCGTCACGAGGTGCGCGGGCCGCAGGTGCGGCGGCAGCTCGGCGTGGGCGGGCCAGCAGAGCGGGGTCGTGTCGTAGGGGTCGTCGAGGGGGGACGTCTGGACGACGCCCGTCTCGGCCACCATGTCGTAGAGGGCCTTGCGGTCGGACTGGTCGAAGAGCGGGACCGAGAGCGGGTAGTCCCTCTGGAAGAACAGGGCGTTCTGCGTCTGCGCCACCATGGGGGGGACGCCGGTGTGGGCCAGGTCGTCCTCCGCGTCCTGGTCGTCGAAGAGCTCGGCGTGGGCCAGGCTGCGGAACGTCGGGTTGAGGTTGGACACCTCGTCGCCGGCCGCGTAGCCCACGTAGAGCGAGAGCAAGGCAATGGCGAGGCGCTGCGTCCAGCGGCGCAGACGGCTCTGCGGAGGCGGGACGCCGAAGGGCTGTGGTGAGGGAGCACTTGGGAGGGTGCCTGGCGGGGCGGACAGGAGCGTGGAGATTTGGGCGGGTGTCAGCGTCGAGAGTTTGGAGAGGAGGGCTCGTTCGGCCTGTTGTTGGGATACAGGAGGCACTGTATTGGGTGGCGGTGGGTTCGGGAGCTGTGTGTGACAACTTGATGTAGTCGTGAAGGCGCGCCGCGCGGTGCTGATCGCCATGTGGGATGCTCGCGTGGGCTTCGTGAGCTCCCGCAGCACAGGCCGCCAAGTTTTCGCTGCCCTCATGACGGGCAAAATCAAGGTTCCAGAGAATGTAGTGTAGAATGTATGTTCGGCCACTTGTAGGCAGCTGGTTGAAGTGGTCGGTCGGTCGGTCGGTCGGTCGCTAACGATCGAATCGGACAAGATGCATCGAGGCTCGAGGTCGAAGGGCGAAGGACGGAGGAGAGGGCTGGCGTGCCGACTCTCGTGCGACTTTTGCGGTACGAGGAGGTCCCAATTGGTGAAGCAGATGGAAGTCTGTGCTACATTGTCATGCTTCTAGGCTGTGGCATGTGTTGTTTGGGTGCCAGTCGAGTCGAGTTGTGTCGTGGAGAGCGGTGGGATTTTGATGAAGAAGGAAGCTGGTGATGGAAGTTCTTGACGGAGGTCTCAACGTGGGGGCTGACGGATTGGAGCTTATTGCCGTTTGTGGCGGCGTTTACATGCGGCTCGCTCGTCTTGGCAAAACGGTGTGCGGCGGCGCCATGGACGGACCTGGCGTTGCCATGCACTCGCTGCCTCCACTGTGTCAACTCGATTGCCTGCAACATCATGTAACTTTGACAACATCATCCTGACTTTGACACATGCTTTTGGTCTTGCTAGAGCAAAATGATCTACAAGCGAATAGTCTATTGGGCCCTCGTCATGTCATGATCGTCATATCCTACTGAATCCCTGCGTCTACAGTATTAGCTCTTTACAGCAGGACCTCGCGATCCATCGCTGCTGTCGCAGCAAATGCAGGAAAATTTCTACGACATCATCAAAGTGCTCCAAGCCACCCAGATTCGCCGTCCCTTGGGCACAGTCGCCCGCCCACCGCCATTGATGCCCCTTTCGGCCTCCTGTGGCTCCTTGGCGGCCGCCGTACCATCTCGAAGCACGCGGCCAATTTCCATGTAGCTCTCGACAGCCACAATCATGGGCGCTCGAGCGGCAGGCGGAATTTCCACCATGACGACCCGGGACTCATCGTACAGGTTAAAAGCCAGGTCCAACAACCGCTTGCGCACCTGCATGACCCCATCGCTGCGGGGGCTGCGTAGAACATCTTGGTGTGTGAGACCGGCCTCTTTAAGCCATGTCGTCGGCAGGTAGACACGACCGATGCGCGCGTCGACGGCAATGTCGCGCGCAATGTTGACGTACTGCAGGGCGAGACCCATACGGCAGGCGGCGCGACGGAGCTGATTGCGGGTGGTGGGTCCTTTTGTGCTGTGGCGTTGCAGGACGGCACCCAGCTTGGTGGCGTCCGTCTCGGCCGTGGCGTCAGTGTCGTAGAGATGGGTGGGAAAGCCGGGGATGCAGTGGTGGAAGACGAGCTCGAGGCACATCAGACCGACAGTGCTCGCCACATAGGAAGCGTACAGCTCGAGATCTGCTACACTGGTGATCGGAAACTGGCCGGCCCCTTGGTCAAAGTCCATATCCATGACGAATCCCTGGAGAAGGTCGTCAAAGGGTCTTTTGGGGATGAGGTGGACAGGGAGTTGACGCAGGGTCTCCATGCGGAAGAAGGGAAGGTCGACTCGGCGTACTCGCGAGACGACATGGACTCCGTCCCACACGAGGGGTTCGTCTTGTCGAATTCAGCGTA
>NW_003315038.1:2300128-2300663 GCF_000150825.1 Verticillium alfalfae VaMs.102
TGGTACGAGTGCATGCTGATCGACTACGACGTCAGTTCAACTGGACCAACTGGCAGTACGTCGCTGGAGTGGGTAACGATCCACGTGGGGAGGCACGCATCTTCAACCCAGTCAAGCAAGCATTCGACTATGACAAGCAGGGCGAGTACGTGAAGGCTTGGGTACCTGAGACCCGTCAGTTGGAGAAGCTTGAAAACGGCTTCCAGTTATGGACGACATCCAAGGAGGAGCTCCAGAAGCTGGGTCTGCAAGAAAACGAAATGGTTAAGGGACCCCGTTCAAAAGGATAAACTTTTCGGGGGGAGGGGCAAAGCCAAAGGGGTCTAGGAAGCCGTTCCAGCGGCGTCGAGGGACGTGTTGTAGGTGGTGGTCCCCGGCGGGAGGCCGCGGGGTTTTTTGGGGGCAATGGGCATCAGGGGCAATGGCGCTGGGGGGCGGCTGGTGGTCACCTTGGGTGATTTTGGGAAATCACTTTCCTATTACAACCATGAACCAGCCCTCTCCGCATAACCAAGCGCTCCCATGACAACGCCAT
>NW_003315038.1:2300994-2302599 GCF_000150825.1 Verticillium alfalfae VaMs.102
CTGTCGGGCGACAATGGGAAGCAGGGTCGAAGTCCATGGCAGGCGAGTATGAAATGGGCGGTGATGGACCACGTCAAGAGGGCAAAGGGGGCAGCCCATGCCAGGATCAGGCCTAGGTAGGTACCTTCGGCACGTCCTGAGATGAGATGACAGCCGTAGACAATGGCGGCTGCGAGGAAGAGCTGCCCGGCCACCTTGGCCCTTCGAATGCCGGCAGGGACAGCCCAGGGTGCACTGAGATACTGGGCGTGCAGCACAGGCTTGTTGAAGAGGATATACAGCTGTGCTGTGAGATAGGTCTGGATGACAAAGAAGAAAAGCTCCTCGGCGGGGATGTCAAAGAGGGAGTAGCCGAGGACTGCATCGGGCGGATAGTTCCAGATGTTGGTGCGAATCAGATAAGAGTCCCAGGGAATGGTGGCCACAACGGCAACCGTGATGATAAAGCACAGTTTTGCCGCGTCGACGCGTGTTAAGAATGGGTACACCAGAACGGTCAAGAGGGTGGCAGGCGGCACTGTCCAGAAGAGGTGGCTAGAACTGTGAGCTTTCCACCACGGGTTCCCACGACGAGCATGCCAAGGGGACACTCACACGAGTGCATAATCGTACCCCATAATGGGTGATATGCGCGCCGGCAAAGAGGCGGCCGTCTTTGTCAGGTCCCGGCAGGCGCGTTTGGCTGAGAAAAGATGGCAAGATTTCACAGTAGTGGGTAGTGGTGAAAGTTGGCGTTTGGTGATTTCAAACGGCGCAACGTGTAGCCAAGCCACTGAGCAGACTTATCGGTCGGGCACAGATGGTGAATATCCAGGAGAATTCTGTCGAGGGGGGTATTAATCACTGCTGCTTCCTGCCCATGGCTGGTATATCGAGGCTTTGGCGTGGAACGGGTGCTCTAGCCTTCCACTTAGTACCTGGGTGTTGGGGATGCGCCAACTGGCGGGCTGATAGGTGATGCAAGGTACCGATCGTTGGGGTGGTGCGCCACACGCTTGGTAGCGTTGACTGGTGAATCAATTGTGACAGAAAGAGGGTGTGATTCAGAGCGATACCCAGTGACTGGGTGGAGGTGACTACGTAGATGAGGTCGGTGCTTGGTGTGGGAAAGAGGAGAGAATAGGAGTGAGAGATGACAATGTGACGACAGACGCGAGACTTTGTGCTGCACAGCCAACGACAGAGTTGAATGCTGATTGCTGACACGGACGGCGAGCCAGATAGAAAAGAATATCCCCAAAGAGGAAAAAAAAATGAAAGAGAGCCGGCCGGGCAGGGAGAGTCAAATCTGCAGAGGTGACGACTGTCGTAATCGTCGCTTCATCACTCACACAACGATGCAGCAACTCGCACTCGCACAGACAGGCTTCGATACGGTACTTTGACTGCCTGAGCACACGTACTTACCTTTCTCGAGCGCGGTTGCTTAATGCAGGGGCATACACCGACGGCATGATACCAGCGAAATGGCTCGCGCCTTGTCAGCCATTCGTCTCTGCGCTACGGATGTTTTCTTCGTCGGACTTCGGACATCTTGGCAGGCCGTGCCTTCAGGTGGACGTGGCTTCAGCCCTGTGGTGGGTGTGTAATGGGGAAATACAGCGC
>NW_003315038.1:2302759-2308535 GCF_000150825.1 Verticillium alfalfae VaMs.102
GTGCTTGTACTGTAGTATCTTTCGACATCGACGTCCATTACACGTCAACCCCAAGTCAGGCCAAGCCCCCCTCGACACATGCCTTACCAATGAGAACTGTCAGTTTTTTTCCTTTTGTTCCACCCGAGCCCTCGTTCGCTCGGCCTGTTCTCCCGGCTACTTGCCTGGTCCCAGTCCTGACCTCTCGCAGCAGGCGCAGTGTCACAGGCCAAGCATCACCACCGCGGTTTGCTATCCCTCCTGGTCTGGATTTCTGGTCTGGATTCGATTCTGCCTCTGCGGCCCACGCAATGACCAGTCTCTACTCGCGAATCGCCTGGCTGCCCCAGGACCTTCGACTTTCTGCACGCCAAGCTCTGTCACAAGCCACCCCCCCGGCAGGCCTGCCACTGAGCTCCCTTGCATGCATCTCCCGAATCTAAGTGTCATCACTGCACATTCGTGCCATGAAACCACGCGCCTCGGACACGATGGCCGGAGGCTTTCCTCGAGCTCCGCCTACCGGTACATCATGCGCGAGTGGTGGCTAGCCTCGCACATGGGATACGTATTGGACCGAGACCTTTCTTCATCGCGTCATGCGCTCTCTACATCTACCTACCTGTAGTCCCGCCGCATGTTAGCTCTTGTGTCTTACTTTGTTCATCTCTGGCTACCACCTCCTGCTTGACAAGAAGTACAGTCACCCTCCTCGTCATCTGTACCTCCAGTCGCGATAAGACGCAAGCTTGCCCTGTACAATTTCGTGGCCTTTCTGTCCTTCCACATTGAAGCTCGTTACAGCAAGACACACGAACAGACAAACGGCTTGCAAGTATTCACAATGCAGAAGTCAGGCGAAAAGCCTCGAAAGGCCATTGTCGTCGGTAAGACCCATGGAACCCTTGACGCCTGCCTCTACTCTGATCTTATCTGACGCCTTTGCTGCCAACTAGGTGCCGGCGCAGGTGGCGTCGCCATTGCTGCGCGTCTTGCCAAGGCTGGCTACAAGGTGACTGTCCTCGAGAAGAATGACTTCACTGGCGGCCGCTGCTCCCTCATTCACCACGAGGGCTACCGCTTCGACCAAGGTCCCTCGCTCCTTCTGCTGCCCCAGCTCTTCCATGAGACGTTCCGCGATCTGGACACCACCATTGCCGACTCGGGTGTCGACCTCCTCCGTTGCCAGGATGTCAACTACAACGTCTGGTTCCACGACGGCGAGCTCTTCAAGCACTCGTCCGATCTGGCGACCATGAAGGTTGAAGTCGAGCGCTGGGAGGGCAAGGAAGGGTTTGCGCGCTACCTGAGCTGGATGCGTGAGGCGCATACCCACTACGAGGTGTCCGTGACCGACGTTCTTCATCGCAACTTTACGTCCTTGTTCAACCTCGCGCGGCCAAGCTTGCTGAAACGTGTCGTCGCGCTTCACCCCCTCGAAAGCATATATGCTCGCGCGAGCCGCTACTTCTGGACCGAGAGGCTCAGGCGTGTCTTTACCTTTGCCGTCATGTACATGGGCATGTCCCCATTCGATGCGCCGGCCACCTATTCTCTGCTCCAGTACACCGAGTTTGCCGAGGGCATCTGGTATCCCAGGGGAGGCTTCCACGCCATCATCGCGGCGCTCGTCCGCATTGGAGAGCAGATGGGCGTGGAATACCGCCTCAACACGTCCGTTGCCAGCATTTCTACCGCCGAGGAGAGCCACCGCGCGACTGGTGTCGTTCTCGAGTCGGGCGAGTCTCTGTCGGCGGATGTCGTCGTCATCAACGCCGACCTCGTCTACGCCTACAGCAACCTGATGCCCAAGACGCCCAGCACCGTTGCATACAGCCAGTCGCTGCAGAAGAAGGAGGCTTCCTGCAGTTCCATCTCGTTCTACTGGAGCGTCAACCGCAAGATCCCCGAGCTCGGGCACCCACAACATTTTCCTCGCCGAAGAATACCGCGAGTCCTTTGATGCCATCTTCAAGCGCCACGGTCTCCCCGACCAGCCGAGCTTCTACGTCAATGTGCCGAGCAGGATCGATCCGAGTGCGGCACCCGAGGACGGCGACGCCATCATTGTTCTCGTTCCCATTGGCCACCTCGCCCGTTCCAAGGGCAGTGTGGACGCCCCTGGCCTACCGACGGACGAGAAGTCGTGGATCAACCTCGTCGCCCGCGCGCGCGCCGCCGTGCTCGAGACGATCAGCGCGAGGACCGGCTGTGCGCCGCTTGGGCAGTTTATCACAAACGAGATTGTCAACAACCCGCTGAGCTGGGAAGACAAGTTCAACCTCGACAAGGGCGCCATCCTCGGGCTGACGCACAGCGTGCCCAACGTCCTCGCCTTCCGGCCGCGCACCCGCGCCGAGGGTATCGAGAATGCCTACTTTGTCGGCGCCAGCACGCACCCCGGCACGGGTGTGCCCATTGTGCTGGCGGGGGCCAAAATCACAGCCGAGCAGATCCTCGACGACCGAGGCCTGCCCGTGCCGTGGGCCCACACGAAGAACTTTCCGAAGCAACAGCTGGCGGAGCGGAGGCAGAAGACCAAGGCGCTCGACCTCATGCGGTACACGTTCCACTTTGGCTCAGAGGAAGTCGCCGTGCTGTCATTTCTGTTTGCGGTGTACATGATGTACCTGTTTGTGTGGCCGAGAGTCGTGTCACTTGTTTGCTAAGCGCAGGGCGTGGGGCGGCTAGTGGGGAGCCTTTTTGCGATACCTATGGTAGACGGCGTTGGAGGATCTAGATACGGTCTTTGGAGGCTAATGATAATTTGACATTGTGACAATCAAACTGCTCATGGCGTCTTTGAGTATTTCCGACGATGAAACACCATGAAACAGATGGGGAGAACAGTCATGGATGAAGCCGTCTTGACAGGACGACGAAGGTGATCGCAGGCCAAACCCAATGAACGACGACAATCCCATGTCGTCATCATTGGTCGGCGCTTACTCAGGTGTTCGAGGCCCGGCCCCGTCAAGGCCGCATCGAAGCGGGGTGGCCGCTTAGGCCGATCTGGCGGGGCAAATGCAGTGCAATGTGGAGTTCCCTCGGAGCCAGGTGGGGCGCGCCGCCTGTCAGCATGAATAATCCCGTCTAAGCATCTCAGAGCGCCGAATCACGAAATCTCACAAGACCAGGACCACCTCCACCCCCCTCCCCCTACGTTTACTTACAAAAGCCTCCCGTCAATTGACAAACCAGTTACCCATCATTCAAAACATTTGCAACGAGCCTCTTCTCGATTGATCCAGAGGAACGACCGGAATCCAGAACCCCAGATAAGAAAAGTATATATGCCGCGCCTCGCGCTCGTCGTAGCAATTTGTGTTGCTCTTCTGGCCATCACCATCTTCAAGACACCACTTGCAGACAGCATCACAACCATTCTCTCGGCGAGGGACACAACCACGAACACAAACAACAGCACCACCTCGACACCACTCATGCTCAACAGCACCGTCAAGTCGACCATGTCCAAGACGCTCCGCCACGCACGCATCTCGCCGCACCGCAGCGGCACCCGCGGCCACTCGGACCACGGCTGGCTCAACACGTACCACTCCTTCTCGTTCGCCGACTGGTACAACCCAGACTACACGCACTTTGGCGCGCTGCGCGTGCTCAACGAGGACCGCGTCAAGGCGCAGACGGGGTTCCCGACGCACCCGCACCGCGACTTTGAGATTTTCAGCTACATCCTGTCGGGCGAGCTGACGCACCGCGACTCGATGCTGCGCAAAGGGCGCCGAGGGCGACGCCAGCGCCGACCAGTTCTACCGCATGCACCGCGGCGACGTGCAGTTCACGACGGGCGGCACGGGCATCGCGCACTCGGAGATGAACGAGCACCAGCGCGACACGGTGCACTTCCTGCAGATCTGGGCCATCCCCTGGAAGCGCGGCCTGCCGCCCAACTACCACACGCGCCACTTTGACGACGACGCCAAGCGTGCCGCCTTTGTGCCCATCCTGTCGCCGCTCAAGGGCGGGCCCGACGCCTCGGTCGCCGAGGAGAAGGCCGCCGAGCCTGCCGTCGAGGGCACCATTCCCATCCACGCCGACCTCGTCATGGGCGCCGGCATCATCGCCCCCGGCCGCGCCTTTGAGTGGAGCATCGGCGGCCGCGGCACCACCCAGACCAAGCGGAAGGTCTTTGTCCACCTGCCCATGACCAAGAGCGGCAAGGCCAAGATCAGGATAGACGGCCGCGACGACGCCGTCTTGTCTGAGGGTGACGGCGCCTTTATCGATGCCGTCCACGCTGGGGACAAGCTTGGCGTTGAGAGCGTCGGCGAGGCCGAGGCCGAGGTCATTGTGCTGGATACTGCGTAGAGGGGAGGGGCAGCTGAAATAGACAGATACCATTGCATCTCGTTTGGCGGGATCATAGAATGAATGATATATACCCCCTTCACGTAGGTGCCCTTCTTGACTGAGTTCGCTGTCTTTTGCTTGTCGTGTTGCAAATGTTTGCCTCATGCTCGCCTCATGTTCGTACAACGGCCACGGTCGTAGTCGCCACGCACCACTATCACTTAGACCTGTTGTTGTTGTTGTGTCCAGGGATTCAGGGGTGCAGAAAACGTGGTAGGCCGAGCGTGTGTTCTTCGGCTGGAGGATGCCTGCGCAACCTACATCTTCACATGAATGGATATCTATGGGACGAAGAGTAGCCGCCCCAAAGATCAGCCTCGTCAAGGATACAGTGGACTCGGGCTACTTGACCTACATCTGCTCGATTTGGCCTAAATCGGCTCGAATTTCGCCGGATAGGCCCAGGCGCACCCCGTCAGCAGTGTGCTCAGCCTCCGAAAGCATTGGATTATTTGGAGGAACAATCCTACAGTGACGCACTGAGCCGCCGCCCTTTCCTCCCACTCTCATTCGACACTCCTGAAGGAACTTTCCCTGGATGCCAATCAGCGTCCATCGATGAGAAGTGTCCAGATCCGTCAAATCCTTGGTGAAGAATGTGAGAATCGCGCCTGAGCGGTTCCTGCTGTGAGAACCAATGTGCCACTACACGTCACAGGAGTGGGGGCGAAAACCCACAACCTACTTAGGTCTCGCAGTCTTGGCCCCAGCCGGGTGAGCGCACATGGACGGGGACAGCGTCTGCTCGGCTCGGTGTTCCACCCATGACCATCGACTGGGAATGGCTTGGCTGTATAGCGAGTTCTGCTATCAGGGCCACCTGTTCCGGGCTCTTGGAGATGCTCTTGGAGACGTGAGAGTCAGCGAAAAGAACAGGGATGCGGGCAAATGTGTTGTCAAGGGTTCAGGCTAAACCGGCCGAGATGTCGGACGCACGGATCAGGGGAAATATCGACTCTGATCGTCTGGGCGGACCATTTTCATCGATGAGGCGGCGCCACTCTGGCATCTCTCGCCGCGGTGGTTCAATAGAAGCAGCCCGAGGTTCTCCACCGATCCTTGGCAGGCCCTGAAAGTTAAGGTACGTCAGGTACCTAGGTACCTTGGAAACGTAGGTAGGTACCTACCCTACCCTGAGCACCTCACCGTGGTACCCCAGAAGCAGAAGGTGCCCTGCAGAATTGGGCAGGTTGGCGATCATGCTGCCAGTCGTTCCTGAGCCCGGCAGGACTGGCCGGGATCTCCCCTGGGAAGGAAGTACTCCCCCACTTTGTGGTTGTCTCATTTCATCTCACCTCACATGGCAGGCGCTACCACTGCAGGTACCAGGCACAGCAAGCGTAGATCCACTGCACAGCCAACCTCTCCACCAACTACAAGTCCCTCGCTCGCCACCATCTCCATCCACGATCCTCTCGTCTGC
>NW_003315038.1:2308944-2322526 GCF_000150825.1 Verticillium alfalfae VaMs.102
CTGCTGCTGCTCGTGTCTCCTCATCTCTTCATCGTCAAACCAGAGACGACATCACAGCCATTTTCGGCTTTGCAGACACTTTGTTTGCGTCCTTTCAGATGAACCCACAAACACCTCTCCACGCTCGCTACCTACAGGCTTCGGCCACCTTACAGTCCTTCTACATTTTCACATTCATATCCAAGTATATCACCAACATGATGTTCAAAGTCCCTCCTGGCCGTGGCTCTCGGTGCCGGTCCCGCCTTCGCTAACACGTATGGCGGGCTCAACCTCTACTGGGGCCAGCTGGGCCTGCCCACGGATCGCCTGGCCAGCTACTGTGACTCGCCCGGCGTCACCTCCGTCACTCTGTCCTTTGTGAACAAGTCCCCGAGGTACGGCAATGACTATCCCGGAACCAACTTTGCCGGCCACTGTGGTGGCGAGCAGTTCTATGTGAATCCGGTCAACGGCGAAGAGACCTCTCTCATCATGAACTGTGATGCTATCAAGACAGACATCAGGTACTGTCAGAGCATTGGCAAGAAGGTTCTTCTGTCCATTGGCGGACACTGCGCCGGTGGCGAGCCTTGCAGTTATGATGTCTTGGACGAGGAAGAGGGAGAAGCCTTCGCCGAACAGCTCCACTCCATCTTCGGCCCGTACGATCCTACCTACTCTGGCCCTCGTCCCTTTGACATCAGCGAGACGGAGCATGTGGCCGTCGATGGCTTCGATTTTGACATTGAGTTCAAGTACCGTAAGCTCGCATACATGTACGCTTCCCGCTTCACAGGCTGACCACGACATGTTATCAGCCAACCAAGCGCCCTACATCAGGATGGTTGAGGTCCTTCGCGCCCTCAACCCTGCTTACTACATCACAGCTGCCCCCCAGTGCCCTACTTCCGATGAGTACTTCCAACTGAAGGAGCTTGTCTACGCCGCCCAGTTCGATGCCTTGTTCATCCAGTTCTACAACAATCCTGGGTGCCAGGCTTCTGACAATATCAACTATGATGATTGGCTGAGGGTCCTGTCGGAGACCGACCAGAGCAAGGACGCACACATCTTTATCGGCCTGCTGGCGAGCCCTGCGGCAGGTGGCAGTGGCTATGTCGACAACGAGCAGGTGAAGGAAATTGTCTGCGCGCTTAAGGACAAGAGTCAGTTTGGAGGCCTATCCTTTTGGGACGCGACGAGGGGCGCTCAGAACGTCATTGATGGCAAGAACTTCAATGAACACGCTGCCGACGCGCTCGAGTTTGGATGCGACTCTGCGCCTCCCACCGGACCTACCACTACCAGTAGTCGTTTGCCATCCAACTCAACGATTACGGCGTCAATCACCGTGTCCTCCTCGTCCGTTGGACCCACCAGCACTACGTCCTCCGACTCTGTCGAGCTTACCACAAGCACCGTATACGCCACGAGCACCCGCACCATCACGTCCTGCAACCCTGATGTGCCCTGCACCAAGGGGGATGTCGTTACGGAGACCATTCCCTTGTACACGACCGTTTGTCCTGTCATGGAGACTGGCGATGGGACCCCGACACCCGCCATCACGTCAGCTCCTGTCACGTCAGCACCCGTCTGGACGACGAGTACTGCCTACACGACTAAGACATATACCGTCACCTCCTGCGCTCCTGATGTGGCATACTGCCCTTCTGGCCAGGTCACGACTGAAGTCACATGGTACACCACCGTCTGCCCTGCCACGGGTGACGTTCCACAGGGACCGAAGACGGATGCTCCTCAGCCACCCAAGCCTAGCGGCGGACCTCACGTTCCCCATAAGGGCAACGAGGAGGACTCGCCCCCGAAGGAAAGCGGCGAACCAATTCCTCCGGTGAAGAAGCCGTACACGACCATTGTGATTCCGCCTGCAGGTCTTGGGCACAACGCTACGGGCTCGCATGCGCTACCGAAGCCGAGCCACATCGTAGAGGCTGGTGCCGGAAAGACCGGGATGATCAGCGCAGCGGCTCTCGCCGTCGTTGTCGCTGGGCTTTTGCTGTAGGCCACCATGGATAATTGGCGGCTTGTTCTCTTCGATGTCGTATTGATTCTGCATCTACATAGTAATGATGTGGTAGGTTGATCTATTGGTGTTGGTGAGTAGTCTCAAAGTTCAGGATCCATGTAGCCGCAATCTTGGTCCGATCTAGAACATGTGTCCAGCCTCATCATACGATGTTTTCTGTGCTACCGTATATTGCAAGGGCCGTACAGCGCTTCAAGGCCGGGACGCGTCAACGTTGGCGGCGCAGCAAGGTGATCGTAACTGTACGAGATGAGACACAACCACGGATCGAAGCACGGATTGCCCTGAGGCAGATGGCACACGAAAGAGGAGCCGTCCGTTGGAGCAGGTGAACAAGGGGCTGTTAGTCATCTTCTGATCTAGCTTCAGGGCACCGAGGCGTCATTGGCTGGAGCTCCAACCAGGCGTGAGCTCCATCCACCCCACATGCAAGAACGTCATTGCCTGGCTCCTGCACTCGAAAGCAAGGTGGAAGAGGGGAAACGGGACGACTGGTTGGTGCTTTCCTCAACTGGCCACTTTGTGCCTGGCCATATGTATCTCAATCCACGACTCCATCGCCATCCTTGCTCCTGACACTGCCTACCACCTACCTACCACCTACCCTCACGGCCATCGACCTCTTCATCATCGTGGCTCAGACCCTCCTCTACTACGCGACGGGCCATTCGTGCATACCGGCCGTTTCCAGTGCCCGAATTCCGTTCCTCCACAACTCGTACCTATATTAGGGTATCAGACTACGGTGGCCCCTCGTTGCCAGAGCCTCAGGTCTCGGTCGAGTCAAGGCCCCGCCTGACAACAAACTGTATCAGCCACCGAGGACAACATCCGCATCAGGGTCCTCAACGGCGGCCAGCTGCGCCTGTTTCTACGCAAGTACTGGTGGAGTAGGGCGTCTGCCGAGAATGTAAATGCTGTGAAGCACAGTCCATCTCCTGAGACCCTCTCTGCCTTACCTCATCCAGTTCTCTACACATTTCCCCGACGCCTTTCGGCCCGCGGCCGTCATTTCCTGCGTTGCATAAGCTAGGTGCCCTATTCTGGTTGTTATTGTTGCTATCGTCGCTCTTCTTTGCCTTGGCTGCCTCGACAAGGATTCGAACAGCAGCGTCATCATGTCAGACACAGGCGAAAGGTACGTCCCTCGCTCCCCTGAACGAAATTTGAATACTCTCCCCTCCCCCCCATGCGACGACCATACCAGTCCTAATGCCACTGCGGCTACAGCATCACCGCCCATAAGCGGTCCAAATCGGCCGCTGCCCTCGCCCTTCTCCGTCGCAACCACTCTCGTCACGAAGAGGACGCCTCGAACTCTTCCGGCCCCGACGATGCTGGCAACTCTGGCTTCTCGGGCCTGTCTCCGTCCTTCTCGTCGAGCGCCTCTCTATCCCACCAGACCTCCACCCGAACACAGGGCGCCAAGCTTACCGCCTCCTCCGCCGCCCTGGCACGAACACCCTCCAACCAGAGCCCCGCAGGCCTGGCTTCCAAGACTGGCAGCGTATCGCTCGAGAACAAGGGCGTGTCTCTCGAGCAGTCCGTTCGAAAATTCCGCATCGTCGAGTCTCTGCGGAGTGGCGACACGGCATCCATCTCCAGAGCCATTCGCGAAACTGCCGAAGGCGGTCCGCGGACCAGCATTTCCTCCATCGGATCGCTGAACGGCACCGGTTTGGATGACACCACCATATTACACCTGGCCATCCAGTGCGCAGAATACCCTGTCGTCGAGTTTGTTCTTCACAACAGCACCGGCTCCATAGATGTCAACTCACGCGACAAGGAGGGCAACACGCCGCTTCACATCGCGGCAGCCCAAGGACGGACTCAGGTTGTCAAGCTGCTTCTCGAACAAAAAGACATCAACGATGCCATTCCCAATACGCAGGGCCGGCTGCCCATCGACTCGGCGAGGAACCCGGAAATCTTCCAACAGCTCCAGCTGTCGCGGTCACTATTTGTCGAAGACAAGGTGCGTCAGGTCCAGGGTCTCATTGCCCAGGGCGATTACAAGGCGCTCGAGGTCATTCTTGAAGAGCCGCGCCTCAAGCAGGTTCTTGACATTAACAGCACCGAATTCTGCACCGAAACCGTGACCGTTCAAAACGGAGGAACCCTCTTACACGAGGCAGCTCGCAAAAAGAACTCGCAGCTCATCCAAGTCTTGCTTCTTCACGGTGCTGATCCATTCCGACGAGATCGTAAGGGCAAGCTCCCCCAAGATGTCACAAAGGACGACACGACTCGTTCCATGCTCAAGCGCTCGCCTGCTGCCGTGGCCGCCCAGAGGGGCATTCAAGAGAAGGCTGTTCTTGGTCATGCTGCATCCCAGGGCGCTTCCTCGAGCACTCCGGGTGACCCTCTCGCCGGAAGAGAAGCCCGCGAGATGTCTGGCTACCTGAAGAAGTGGACCAACTACCGAAAGGGATACCAGCTGAGGTTCTTCGTCCTAGAGGACGGTGTCATGAGTTACTACAAACACCAGGATGATGCTGGCTCGGCCTGCCGCGGCGCCATCAACATGCGCATTGCCAAGCTTCACATGAGCGCCGACGAGAAGACCAAATTTGAGATTATCGGCAAATCATCTCCCAAATACACCCTCAAGGCCAACCACGAAGTCGAGGCCAAGAGATGGTTCTGGGCGCTGAACAACTCCATTCAGTGGACCAAGGACCAAGCCAAGGAGGAGGAGAAGCAGAAGGCTCGTGGTGCCGAGATGCTTCGTCAAGCTAAGGCCGACCAGGCTGGCAAATCTCCAGAGCTGTCCATGAACGACCCCGCCAGCGAAAGCGCCAGCATGGCCGATACGCGGAGAACCAGCACGCAAATCCACCGAACGCAGTCTGGACCTCGTCACTCTATGCACAGGGCCGCCAGTACCGTGGGCAGCGTCGATGACGACTACGCCGATGCGATGACTGAAGGCGATGCGTCTCGGATGGGCGGCAACCACACCCACACTAACGCGGGAGGAAATGACGACGACGATGACTACTTTGAGGAGGCGAGCAATCGCGATGGCCCGGCTGTGACGAGGGATGCGTTCAACATCACTGCGCAGTCTGCCAAGCTGCAGCTCGACACGATCGCAGCTGTCAATGCGGCGCTCATCGCCGAGACTTCCAAGAATCCGGCCGCTACGCTGTCTGACGGCAAGGTGTCGCAGGCTCTCGCTACATATGATGCTGCAGTTCGCAGCTTGACTGGTCTCATGGGCGATCTGCTGCGCATCTCGAAGGACCGCGATGCGTACTGGCAGTACCGGCTGGATCGCGAGATTGACATGCGGCGCATGTGGGAGGAAAGCATGGCGCAGGTGGCCAAAGAGCAGGAGGTTCTCGAGGAGCGTGTTGACCAGGCCGAGACGAAGAGGAAACTGGCCAAGCGTGCTCTGCGGGAGGCAGTCAGCAAAGCACCCGTGACAGACAGCAACAGGGCTGATGGCACCGAGGTCATTGATGAGGCGATCGGCACCGATGGCGCGGCGAAGAGCGCGCCTGGTGCCGGCATTGTGAGGCAGCAGACTGCGCTCGACCAGATCAGTGATCTCTCTGACTCAGAGTCGGACGCTTCGGATGAGTTCTTCGATGCCGTGGACGCGGGCGAGGTTGAAGTCAGCGAGCTCCCGGCCGAGCGCTCGGGCCCAGAGGTTGACGGTACAGCGGAGCCCAAGGAGGTTGTTGTTTCCGGGACCTTGGACATCAGCAGCTCGTTCAAGGGCTATGAAAACGGTGTCCGCACAAGGCTCAAGATGGATGCGGATGACAGGCCCAAGATTTCGCTTTGGGTAAGAAGTTCTTCCCCCTTGACGACATATTAGTCAGTCAGCTAACAAGATTCACTAACAGGGTATCCTCAAATCAATGATCGGCAAAGACATGACCAAGATGACCTTGCCCGTCTCCTTTAACGAGCCGACGTCGCTCCTGTACCGCGCTGGTGAGGACATGGAGTATACAGACCTGCTGGAACAGGCGGCGGACCGCAGCGACTCGCTGGAGCGAATGCTCTACGTGGCAGCGTTCGCTGCCAGCGAGTATGCCTCTACGATTGGTCGCGTGGCGAAGCCATTCAACCCGCTGCTGGGCGAGACGTTTGAGTATGTGCGTCCAGACAAGAATTACCGCTTCTTTGTCGAGCAGGTCAGCCACCACCCGCCGATCGGTGCCGTGTGGGCCGAGGCGCCCAAGTGGACGTACTGGGGCGAGGCGTCAGTCAAGTCCAAGTTTTACGGCAAGTCGTTTGACGTGGCGCAGCTCGGCACGTGGTATCTCAAGCTGCGGCCCAACTCGGGGGGCAAGGAGGACCTGTACACGTGGAACAAGGTGACGTCGTCGGTCATTGGCATCATCACGGGCAACCCGGTGCTGGACCACTACGGACCGATGGAGGTGACGAACCACAGCACTGGTGAGAAGTGCATGGTGGAGTTTGAACCGCGCGGGTGGAAGGCGTCGAGCGCGTTCAAGATCAAGGGCAAGGTGGTGGATGCGGATGGGCGGGTGCGGTACAGCCTGGGCGGGCGGTGGAACTCGAAGTTTTACGCGCGACTGACGCCGGGCTACGAGGCGACGGTGGAGGACCCGGGCGACAACAAGACGCACGACCCGAACAAGGCGTTCCTCATCTGGCAGGCGCACGAGCGGCCGCAGGGCATTCCGTTCAACCTGACGCCGTTTGTGTTGACGTTCAACCATCTCGACGACAATCTGCGGGCGTGGATCGCGCCAACGGACTCGCGTCTGCGACCGGACCAGCGGGCGATGGAGGACGGCGAGTACGACCTCGCGGCGACGGAGAAGAACCGGCTCGAGGAGGCGCAGCGGGCGCGTCGTCGGGCGCGCGAGACGCAGGGCAAGGAGTTCACGCCGGCGTGGTTCACGCAGGAGCTCTCGGAGGTGACGGGGGAGAAGTACTGGAAGTTCAACGGCAAGTACTGGGAGCAGCGTGAGAAGGCGGGCACGGGTGACACATCGGCGTGGCATGGACTCGAGCCCATCTACCAAGACGTGGAGCAGTAGAGCGTCCCTGTCTAGGGGTTCATGGCGAGTGAGAAGGAGCTGATCTGGGTGTGCGGAGGGCAGGGGAGAGAGGTTGGAGTAGCACACGCAGTTAGTTGTACTTGGGGTAGCCAGAGCAAGGTCAATAGAGAGATGATTGTTTTGCCTCGTCGGCGGGGTTTTGTCTTGAACCATTTCTTCTAGCCCGTCCATGGAAAGCCGCACCCCCCGCACAATCACATAAGTAGCACATGCGGAGAGGGTTTAAGGCGGGTATATGGGAAGATGAGAAGATGGATCGGGGGCCATGGAAGGTCCTGATGGACTGGAGCGACCCGGCGCTCGGGCTCGGGTCGTGCTACCGAGGGGAGACACGGCACGGGTGGAGACGTCGGCACTAGCCACTGCCAGTGCCAGTGCCACGGCCTGTCATGCGCCAGTGGCCCGAACCTCGGCAACAGCCCCCTGCCTGTGCCTGCGTCTGTGTCACCATCCATCTCAAACCACCACCGACCTCACTTCACTTGCCTTGCCTGTGAATGGGTCTGTCTCCAATCTATCTCTTCAACCGCCCCCTTTCTCCCGCCCCTCATCAAACCAACCGGTCTCCATCTCCATCAGAGTTTTTTTCTATTCTTGTTCTTCGTCTCATCGGCCATCATATTCCCATCAGACTTAGCCCAGCCAGGACACATAACCCCGGCTGGACGGGGCAACGCGATATCGAGCGAGGAATCCCTTGAGTGGATCTTCGGAGCCTCGAAAGAAGCTTCGGTCCAATACGACGCAAAGCACACGTCACGACAGCTAGGGGCCTCGTCGCCATCATGTCCAGCAGCAGCGGTCGCACGACGCTCGTCAAGCCGCCGCCCTACGATTCCGAGAAGAGCCACATTGAAAATGTCCTCGAGGTGACGGAACTCGGCGTTCTGGGGCCGGTGAGTTTTCCTCCTGCTGTTGCCCCCCCCCCTCTCTCTCTCTCCACATCGACCCTGCATGGACCCTCCCCCCTGACAAGCAGACAGGACATCTTCACCAACACGCGCCAGCCCTGGCACCCGCCCGGGGCGCGCGGCATCTTTGGCGGCGCCGTCATCGCCCAGTCCCTGTCGGCGGCCCAGCGCACCGTGCCGGACCCCGCGCCCGGCGAGGCCCCGTTCTTCATCCACTCGTGCCACTGCTACTTCTTGCTCGCCGGCAGCTCCGAGATTCCCATCCTGTTCCACGTCGAGCGCGTGCGCGACGGCCGCAGCTTCGCCACGCGCACCGTCCAGGCCCGCCAGCGCGGCCGCTGCATCTTCACCGTCACGGCCAGCTTTGTGCGCGAGGGTGCCGGCGGCGTGAAGCAGGCCCGCCACGCCGTACCGCTGCCCGCCGGCGTCTGCCCGCCCGCCGACGACGAGCCGGCCGACCAGGAGGCCTGGATCGCGCGGGGGCCCTTTGAGAGCCGGAGCATTGAGATTGTCGGCGGTGACGACGGCGAGGAGGCTGACCATGGCAGGAAGCGGGACAGCGGACAGGGGCAAGGTCCGCCGACGGAGCACAGGGATGCGGCTGCCGGCGTCTTGGAAACCGGGGCGCGGCGGGCACCATCAGCGCTTGCCGGGCGGGGACGCCGCCCACCTCAACGCCCTCGCCTACATGTCGGACAGCTACTTCATCGGCACCGTGTCGCGTGTGCACCGGCTCTGGCGCTTCCCCTTTGCGCCGTCCGAAGTCGCCGACCTCGACCCGGCACTGCGCGCCCACGTCGAGCGCTCGAACCGCGTTGACGGCCTCGGCGACGGGCCCGACGACTGGGCTGCCCGCCCGACCCTCGGCATGCTCGTCAGTCTCGACCACTCCATCTACTTTCACGACCCGCGCCGCGTGCGCGCCGACGAGTGGATGTTCTCCGAGATGGACACGCCCTGGGCCGGTGACGGCCGCGGTGTCGTCCTGCAGCGCATATTTGCCGCCGACGGCACCCTGCTTGCCACCTGCGTCCAGGAGGGGCTCGTGCGACTGACGCAAGAGGATGTTGACGGCGCGGCGCGGGATGGGGCCACGGCCAAGGACGCGGGCAAGGCAAAGCTGTGATGACGAGGAAAGGAGAGAGCGGGACTCTTGATCATGTTGTTTTGATAGTGACGCCTACTTTGCTGTAATCCCAGCGTGTTTTCCCTCCCCCTCTTTGCTTCGTTTCCTGATTTCTCCTCCACATCTCTGGCTGCCCTCTTCCGTAGCGAGTCAGGCATCGCATTGTGTAGTAGCGTTCCGGCGGCTGTTGCAATGAAGATGTCAATGTTCCCAACACCGACAAATGCATTCGGCGGGTTTTCAGCCACTGAATTCCAATGCTCAGCGCGCCTGACCATGACCTGGTCGAGCCGAGGCACAAGTTGCGAAGCGAGCACTGATGCTGCGTCATTTGAAGTTTTTTCCATTCCGGTGGGCTGTTTAGTCGTCCTCGAGACTACTAATCGCCCCAGAATTATGCCGAGTCGCCGTCTCCGTACCGAGCCATCGGCGGCTGGTCGCGCCCACAAAGCCTGCGGACCCTTTCGCATTCAAACTGCACAGCAATGCATTGCTGCTTCTCGCTCGCAAACAGCACTTTGCACACAGATTACTTGACGGCGTGTGCATCCTAGGTGGGGCCCGAGCCTTCATGCACCCACGTTGCTCCTCGTCGTGGATCCCAGCGTCCGGCAGGCGAGTCTGGCATGATCTGATGATACAGGAAAGCCTCCGGGCCGGGAGACGTTGTCGGGTGTTGATCGTCGCCAAGCTCTGTCGGAAAGAAGTAAAATGTTTCAAAGCTACTGACCGAAGAGGCGTCTTGAACGCCCGCCGGAGCCTTGGCTAAATTTGCACCGGTCGAGACCATTTAACCTTCCTGCCGCGTAACGATGCAGTCTTGTGGTGATGTCACCAATGTGGACGGCCAGCTGGCAGTATCCGTCACCAGACCCGAGCTGGCGGTTCCAGTTCAACAAGCCGAACGAGCTAAGAAGGCTGTCAATCACCGGGTAATGACAAGGATGCCATGGCGTCTATGTTTTTCTCAGCGGCGCCGTGGGGGCTCCGCTTGCCAGGAGGTCCGCCGCGGGCGGAACCTCTACGATCCCGCAGCATCGCCCGAGCGCGAGCGAGACCAGGGGCAGCAGGGACGCACTCTAGTACGAGGAGCGGATGGACGGGAGATCTGAAGTCCGCAAACTTTCTGTCGAGGCATGCGGCACGCCTTCTTGGTGTGCAGGTCCAGGCAGGTACCTGCACCGAAAGAGCGTTACGCTTGGACGTCATGCCTCGGATCAGAGGTGGAGACGGTGGAGTTTGGACATAAGAGCGTGGTTCGCCCGAACGATCCAAGATGCCTGGCACAGTTACTGTTGGCTTAAGGCAAAGGCCGAGAGTCCGTTTTCGGGCGACGCAGCCTTGTTTGTTGCCGTCAAAATTGAATGGGCGGCCGGCGGCTTTTCCACGGACTGCGGATCTCCGCACACAAGTTCTCCAAAGTTTGACAAGATATGACAAAATAATTTCAAATCGTCCATTTGCCGTTCCGAATCTCTCCATGAAAACAGATCATGGGGTGCATTTCCGTGATCTCGTGCACTTATGCCATGGGTTATGGCCTGCATGAGATCTCCCGGAACCCTTGATGCACAAAAAAAAAATTATTAACGTAAAGTCCGTGGTTGCGGGCGCTGCCGAGAGAAGTCCGCTGACTAAAATAGAGCAACAACGAGTGGAAAGTTCCGAAACGTGGAGACCGTGCTTGTTATTCCATACTGGATCGTAGGTAGTGGAGGTTGAAGGGCGTGTGCAGGCATGTTTGACCTTTGTTCGATGTTGGCCTGCCCAAGCCTGCCATCCATGTTAGGATCGGCCACGCCACCGTTCGCGATTTTGGGTTCTCGAAGATGGGCTGGCCTCGACAATGGCTCGCTGTGTCATTCTCGTTAGCGTGCTACTTGACGGTGGATAGGAGCGTGAATATCAGGCAATGGACCATCACCATGCACACGGCACTTGGAGCCGTGTAGTGGGGGGCAGCTCGAGCAGCTAGTGGTCGATCCTACCAAAAGCCTGGTAGGGCCAAGGCACCAAGACTAGTAACGAAAGCGATTCGCTCAACCGAGTCGGTATCGGTCTTTTTTGTTGCCGACATGCAATGTGCAATGGCCGTCGCCGGCTTTCTTGTATCGCGAATTCACCGACTGGACGGCGAGCATCAACTCAGCGTCGACGACATGGAGGAGGTCCGAGGCCAGCTCGCTGCGGCACAAGCTTCGAGCCGCTTCTTGGTACATGCATGCCCATGTCAATAATCGCTACAAGTGCCGGTGGCCCTCGCCAGAAACAAGCTCGTGACGGGGATATGTAGTAGCACTGGCCAAGTCAACTTGAGCACTGGGGTCCCATCGCGCCACGACGGGCGCAGGCAGTGTCTGGGCAGTGCCTCGAGATGAAATCATGCCTGATCTGATATCCCCTATTGCAACCGCGCGGCCAGGTAGGTTTGTTTGGTGGTGCTCGAGATGCCCCCCTGCCCCTCCCCCCCGCGGTCTAGCCTTGACAGAGTTTGCAACCCTGGCGGTGATCTTTTTGCACAAGCTGCAGCTGCAGGAGTAAACTTGGGGGGGTTCCGTATGCCGTCAAGTGCCAAGTAGTTCTTTCAAACAAAGAGAAGGCAAAGCGGGAATTGGAGAATATTGTCGTACTGTGGCCAAATGATCCAGGTAACAAGGGCATGATGGGGAAAGCAGGCACGCAGCACCGCCGGAGGGCGGCATAGGTGGACCTGGCACCCCCTTCCGAAACCGAGTTGTCAGTGGCTGAGCTTAATTGATGAATTGTATGATTGCCTGCTACCTACCTGCTCTGGTACCTAGGTAGGGAAGGAGGAAGGAAGGGAAAGAGGTACCCAGAAAGATACATGGTTCGGTCCTCGGACTCGGATTCACCTAGCGCCGCTCGTCTGCCAACCATGGCTCTATCGCGCGCGCGAAGCCAGCTCTGGATAGCTCCTGCCGGGCCATGACGAGGACGCAGGCTATCCTGGCGGGCAGCAGCGCCCGACCCGCGCGCGCGCGCCTGATCAGTCGAAGGTGCCCAAAACGGAACTGGGGCGGCCAAAGAAGAAGTCGTGTCAAACCTGTTCAGGTAAGACAGACATGACGACTGGCGCCTTGCATCTTGGGAGCAGGGGAACATTTCTTCTGCTTCATCCTCATGCCACTTCTGAATGCATTGCGCGTGGCCACAGTAAGGTAGCTACAGCGTGCGTTCATCCCTGTGCGTCGCTACGCATCTGTATCTACTTGACGGAGACCATCTACATGACTCGCCTTGGGCCGACTTGGCAACTGATCGATCTCTGATCACGACCCAGCAGCTTCAGAGGCCCTCCCAGCCCCCCTTCTCTTCAGTCAAGACTCAATCGCTGCTCAAAGCATTCAGCGTCCAGCGCCCGAGCAAAACACCATGGACCCACGGAGAATAGAGGCATCGCCCCGGTGCTGGTGTCATAGCAGCTTCACACGCTTGTCCCACACGCAGCATCTGGGTTACATCAGAGTCAAATAGACTTCCACCACTCGTCCCACTCCACCTCGTCGTCGCCCTTGGCCTCTTCCGGGCGCGATCGACCAAACAACTTCTGCCCTCTGCTTTCGTTGTTACTGACCATCACTCAACCGTCAGATGAGCAGCACCACCGTGCGTGCATGGGTTTGTAGCAACTACCTTCGGTGCACCTATCTGGACAACCTGGAAGGCCTTTTGGGGGCTTACGATAGTGCGAGGGTGAGTGTGCATTCACCATTTGTCGCTCTAGCACGCCGCGTCCGCTGTCATCAGCGCCCCCAGGTGCCCAAGGTACCATGTAGACCAGCATAACTGTGCCCGTCCTCCATTGTCAGCCTTACCGCCTTCGCACGAAGAAGCATTGCACCATAACCCTGCGTCGTGCCTTTGCTGGCATTTCCCATCATGGGCCATCCATGGACCGCCCATGGGCCAAGGAGGGAACATGGAAATTGGGGCGACGCAGCATCAGTCTTGACAAGGGCGTCGAGGCTGTCGGCGCCGACTGATGATTCATCTTGCATAGGCTCGGCCTCCGTCTTGCACCGCTGCCGCGGCCGCCCTGTATCATATTTGTTGTCTTGAAATTGACAGGGGGGGCAGGTGGCAGCGGCACAACTGCTGTCAGTCTAGGCGGCTGGCTTGTTGTTTCGCTGTTGCTTTCCCAGTGGAACAGGACACCAAGCTTCGGGCTCCAGGCGTCTGCGCTTCGTGGTCGTCATACTCCGTCACACGCCGCACGGGGTTCGCGATCAAATCGGCCGCCGTCTTCAGTGCCGCGTTTCCGCCTCGCGCAAGGAGCAAGTCGGGCACGTACAGGCCAGGTGGCCGATCCCACACAGCCTACGCTTCTGCACATGGGCCTTGCCCATGGTGCGTGCCCCTTGTGCGATGCATCTCGATTACGAGCTACCCTTGATTGCTGAGTTCAAGCTCGGCGACTTGGGGGCAGTACAGGCGCTGCATC
>NW_003315038.1:2324253-2326490 GCF_000150825.1 Verticillium alfalfae VaMs.102
TCTCACGACTCGGCCATTCTAACGTGCAATTTTACATAGTGTGACGGAGAATTTCCTTGCAAGAGGTGTAAGGATGATGGACTGGTCTGCACGGCAGGACTTCGCAAGAAGACTGAGTACAAGCAGCTACCCAAGGGCTACGCCGAAGTCCTCGAGCACACACAGTTCGCCCTGGTCGCGACGGTTCACAAACTCTACAGCATGCTCAGGAATCAGCAACAATGGGACCTTGGCGAACCAGAGCTCAACGATAGGGGACAGCCAGTCATCCACAACATTGCTTCCAAGCTTGGTTGCATACGCCCCAACAGCGATATCGACCTCCCTGTTCATTCGATATTCCCCGAAGACGAAGCTGGTCTGGCCGAGCTGGCACGCCAGCTGGAAGAGCAGCAGCAAAAGGAACACGAGATTGAGAAGACGGTCAAGGTCGAGATGGAGTCACGGTCGAGCTGCAACCTTTCTGACCGATCGAGCTCGTCAGAGCTGGATCACTCGGATTTTGAGGCCGACTATCGCAAACAGGTCTTTGGCAATAACAGCAACGTGACACTGTCACCGCAGAGCTTTGTTGGTGGCTACAACGAGTTTGATGTCGACAGCGTAACATCACCCGTCGATGCTTCGGTCATGTTTCCAGGGCCGCCGGCCGCCGTTGCATCTTACGCCCCACAGTGGGCCACGAGGCCGACATCGATGGATCTCACGACGCAACAGTTCCTCCAACAGTCAGGGGCTCTCACAAATATGGACATGCTCAATCAAGGTCTTATGGAGTCGGAATTCGGCACTATCAAGCCTCACATGCTGTCATGCCCGAACCCCGAGGTCATGATGGGCATGGGGGATCCCATGATGTACGGCGGTTACGACGCCGAATCCATGCGACTCTAAAAGCTTGAACCGCCTCGGGCGACGGAGTTTCAACGGCGTTTACCGGGTCTGGGGTTCTCTTTTTCCTTTCCATCTTCATCTATACATATATCTCACAACGGCGAAGACAGTCGGTTGGGTGCTGAGGGGCAATGGTGTTCACGGGAAACATGATTAGGATGAGCCACATGGGGCATGTTTGATGTACAACAGCGACAGAAGCACACTTTGGCAGGTCAGCAACATGGCCTCTGCATTATTGCGGGCAGCAAAGGGGATCGGCTCGGCGCTTGGTTGGGGTCCGACAGGCACATTCCCCCTCTCTTTTTCGTTTTCGTATGCGAGGAACCGGCTATCAGTCGGAAGACCTTGGCATGTGCATGATTTGGTGTTGCAAGGTATAGCATGAGGCAACTGCAATGGAGAACCAGAGTTCTTTCGCATATACCAAGTCAATCGCACTGCATCGTGTTGTGTTCGTGTTGAAAAGGTATCGTATGGCATCGCATTCGCTATCGCATTCGGACCCCACCCAGCCTCATCATGCCAACGGCTCAACTCGTCGACAGGCCAGCAAGCCACAGCATCGACGTACAGGCAGAGAAAAGGGCCCCCACGCCTGACACTGGCGAGGGTGTCAGGCGAGAGGCGAGAGGCGGGGCGCGAGGCGCGAGGCACAAAAGGCCCAGATCAGATCATGGAGAGCAGAGCGCATTCGGTCCCCAACACTGCAAAATTCACGAATGCGATGCGGTACCTTGGCATGAGGGACGGGGCTGGTGGTCGGGGCGGGTGGCTGGGGCTGGGGCGGCAATTGCAACTGGGTAGTTGGTGACATGATGGAGGGGCGGATGGAATATTGACATGCAACAACTCGGCTCTCCTCGCGTTCGCCAGGACGCCTAGATACAGAGAGGGATGCAGGTTTCGGATTCTGAAGCGAGCAAGCGAGCGAGCGAGGAGGAGGATCAGCCCCCCCCCCTCCTAGAACAGGCCATGACGCAGTATAGAGACTGGATGAATGGAGACATTACTCGCATGAGGTAGGCAGAGTTGATGCTGCGGGAGGCATCTCCGCTTCCCCAGCCTATTTTTCTTGTTCTCATGTGAAATCTTTTTGGTCAGGCCTACTCGACCAAAAACAAAAAAAACATAATGGGCATCAAGAGGGTTCCAGAAAAAAAAAACACAAGGGTCATCACTTCCGGGGTGGTGGCCAGTCCGTGGACATGGCCGACGGGAAATGGAAATGGGGACAAGGACGGGGGTCCGAAAAATTGGCAACGGGGCCCGCTGTCGCACCCACGACCCCGAAAGGACGATGCCAGGGAGGCGCAACGAGAGCGAGCGCTGGGGATAAATTT
>NW_003315038.1:2327963-2331564 GCF_000150825.1 Verticillium alfalfae VaMs.102
CACACTGCAGTACATCTTGCTGGCGCTGCTGTTTTGCACCGGCATAACACTCGAGATTCCCCTGAACCCCCCTCCTGATCGCCGACTTCTGGTATACCTCCAACCCGCGCGTTCGGCTTTCAACAACTCCGCACTGCTCTCTGCTCTGGTCATTACTCCGCCGCCATACTTTGCACCCAAGTCCACCCCCTGACCTCGGGTTGGAATCGCAGCGATTGGACAGCGCGCTGATCCCTTTCCTTCGCCTTCGCCCTCGAAATTTGGGGGGGAGGATCAGGTGCGCGCGCACATGCGCATCAAACATTCGCTGACTGAACCTTACGCTTTCACATAATGGCACCTTTTCTTACTACCTAGGTGCCTCAGGGACAGTTCCTCAACCCTATCGCAACGGTGGATGGCGGGTCAAGGTCTGGCGGGGGACCGCACACGTACAAGTACGCGTATCTTAAAGACAGGGATGTGTCTGTGTGGATTGTGTGCGTTGCGCCTTTTCGCATCTATTTGGCCGCGTCTTTTCGCTTTCCTCGTACTTTCCGTCGTATCTATCCCCCCCCCCCGCCGACGACGCCCATGCCAGTCTTGTGCCTGTGCTGAAATGCCTATGACTACGCCACCCCAGAAAACCACCCCCTTAAGGCGCCCTACGCGTGCCGTGTCGTCCTCACGGGGAGCCCATTCAGGACCACCGCACGCGCCGCACCTGGCGTCTTCCTGGCAGGTGGAGTACACGTGGTCGGATCGTCTCATTGGATCGACCTTGACGATTTGGAAACGAGGTGCGCCTGAGGAATGGCATAAGGGGGGACGGGGGAAGAGGGTTTGGATGCGGCCTGGTGGGTTCTTCTCCTCACACAGCCCTGCCTTGGCCATGCGCTATCCACTCCCCAAAGCTTTGGAAGCTCGGCACACGCATTCGCATTTCGCCCGTGCCGTGGGTGGACTTGGGCAGTCGCCCTGGCATCTTCTGGGGGTTGGGTGACATGATGTGAGCTCGTTCGACAGGAAGGGGGGTGGGTGAGGAGATGGCCAGCCAAAGTCGGGAAGCGCCAAGAGAGAGCGGCGGCGGGGGGGAGGTACATGAAGAGACTTCGTGGTGACCGACTGCATCCTACATGCTCAACATGCCCTTGGCGCCTGCGCCCTTCCGGAGCTACATCCATCGACTTGGATGGACTCATCTGTCCTTTCATCCCATGTTTCGAGGCCGCGGACGGCGCGCAATGGATTCTGCTTGGTGATAGGGCAAAGCAAGGAGAGAGTTCGACCCGAGAGAAGCTTTCGCCTGGGCATCGTCCGCCACTTCACTCTACTTACTGTAGTCTCACCCACACATGATGGAGGGCTGGTGGTTGGCCGCCGCAAGGTTGCGATGAACGCTCGCGGCATGTTGGAATTGCAAACGATGGACAGGCTGAGAATATCCCCCCCCTCTCTCTCTCTCGCTCTCTCAGCTTCCGTGCCAACACGAAAGATGGAGATGCGCTCTCGCCCGAGGAACAGAATTTCGGTCATTTCAGCCGCTCGCCGCATACGGTGACCACGTAAGCCGCACAGGTAGACAAGCTCAAGCTCAAACTCAAGCTCAAGCTCATGCTCAAGCTGAGGAAGCTTCGAATACCTAAAGCTCGCCGTATAGCTCCAGGGCCCAACCCACCTGAACCCACCACAGGTCAGGTTTGAACCCACCCGACATCTCGTACAGTAACCCACCTGGCCTCTCACGCAACCCCCCCCCCCTCCCTTTCAAGGCTGATGAGTAATAACTCCGCCGCAGACAGCAAACCATGGTTTGGCTCCGCATGCAACTAATTGCGAGAAGGCGAGAGTATAAGGTAGTTGGTAGTAATTGACCAAAGGACCCCCTCCTCGCCGCGACCAATGCCAACCCAACCGCGACCCCAGGCGACGTGCTTATGCGTCGAAACCAACCCGACAGGCCGCCACGCATGCTGCCCACACTCACACCACAGTGCCGGAGAAGGGGTCGTAAGCTTCGAGGCTGGAGGATGAGTGTTTAGCCGGCCTCAGTCCTCTTTGCGCCGCAGCTGATGAATGGACTTCTGACGGGTCTTGACAACAGACGCCGTCTCCGGCTTAGTGGCGGACTTGCATCCGACGGAGACGTGACGGGAAACAGCCAACGGCTGCGGCAGCCCGTTTCGAAGGCGCTGGTTGGGGCGGTACCTCCCTTGGCTAACAGACTTGCTCCTCCTCTGCGCTATAGGTGGTTCCTTCCCCCGTTCTGCTGATCCAAACATGGTCGCCGACGATGAACGTGAAGGAATGAGCCGGTGAACAAGTACCTTTCGGCGCAAGGGGTGAAGGGTGGTGTAAGGAAGGAGGTACCAGTAATAAATGGCATGAGGGGTGGGTGCTCCTGCCGCGCCTGCCCCTCGCGCGCCGGTCCTCGGCGTTTGCGTGAATCTCCCATCTTATCCAACCCCGGGGATAGGATGGACATTACTGTCCACGGCATTCACATTCCGACCGCAATCCCCACCTCGCCTACCACGCTGTGAACTTCCGTGGAGTTAGCGATGAACGCCGAACGTCCATCACTGCGGAGACTACTGAACGGCGACGCAATGCATCGGACGCCGACCAAACCTCGACTCAAGGGTTCCAGCATCGCCGTCCTGTTTGGCCGATACTCCTCACAGTTACACGCCGAACTGACGATTGATTGCCCTGCTATGTACCCCTCGTCCCCTGTCATACCAGTGGCATGGGCCGCCTGCGAAGGGTTGGACCCTTTCACTGCAACGTCGCTAAGACTCCTTCTCGTCATCAACGAGTGATGCTTTCGTGTCTTCGTCTATCGACACTCCACGGCCTTGACCCCCCCAGCCTTCCTTCTCGCTCACCGGCGGCGGATCTCCCCCAGATGAGCCAACGTTGTCAGAACAGCTGGCGCGCCGCAAAAGGAAGGGAGAAATGCGATGGCATCTGGACGACAGCCGCGACCTGTGCGTGTCGTCCCACGTCAGCGGCCGCGCGAGACCAGGCCACACGCAAGCTATGCGCGCCCGCGCCCGCGCCCGCAGACAGTGGTAGAACTCGCAGAGACCGCTGCTGACGGCAGCCGACGCGGGGCGAAAATCCCTCCCACGTCGGCGGGTGAGCTTTTCTGAGACGAGACAGGTGGCGCCGGCCCATTCGTCGTCCAGACGCAGATGGGTTTCTCTTCCTTGGTTCTGGTCCCGAATCGAAGAACGTTGGGGGCCTCGAAGGCGGCTCTGATACGCTCTGGTGCGCACTCCCATACGCGGACCAGGAGGCGCGCCTCCTGCGCCTTTTGCTTACTGCAGGTGCGAAGGCGGTGTCCTGACAGCCTGCATATCAGCATGTCGATCTCTCGGTCAAGCTTCCTTGGTGTCCATGTTGCCATTCATCTTCCTGGGACCGAGGAGCCGCTCAGAGGCTGGACTTCCTTAGCGGCTGGTGGGGTTGACTGGCGTCTGCTGGTGACGTTGGAGGTGGGATTGGCGAGTACATGGCCCAACCGTTGCGCCATGCCTGTTTCTTCGTGAGATCATCTCTCTATGCTCCATCATGTTGTGTCACGCCATGTCCATGACATTCTTACTTGCATCTGCCC
>NW_003315038.1:2332811-2335357 GCF_000150825.1 Verticillium alfalfae VaMs.102
AGAAGCTGCTTTGCGAAGGCGAGGTTGATGCCCGAGCCAGCGCCTGTGATGACGGCATACTTGCCGGCGACGCTGAGGGCCATGATGGTGAGCTTGGGCCAGGGGGCGATGTGTGGATTTCTCAAGGCGATGGGGCTTCACAGATGGGAGGCTGGAGGAGGGCTGTTGGCTGTTGGCTGTGGGGGTCAAGTGGTGACAAGCTGTGGTCGTGACAGGCTGCAAAAGCGACCAACCCTGACTTCAAAGGACAGAGGAGGTCGTTCGAGGTCTGGGGTCGACGCTGAGACTTATGGCCGTTTCCCAGGATCCGGTCGGCTATCCACATCCGCAGACGGACCGTACATCCCATCGGCGGCGGGGGTCGATGTCGTTGGCTGGTCCTTGGGGTCAATCGCGGGGAAGAGGGGATCGGCCTTCTCGGCGCGCTAGTCAGGACTCTGCTGCTACGGCTCTTCCCTGACTCACGACTTGAATTCCAAGACATGCTGTTCTGGTCTCACCCAATAGAGTGCCTCTCACCAATTGGTCAAGTCTTGCTTTCATAGTGTTGAGTGTAGATTGCGCTTTTGCACATGTCCCTATATAGCCCTCGCCCCCTTTTCTTCGTCGACAGCCTCCGTCTTCCGGTCCATCATGCCATCCGTCCGCCGGTCGTCCTCATTATCCTCAGGCTTACCTTCGCGCGTCGCCCAGCCATCCACGTAGCGGAGCGTCTCGCGGCTCCAGATCTTGCTCATAAGATGCAGGCGTATGGGTACCAGGACAATGATGATGATGGGGAACCCCGGCGCCGCGACGGTCAGAGTGACGCCAAACACGATGCCAGTGAGGACGAGCTGGGTAATGGTGTAACTGTGAACGCCGAGCCACGAGGCACCTGAAGGCAGCTCGGGGAGGTCGGCGGGCGCGGTCACCAGGTAACCGATGCGGCTGAGAATCGGGTTGACAGACAGTGACTGGTATCCCATAAAGAGGAAGAGACCGGCGAGGACTGAGGTGGGCGTCAAGCCGAGGACATGCTGAAACGGCGGCGTGACAAAAATGAGGATGCCGACAGCCTGGATGAGGTGCGAGTAGCGCTGCTCGTAGACGCGCGTGACAGGCTTTGGGGGCGGCTCGCCCGGCTCGGGGTCTGTGAGAGCGCCCGGGTCTTCAATGACGCTGTGCATCAGCGACTCGGAGTGGAGCGGAGCCTGAGGAAGCAGGCCGTTGGCCGGGGGGATGCCCAGGATACCGCAGAGGATTGTTGTCGTGCCGAGGAGGGCGATGTCCCAAGCGTAGCCCCCAGGCTTCTGCACACCGTACCGCTTGGCTGTGCAGATGATGCTGCTAATCTCGTGATCAAAGTAGAAGAGGACGGTGATGATGAAGCCCGGGATGATGGAGATGAACACCCACTCGACGGGCACCTTCCAGAACTCGACGAAGAATTGGGTCCTTTCGGGGGACGAGGGCCGAAGGTTCTTCTGGACCATCAGCCGGTTGTGGTCGAGGGTGGCGAGGTCGCCGACATAGGGCATGCCGATGAAGAAGATGATGGAGATGGCGGCGGCGTACTCGGCCAGTCCCATGCGGATGTACCTGTGGAAAAGGGGCTGCCATGAATTGGCGGTCGACAGCAGAATGGCGAGGAGGCAGGTACCGGCGCAGCCAATAATGGCGTAGAGGAATGCGGCGATGGATACAATCTTCTTGGTGCGCTGCAGCTCGCGGACAGCCTTGTGGAAGTAAATGACACTGTTGAGCAGGGAGAAAATGTCGGCGCTAAAGTCAGTGACATACTGCATGGTCCAGTCGTGTGCGTTGAATATGGCGAGGAGGTAGTGCATCCAGCCGGCATGGATGAGCGACCAGGCCATGACGGGGAGAAAGGGGACCCCAAAGTTCTCCTCACAGAGTTTGTAGATGTTCTCGGCGAGAACAGTAAAGGGGCCCGTGACACCGAGGATGGTCAACGGCTGGCCCGAGAAGCTGGCAATGGTCAGGAGGGGTTCCGAGGGTACGTTTGCCTGGGGGGCGGGGGTCTGACGGCACACAGCAGAGGGTACGTACAGAGCGAAGATGATGCCGCAGAGACCAGTACTGAAAACGACTTCGATGGTTCCCCAGGATTCACCGGTCAGCACATAGAGGTCGCCGGCAAAGGTGATGCCTGGGAGCAGGTTGGTGAAGAAGACATAGACAGTACTCGCCAGCACGAGCTGGTTGAAGACGGTCCAGTCAGAGAAGTAGCGGCTGCGGATGTTGTGAAAATCGGCCGTGAGCAGGCGAAACGGCCTCAGCTTGCCGTGCTTCCCAAAGTAACCGTGACCCTTCTTCTTGCCTGCTTGAGGGACGTCGTGGGGCAAGTCATCGTTATCGCCGTGCGATGTTGCAAGGCACGGCTGGCTGAGTGTCTCCTTTTCGCCGGGGCCGGGACGGGTAGCCTCGTGGGATTGTGTCACCCCCAGAGCAATGTCATCCTGTTGGCCGATCGATGGCGGCGGCTGCCGGCCCGCATTGTCCGCCATTGTCCGGATGTTTGTGTTGCGTCTGCTTCGCCTGTC
>NW_003315038.1:2338148-2339125 GCF_000150825.1 Verticillium alfalfae VaMs.102
TTCCTTTTCAAGAGAGCCAGGGTCGTGGTACAGCTGAGCTTCTGCGTTGTGCGTTGCTGTGGTACTCTTCAATGAAGCCTGGCCGTGAGACGAGAGGCCGAGTCTTGGGCTGTTGTGTGGGATGAGGCAATCGTTGAGCGGCGGCGTCATTTCGCCCTCAGTAGCAGGTCAGCTCTTGGCAGCAGACAAAAAATAGGGACCCCATTGTGTGACGTTGCATTCAGAGGCCTGCGTTGTCCCATGAATAGTGCTGGTTGAGAAAGTCATCCGTCAACAAGAACCCCAAATCAGCGCTTGTCGCGCTTTCGGCATCTTCAGTCCCCCAAGCTCCGGGAAATGGAGCCGCGGCAGATTGCAGGAGGTCCATGAGCTCAAGTTCAACTCCATATTGATGTTGCTGAGCTTCCTCATCCACGCCCTCAGATTTGATATTCTCGAGTATGCTGTCGCGTATACCGCGCATGCACGGATAGACGCTCTGGACGGCCTCCATGGCGTCCAGGATCTGCGCCAGAGGCTTCGAAATGTCTTTGTCGTCCCATGTGGACTTTTCCAAGAACCTCTTCATCATGACAACCTCGGCTGCCGCGGAGAGTGTGTGCACAAAGTCTAGTGGCAGAGTCTCGAATCGGTAGTAACGTGAATAGCTTTTGAAAAGCCTAAGAATTGCTGCCAGCGATTGATAGCACACTTCGACACCCTCGCTTGCAGCGATGGCATCATCGTCGAGTTGCTGTCGAGGGGGCCGATGAAGAATGATCATGCCCGTGTGGAAAACCAAGTGTAGATGCAAGACATAGGGCGGGACTTGTCTGACAGTCCACTGGTTCCAATGTAGCTTCTGAGGCAGCGTGGCCAGCCATTTGACCAAAGAGGTGTGGACTTGTTGTGCTGTCGCAGCGGCCTTGGTGGCACACGTCTGCCTGAGTCGATTCTCAAACACGTCGACAATCAAGACGTGAAAGATCTTGGCCAAG
>NW_003315038.1:2339225-2354287 GCF_000150825.1 Verticillium alfalfae VaMs.102
CTCCCACTCAGGGGGGTACGGGATGCGGATCGTGTTTCGAACGTGCGGCTTCGTGAGGATACAGCGCCGGCGGCCGTCCAAAATAGAGGCTCATTTGCTTGTCGACAATGAAGACCGCCCAGTAGACGCGCCGCAGGATCTCCCTGTCGACAGAAGATTCCGATTTGCTGTTTGTCCAGTTTCCTGGATCCAAATGCAAGCCCATCTCATGTGTCAGGCGGAACGCCATGCCGCAGAACAGCCAGCCTTTTGAGCTTCTTCCTTGTCCAATCTCTAGATGACCCAAGATTATGAGTGACTGGAGAGTTGTAAGATCGGGCAGCTCGAGGGAGTCGAAGACCATGGCGCCGGCGCGTTTGAGAAAGACTGGCAGGAGTGCCCTGAGTGCGGGCTCTTTCGAGATTGAGGCGCCGACGGCACAGATGGAGAACATGAGCGTATCTGAGTAGTAAGGCCCGCTTTCGGCATGATAATCTCGGAGGAAGTATTCGCGGTAGACGCACATGTTGTATTGGTAAACAGTCTGGAAGAACGTTGCCATTAGTTGACGGCAAGTTTTGTCCTTGGGCTGAAACGAGTATGCCTGATACTCCATGTTGTCGTTGTGTGTAGTTTCCGTGTCTGGGTCTAATCGGCGCTCCCCAGGACTCTCAGAGGGCCCTGCAAGTTGCTGAGGGTTTGGGGGTGTCGTCTCCGAGAGTTGCACGAACAAGCTGGTGCCGCCGTAAAACTGGGACGCCTTTCTCGCAGCCGCGAGCTTGCACATCCGGCCTTCCCTTGCTCTGGCAAGGACGAGATCTCCGGACTCTGAGGGAGAGCCTGATGCAGCTGATGGCACATGATCGTCTACCATGAGCGGTTGGCTCGCAGGTTGGGGGTGCGGTTGATATGATGGAGGTGATGAGGATATTCCGGCGAGGAGTCGAGACCTCGTAGCATCATCGGCAGAGGCGAGATCTTGAATGAACAACTCCAGCGAGCTCACCTGACTCTCCAAGGCTTGCACATGCTTCTTCGAAGCTGGACTGCATTTGAAGCTGTTAGCTATGGGATATGTCGAACAAACCGCTCTGGGTGTGTTCAGCATTGCTTATTGCTTGCTTACCGTGATCTTTCACCTCCAGAAGGGTATGAGCAGTCTACTTTAGCCGCTCGACACTTGGAGCAAGGATTGTGCCGGTCACATTTGATCTTCACTTTCATTAGCTCAAGCCAACCTGCTGTAGAAGGTCACCAACTTTGCGTTTTCGACAACGCTCGCATCTACAGAGCAGCGCACCGCACTGTTAGCCAATACTCCATTCGTCACTTTCAGCATGTTGCGAACGTGTTGCATTGGCTCCAGGGAAATAATGATCAAAATGCAGTGTTGCTAGCGACATGGAGGGCATCTCACGATATTCCGGTCAACTCAGACATCATGCTAACTGTTACAGAGTGCGACCTTGTTGCTTGTGGATCCATCTTGTCACAGTTGCTGACTCCATACGTAAGTCCACGAGGATAGAGATGACTTGGGCGACAGTGAGCGACAGACGGACATCGTGTCCGACGAGGTACCTTAACAAGAGTTGATCAAACCGACCACGGAGGCGGGAGTCCATGTAAATACGACGAAGGGGGACGACCTGGACAACGACACCCCGCACGAGTAATCTTCACTCCAAAGGACGCTTGTCCGTGTCTGACTCGCTCTATCGACCAATTTGTGGGGAGCTGAGCGACAGACAACAGCTAGGGTCATCTAGCTCTCCCCTTCTACTGGCGATTGAGACGGAGGCGGAAGTCCGTCTCCAGTCCTCAGATGCCCCTTCACCTTGTTAGGCCAGCTCATGATACATCAGGCCCCCCTGAAAGCGCAGCCACCCAAGTTAGGGCCATCGGCACTGTAACGGATAGTCTTTACTTCTGCGCAGCGATGGTCCAGTCCCAAGTTGCCGGTCACAGCTCCTAGCTTCCCCTGATAAGTGTATCGATCATGATAGCCGCCGAGCCTGCCCCGCATTACCTCGAGTCCGGGGTTCACCCCCAGATAAGCCAAGGTGACACGACAAGAGCTCCGGGACAAACCGTGCTTAGGTTGTATGAATTGAAATAGTTACCGTAGTTCCTTCTTGACAACATCTTGGATGCCGGTGAAGAGTGGTTCACATAAATACAACACGTCTCGCCCGCTGGGTTCTGACTCGATGTCTTGTTCGATCTCACTCTACCATCACCAAACTCCCATTTGACCACACTGCTCAACAAAACCCTATTCCTGACACTATTCTCTACCTCTACTTCAGTCACAGCGCAATTGTCAACCCGATCATGGCGTCAGAAAAGGTCTCTGAGACTATGCCGGTTCCGCCAAGCGAGAACACGAACTTGGAGGTGACCAAGTCCGCTCTCATGACCATCGACGATCATGAAAAGGGAGGCTCAATTTGCGAAGAGCCTTCCAACGAAATCTATGTTGATCCTCTTCTCGAAAAGCGTGTCCTTCGGCGTCTTGATTATCGGTTTGCCCCTTTATTCTGCGCACTCTACTTCATGGCCTACCTCGACCGAAGCAACATCGGTAACGCATACATCGCTGGCATGCGCGACGAGCTCGGTCTCTCTGGCGCCCAGTTCAGCACTGCCGTCAGTGTCTTCTTCGCTACCTATGTTGCATTTATGGTCCCTTTTGTTCTGGCTCTGAAGAAGCTGAAGACACACCGCGCCATTGCTGTTATGGCTTTCGCCTGGTCCATCGTCACCATCGGCACGGCCTTCATCAAGAGCTACAGCGGGCTCCTCGCGTGCCGCATCCTGCTGGGCGTCTGCGAGTCAGGTTTCTTCCCTTGCATCAGTTTGTACATCACCATGGTGTATAATCGTCATGAGCAAGGTTTGCGATTTTCCTATTTGTTCGCTGCAACGGCCTTCTCAGGCATGTTTGGCGGGCTTGTAGCCACGGGAATTACCAAGATCGGGAATACCGGGGGCCTTCAGTCGTGGAGCTGGCTGTACATCATTGAGGGCCTCATCTCCCTCACTGTTGTTCCATGGGCGTGGTTCGGACTTCCCGAGTATCCAGCCAAGGCCAGGTGGTGGACACCGGAGCAGCGTGATACCATGGAAAGACGCGAGCTGAAGCGTCAGGAGTACATGGGCACCGAGACGTTTGAGTGGTCGCAGGTCTTCTCCGCTCTCCAGGACTGGCGTCTCTACACAGGGTGCGTTCTTCTCACTCGACGCTGAATCGTTTTGACGTGGGCACCTGCTGATTCTCACCAGGGCTCTCATCCAGTTCTTCCAGGACGTCATTCTATATGGCTTTAGCAGCTTCCTTCCTTCTATCCTCCGCGATGGACTTGGCTTCTCGAGGCTCGAGGCTCAATATCTCAGTGTCCCAGTGTACCTCCTCGGCGGCATCTCCTTCTTCGTGGCAGCCATGCTCGGCGACAGATACGGACTTCGCGGCAGCATCCTGCTGTTTCTCGACATCTTTGCTGTTGCCGGCTATGCCATCCTTCTGTCCGTGTCGAACTCTAGCGTCCGCTACTTTGCCTGCTTTCTCATTGCCTTGCCCCTCTACTGCGGTCCGGGTCTCAACGAGATGTGGATCGTCAACAACACGACGCCTCACTACCGCCGTGCCACTGCGCTGGGCATTTCCCAGGCTGTAGGCAACGTTGCCGGTGTTGTGGCCGGGCAGGTCTACCGCAAGGGCGCCGTACATGCTGGGCCACTGGTCGAGTCTGGCGTCTGCAGTGATCTGCATGGTCCTCATCTCAGTGCAGATTGTACACTTCAAGATGGAAAACAACAAGAAGGACCAGATCTCCAGGGGGGAGCGTGCAGATGATCGACCCACCGTGACTGGCGAGTACAATCTCAATTTCCGCTATGTTTACTGAGCAGACATGGGGCAATTCTGTACCCGTCATGTCGGAGGTTCTGGTAGTATGCACATGACCCCCCTGAACAAGTTTGCGAGGACGCAGCAAAATGCGACGCTTGGGAAAAGAACAATTTTCAGTTTTGCTCGCTTGATTGCTTCCTTCAGACTCTGACTACAATAGTGCAATGGGATTTCAGGGAGTCCAGTTAAAGAGCGAGTGTCTTCACGATCGTGTCAGGAGAGGCTGTTTGTGTATCCGTCAGCATGTCATACCTTTCATCGGCGTCCTACCCGCATGCTACGACAAATTTCCGATGGAAGGTTTGGAACTGCCGCTCTTCAGGCTGGTCCGTTGGGCTAGACGTCACAGCTTTTGACATGACTGTCGTAGCCGGCGCTGTATTTCTACGAATTGGTGCTTTGGGCTATTGGTCTGTAGAGTTTGAGCATTCGTTCATGAAAAGAATTGTAAGCCATTTACAAATGCACGATAACGTAGTGTGTGCGCCTATTGTAGGATGTTCAACATGAATGAAGTGGCTCGGGACTCATCTACTGACTTTCGCGTCTCTGCGTTGATGGTAGCAAGTGATGGAAATGGCTGACCAGTCCTCAAAGGTTGAAGGCGCGACACAGTATCTCAGTATCCTTGCATTCACCAAAATGTCCGTAATTCTGTGACAGCAGTCCGTCAACTGCACAGCAATGGGTCGATGCAGCTAAATTGGGTATGCTAGACACGTCTATTTGAGCACCTCATCCTCCATACAATCCAGCACAAGCATATGCCCCGGCGCATGCGCCATGACTGTCCCCTCGAGATCGGCCCTCATGACAGCCTCCTGCGGCGTGACGCCGCAGCCCCAGAACACAGGCACGTTCTCCTCATCTCCCGCAACATCCCCCAACGGCCGCCCGTCCATGGTCAGCGGCGCGTCTCCCCACTGTGGCACGTTGACGTCCTTGATGCCGAGCCTCTCGAGCGCGTCCCACCCCCAGGCCACGCACTCGCCGTGCGTAGGCAGATACCGCTTCGTTATGGTCCGAATCCTGTCGATATCGGCCTTGCGGTACGGTCTCATGGACACGACGTACGTTGCGCCCGTGAAGACGCCCGAGGGGTTGAGGGGGATGTTGGACCGGTACATGGGCACGTTGCGGTCCAGGAGGGCGTGCCGCGGAGGCAGGCCCTGTGCTGCGAGGGCCGACTCAAAGCTGTAGCTGCATCCGATGACAAAGGCGACGTGGTCGTCGGTCCAGTGGCGCAGAATGTCTGGGACGCCGTTCTGTGCGAGCCTTGCGTTCTGGTAGACGTTGAAGCGAGGGCAGTCTGTGCGCATGTCGAGCCCTTGGGCGATGCGGTGGCCATCGAGGCCGGGGACGTGTGACTTGAGATTTGTGAAATCCCCGGGGGCCCGCGATTCCGCAATCAGGGGGCAAGGGACGGGGTTGCGCGCGCAGAGATCGCGAAAGTCGTCGGCGTAGCGGGAAGGCAGGATGATGAGATTTGCTTGGAGGTGCTTGGGGGCCAGGCCTGAGGTCGATTTCGTGTATTGGTTGTTGCGGGCGGCGAGGCGGGCCTCGATGCCTGTTCGAGGTACGTGCTAGGGTTGGCGATGGTCGTCCCCCGAGAGGCGGTCTCGGAGATTGATGTCTCGGTGATGGTAGCCATGGCAGGAGTAGGTCTATATGTGTGTTTGAGGCGGAAGAGCACGGCAATGATCCTATGTTGTCTATTCTGGGTTGTCTCAAGAGGTAGAGGTGCAGAAATACAAGATCCAGCAAAGTGACACTTTGGGACCGCTTGGCATTGTGTGAAGCAATGAATCAACAATCCAAGCTGTTCAAGACAGAATGACAATAACAGGGAAAGACAAGAGCGATATGTAGAGTATGGACAGAACAGGGTTCCCCCAGTTCACTGGGGTTCTTGTTGGCTATGCATCTTGACGTTCGACTAAGACGGGCTGCCGAGTCCGATGAACGGACATCGACCCAGCGCTTAGAGTCGGCCTGGATTGTCCGAAGAGAACGAATCGTTTAAGGCACATTGCGTGGTTAAGGGCAGCGGGGACGGATGTCCGCCTCCGTTTTCACGGGCCCGAACCCCATGACCTTTACCAACACCAACCGCTGAACTACCCAACCCAACTTTGGCGTCAATGAACAGAGGGACAGCTATGCGCAGTAGAGTGTGCGGGGTTCCGTCTCCGTGACAAGATGATTGAGGCTGGGCGCCCTATAGTCTTCCAAACGACTGTGTGGTTTCCAGGCAATCAAGAGAGCAGCAAAGATGGTCTTGGCATGCCAAGACCACAGACCATCAGGCCTAGCTTCCAGCTACCGACACATAGCTGCCGCGGTGTCGCGGGGTAGTCGGCTTTGAGCCTCCTAAACTCGGAGCATCACTCGCAGTGAGAGACTTGAGGGACCAAGACGATGTTTTGTAGATAATAGGGACCATCACTCCCACTCTCAAAAGTGAAGTGCCAATGAGTCGAACAAGAACATCATACTTTTCATGAATGATACCCCATTCAACCTTGTTGTGCCCTCCATTCTGCTCTCCTTTTCATTCGGTCTACCAACCGAGCATATGAGCCTCTCATCTCAACACACCTCACCCTGACCGAGACCACGACCACGACCACGACCATGCCCGGCGTCCAGATTTCCATCGACCGCGGCGGCACCTTCACGGACGTGCATGCATCCGTGCCCGGCCGTGAAGACATCATCCTCAAGGTTCTCTCCGTCGACCCAGCCAACTATCCCGATGCGCCCACAGAAGGCGTCCGCCGCGTGCTCGAGCTCGTCACCGGCAAGCCTCACCCCCGCGGCACGCCCCTCGACACGGCGCCCATAGACCGCATTCGCATGGGCACAACCGTCGGCACAAACGCCCTGCTCGAGCGCAAGGGCGCCCTCTCCGCGCTGCTCGTCACAAAGGGGTTCCGCGACCTGCTGCGCATCAGTACCCAGTCGCGCCCTAACATTTTCGACCTCAGCGTCGCCACGCCAGAGCTGCTGTACCAAGACGTCGTCGAGGTCGACGAGCGCGTCACACTGGAGGGCTACTCGGAAGACCCGGAACCGCAGACCATCGACCCGGCGAGCGACCCGTCGCTGCACGTCGGTCTGACGGGCGAGATTGTGCGCGTCCTCCAGACGCCAGACCTGGACGCCGTGCGCGCGTCGCTGCAGAAGCTGTGGGACGACGGCTACCGCTCGCTGTCGGTCGTCTTCCTGCACTCGTACGTCTACCCGGCGCACGAGCGGCTCGTCGGCAGCCTGGCGCGCGAGATGGGCTTCGCGGCCGTCGAATCGGCGGCCCTGCAGCCCATGATCAAAGCCGTGCCGCGGGGCACGTCGGCGACGGCAGACGCATACCTGACGCCGATTATCCGGGCGTACATCGACTCGATATCGGCCAACTTTCAGGGCGGGCTCGAAGCGGCGAACCTGCGCTGCGACTTTATGCAGTCAGACGGAGGGCTCGTCGACTTCCGGGCCTTCAGCGGCCTGAAGAGCATTCTTTCGGGTCCGGCGGGCGGCGTTGTCGGGTATGCGCAGACGTCGTGGGATGAGGAGCAGAGGAAACCCGTCATTGGCTTCGACATGGGCGGTACATCGACAGACTGCTCGAGGTTCGCCGGTACGTATGAGCATGTGTTTGAGACGACGACGGCGGGCGTTCTCATCCAATCGCCCCAGCTTGACATTATCACGTATGTTTCCTCCTCTCTATCCTGTCCGCCAAAGCCGCCTCACGAACTAACACCCGCAGCGTCGCGGCAGGCGGCGGCTCCATGCTCTTCTGGCGCAACGGTCTCTTCGCTGTAGGACCCGAGTCCGCCGGTGCCCATCCCGGCCCAGCCTGCTATCGCAAGGGAGGGCCCCTGACCGTGACGGACGCCAATCTCTTCCTCGGCCGCATCGCGCCCGACTACTTCCCCCACATCTTCGGTCCCAACGAGAACGAGCCGCTTGGCACCGAGGTTGTGGCCGACAAGTTTGCCGAACTGACGGCAGAGATCAACGCCGACAACCGCGCCATGGGACGAGCCGCGTTCTCCGCCGAGCAGGTGGCCCTGGGCTTCTTGCAGGTGGCATCCGAGGTCATGGCGAGGCCGATCCGGGCACTGACGGAGGCGAGGGGATACGACACCTCGGACCACATTCTTTCATGTTTTGGCGGCGCTGGTGGCCAGCACGCGTGCGACGTCGCAGCGGCGCTGTCCATCGAGCAGGTCGTCATTCACAAGTACTCGTCTATCCTGTCGGCCTACGGCCTGTCGCTGGCCGACCTGGTGCACGAGGTGCAGAGGCCGGCCGCCGTAGACTTTGGTGCGGCCAGCTTCCCCGTCATCGAGCAGACGCTGGCCGACATGTCGTCTGAAGCAACGGCGCATCTGGCGGGCCAGGACATCGATGCTGGCCGGATCAGGTTGGAAGTGTACCTCAACATGCGCTACGAGGGATCCAACTCGGCCTTCATGATCATGCAACACGCCGGCGAGGCGACGGCCAACTTTGGCAAGTCCTTCGAGGAGAAGCACTCGCGCGAGTTTGGCTTTGTGTTCCCCGAGAAGAGGATTCTGATTGACGACTACCGCGTGCGAGCCGTAGGCTCGACCTCGGAGCACAAGGAGAAGAGCCCCTACCGCCAGCTGCTCGATGTTGCTGGGAAACCCAAGGTCGAGGCGCCGGCCGCCGCAGGCACGAAAGAGGTCTGCTTCGAGGCTGCCGGCGGCGGCGTCGATACGAATCTCTACCTCTTGGGTACGCTCGAGGCCGGTGTTCGGATTCCCGGGCCGGCTCTCATCCTAGACCAGACGCAGACGATCCTCGTCAGGCCCAAGACGACGGCCGTCATCCTCGACAGCATCGTTGTCATCGAACTCGAGACCTCGTCAGGGTCCAACACTGGCCTCCCTTCGTCTGATGCGCCGCAGCAGACGCAGCAGGTCGAAAGGACGGTCAACCCCATTCAGCTGTCCATCTTTGGCCACCGGTTCATGTCCATTGCCGAGCAGATGGGCCGCACGCTTCAGAAGACAGCCGTGTCAACCAACATCAAGGAGAGGCTTGACTTCTCGTGTGCCATCTTCTCGCCCGACGGCGGTCTCGTGGCCAATGCGCCGCATGTCCCCGTCCACCTCGGCTCGATGCAGTTCTGTGTTCGCCACCTGCATCACCAGTGGAAGGGCCGCCTCGAAGAGGGCGACGTGCTCATCTCGAACCATCCGTCCAGCGGGGGCACCCATCTGCCGGACATCACCGTGGTGACACCAGTCTTCGACAATGGCGCGATCGTCTTCTTCGTGGCTTCGCGCGGCCACCACGCCGATATTGGCGGCACGCGGCCGGGCTCGATGCCGCCCGACTCGCACTTCCTCTACGAGGAGGGCGCCGCCATCCTCGGCGAGAAGCTCGTCAGCAACGGTCGGTTCAACGAGGCGCGCGTCATCGAAATGCTCCTGCACGAGCCGGCGCGGCGGCCGGGCATCTCGGGGCACGCGCACGCTGAGCGACAACCTGTCCGACCTCAAGGCGCAGGTGGCGGCCAACAAGCAGGGCATCCACCTCATCCAGGGCGCTCATCAGCGAGTACACGCTGCCCGAGGTGCATAAGTACATGTTCGCCATCCAGGCCAACGCCGAGCAGGCGGTGCGGGCGCTGCTCAAGACGATGCACGCCGCCATGCCGCCCGGCGGCCTGCGCGCCACCGACTACATGGACGACGGCACGCCCATCGCCCTCGCCATCACCATCGACCCGGCCACGGGCGACGCCGTGTTCGACTTTACCGGCACGGGGCCGCAGGTCTACGGCAACACGAACGCGCCGCGCGCCATCACCCACTCGGCCATCATCTACTGCCTGCGCGCCCTCGTCGCGTCGGACATTCCGCTGAACCAGGGCTGCCTCGCGCCCATCGACGTGCGCATCCCGCCCAACACGATCCTGTCGCCGGGCGAGGGGGCGTCCGTCGTCGGCGGCAACGTGCTGACGTCGCAGCGCGTGACGGACGTGGTGCTCGCGGCCTTTGGCGCCTGCGCCGACAGCTCGGGCTGCATGAATAACCTGACGTTTCGGCATGGGCGGCAAGCGCCTCGACGAGACCGGCCGCGAGGTCGTCGACAAGGGGTTTCGGGTACTACGAGACCATCGGCGGCGGCGCCGGCGCAGGCCCGACGTGGCAGGGGACGAGCGGCGTGCACACGCACATGACGAACACGCGCATCACGGATCCCGAGGTGCTGGAGAAGCGGTACCCCGTCCTGCTGCGCGCGTTTGCCGTCAGGGCTGGGTCGGGAGGCGAGGGAGCGCATCGCGGAGGGGATGGCATCGTCAGGGACATTGAGTTCCTCGTGCCCGGGGTGCAGGTGTCCATTCTGTCCGAGCGGCGCTCGCGGGCGCCGAGGGGCAGGAACGGAGGAGGCGATGGTGGCATGGGTAGGAATACTTGGGTCAGGAAAAGCGACGGCATGACCATCAGTCTCGGGGGCAAGGCGACGGCGAGCTTCGGGAGGGGAGATCGTATCATCATTGAGACGCCCGGCGGTGGAGGCTATGGCGCCAAGGTTGCCGCCTGAGTGAAGAGCGCTCTACTTTGACAACAGCCAGGGACACAGATACTCTATTAACAAATACATGGGTTGGGCAGAGGGGGTTCGAAACGATGTTGGCCTGGTGAAGATCCAGGATGTCCCTCCGAGACTGAACCATATGGCGTAGGGAGAACGTTCAGTCAACTAGGTATAGATGCACCCGAAAGTGTGGTTCTATCTTCTTGCGAGCGATAGGAAACCTTGGTGAGTTGACTAGTATTGAGATTTAAAGACGGACCTTCTGATGATGTAACATGGCGGGAGGTATCGTATGGCATGGAATACCGGAATGACAAATGCGATCAGTAGAATTCGACAACCAGATTGGAAGTTTGAATAGATCTGAGAGGAAACCCGCCGTCTGCCCAGGAAAGATAGGCTGTCTATGTGAAGATGCCGAAACCTGGTATGTTTCTTGCCATGGATTCATGTCATCCTAAGCAAAATTTTGAAAACCACGAGCTGTCATTCATAATTATACCGTAACAACCGCTAGCCCACATCAAGTATATTATATCTCTTCTATTCTAATCACATATCATACCAATCAAGCTACAAGATAGCAGCAAAGTAACCAACAAAAACTAAGAGACTGGAAGGAACCAACATAAAGCAGTGCTAAAATTCTCACAGCAGTAAGCGGCCACTAGAGAGCTTTTCCGATGAGACCAAGTGCTCTGTGATATGAACAGACAGTCGGCCCTGTGATTGCAAGAAGCATTATACTAGAAACGCTGATTTCTCACTGAGCAATAATCGATGGGGCACCTGCTCCGACTTCTCGAACATATGGCGAAGAAATCCACGTACGGCTCATTTTTTTCTACAGTTCATCTACAGCCACGCGAGCTAGGAAAAAAAAGTCCTACCGTGCTCACCACCTTATCATTCGTCTACGGACCATGGCATTCGCTCGTCATCGATGTTCGAGCACCGAAGCACGCCGTCGTCCAAGGTCTTTGCTAGCCCTGGGACTAGTCAGACCAGTCAACAGAGCACCTCGATGAGCTGCTCAAGTGTGCGGGCATGCCTCCAACTGAATCTGCAAATGCATCTCGTTGAAAAGTGCCTGTCGTCTGCGCAATACTGGTCTGGTGGTGCTTCTCACATAGCCATTCCTCGGACAGGGATAATCACGTGATGTCGCGAGGCGAGCGTATCGCGTGTCTTATCGCAGAACGCCAACGCTCTTTTCGGACACATCAGTTTTACTTGCTGTACTGAGCTCCCAACTGCCATCCAGTCCATCGAGATTCTCGCCCTCTACATCATCGGCCATCAGTACCGGCCAATGCGAGTTGATACGATGCGAGCCTGCCCCAGGTAACCTCGAAAACCCCCACGCGCCGCTCGAGGTCGCACCACTACCACCACATCTTCTCTCCATCCGCCCACCTCCAGCCATGGCTACTACCACAGCTTCAGCTTCAGCCTCGGCCGCCGCCGCCGCCGCCGCCGCCGCCTTCGTCCCGCGCCTGCGCTTCCCCCTGTCCGAATCTATTCCGCGCTCCTACTACCTGGGCCACCACCATGCCGGTCTTCGTGAGATCACAAACCGTCTCTCGAGCATCGGTCTTGTTCTTGAGTGTCGAGACTACCGCGTGCCCCTGACGTCCTGGAACCCCCACCTCGACCGCGCCATCGCCGGCCGCAACCGCATCATCGTCTACACCCACCGGGATCTGGGCACCGACAGCCCCCACTCGGTCGAGCGCGACCTCCGCCGCTACCACGCCGGCCACAACGCCGCCAACAGCGCCGTGGCCGGCCACCGCGTCGTCTTCTGGCGCAAGGACGACCCGAGCAGCACAAAGTCCCTCCTGCGCCACATTGCCGACGCCGCGCGCGCCGTCGACTCGCTGACCGGCGTGCGCGCCCTCGTCGTCGGCATGCCCAATGTCGGCAAGAGCACCCTCCTCAACCGCCTGCGCACACACGGCATGCCCAAGAAGGCCTCGGTCGCCCGCACCGGCGCCCAGCCGGGCGTCACCCGCAAGCTGTCGAGTCCCGTGCGCATCCTCGAGGGCGGCAGCAGCAGCAGCAGCAGCTTCGCCCGCGACGCCGCCAGCAGCGCCGACGGCGGGAGACGGCGGCAGCCTCGGCGAGGGCGTCTTCGTCCTCGACACGCCGGGCGTCTTCATGCCCTACGTCGACGACGCCGAGGACATGGTCAAGCTGGCGCTCGCCGGCTCGGTCAAGGACGACCGCATCCAGATGGAGATCCTCGCCGACTACCTCCTCTACCGCATGAACCGCCTCGACCCCGGCCCTCTACGCCCCGCTACAGCCCGCCCACCAACGAGGTCAACGACTTTCTCGCCGGCGTCGCCCGCCGCACCGGCAAGCTCAAGGCCGGCGGCGTGCCCAACGTTGAGGCCGCCGCCGACTTTGCCGTCAAGCAGTGGCGCACCGGCCAGCTCGGCCGCTTCATCCTCGACGACGTCAACGACGACGCCATCCGCCTCAAGGAGATTGCGCGCGAGGGCGGCGGGCCCACGAGTCTGAGCCAGGCCCGCAAGAGGGAGAAGGAGATGAGGAGGGAGAGGGCCATGAACAAGCAAAAAGCCCTTTGACCTTTCTCTCTCCCTTTTTGTCCTGTCTTCTCTCTTTTCCTTCTCTCTTTTTCTTCTCTCCCCTCTTCCGCCTCATCAAGAGATGCTCGGACCCGATGATACCCCCTCCTCTTTACTCTGTACCAGATCGCGCCGCATGTTCCTCAACCCGGGACCCCCCCCCCTTGGTGTAGCAGGCCAACTGCACAGCACACTCACGAGACCATAATGCCGAAAAATAGACCAACTGCTTCTCGGAAATTAAAACAAGTCACTGTGACTAAAATCTGCGTCCTTCTCACGTGCGGCTGTTCCACACTCCAGCCCGTACATTGGGGGTATATACGAAATACGGTACCAAGCCCCGACTAACCCAGTCTTTGTAGGCCGTACAGTAAACGCCAAAGCCTGTTTGTTCCTGGAGCGCAAAGATGTGATGACATGGGAACCGAAGGAAGAAAAAGAAGGAAAAACAAGAAGAAGAAGAAGAAGAACCGCATCGTAAACGCCGTAAATGCCGTGCCTGTTGCGCCAGTGCCATACACATGGACGGGTTCTCCGCCAAGCCTGATCGTCATATCATACATACACCGTTTGCGCCCCTGTGTCTAATTCGACACCTACCACAGGAGTAAAAAAGAGGCGACTGCATCTAGTTCGCATACTGGTTTTGCCATTTGACGAGATCGCGCGTCAAAACATCCATCATCTCCACGCAGCTGAGTTCCTTAAAGTCCTGTCCTTCAGCAGGCGCTGCCGAATCTCCATCCGCATGTTGAGCCACCTTGGACTCGGTCGCAGAGACCCCGTTCGCGTGCGTCTCGGTGGCGCTGCCGACGGCATCGCGGGGACTATGCTGCTCCGAGTTGTTTTGACTGCTCCCAGAACCGGATGACGACTCGCCTGCCATTTCGATCTGCGTCTTGGAGATAAAGTCGAGAAAGGCTGCCACGCGCCGCTTCATATCAGGGAGCGAGGCTTTGCTGTGAAGATGGGCCTTGCTCCGGGCGGTATGTCTGGCACTGTCGACGCCCGAGGCCTTGGTTGTTCCGCCGCCGACCGCAGGTTCTTCTGGACGGACCGTGTCCCTCGACATGGATCGGACAGGCGACGCCTCGGGATCGTCGCGCTCTTTCGTATACTGGTTTCTGCCTTTGGCCCGCTTCTGATGGCTCCGACTCGATTTCTTGTGCGTACTGCCGGTGGGTGCTGGAGGCGCAGGTGTCGGGTCTGGGGTCGGGGCTGCCGACGGTGTTGGCTCGACGGGCGGCGGCGGAGGTGGCTCGACATTTGGCTTGACGACAGGTCGTGCCGGAGCTGGCACCGCCGCCGTATCGTCGGCAGGCTCCGACTCGGCCGTTGAGTGCCCCTCACGTTCGGTTGGGAGTGTGGGTGCCCCGATCCCATCAGCACGTCGGCGGTCGGCCCGGCCTTTCCTCTTATTCGCGCTTTCAAGACGCTGCCGATCTCGCTCCTCGCGTTCTGTTCTTTCTTTCGGATTCCCGAGGACACGCAGTTTCTTTGCTGTCCCGTTTCGGCCTGTGCTGTCATCTTCCGAGTTATCTTCGATCGCAAAGTTGCTCTCTGGTGGCGGAGACATTGACGGAGAGCTGGTACGCTGTCGCTTGAGGCTCAATTGGTTGCTGCTTTTCCTGTTAGCAGCTGGGGACGCTGTCAGGCAGAGATCGGACATACTCCTGGCTGTTGCTGCGCCCGCGCTTGAGTCTTCGGGGCACAAGATCAGAAGGTTGCCCGTCAGGTGCTTCCTCTCTGCTTGCTTCGATCGCACGTCGCAATTGCTCATCTTCGTCGTAGCCGGCGTCGCGGCTGTTCATGGTCGACCGCCGCTTGGCTGCTTGTGCTGCCGATGACGCCCGAGCGCTTCTCGCCGACGAGTCTTTGGGAGAACGGGTGCCATCCTTGGCGACAGAAGTTGCGCGCGACGAGGACCGGGACTGTCGACCGAGGGGAAGGTAGTTTGAATATCGTTGGCTGGCAGGCTAGCTGTCAGTGTCTGGCCTAGC
>NW_003315038.1:2354387-2355411 GCF_000150825.1 Verticillium alfalfae VaMs.102
GGATGGCAGCAGTTCTTGCGACGGGTAAGAGAACAAAACTCTGGGCGGTAGCGAAGCGCTCCCGGCAACGTACCTGTTGGATGCAATATGAATCTTGTGCAGATCTTTCCTGCACTTCTCGCAAAAGTATTCGTCGGGAGAGCTCTCCTCGGTGAAGATGCCGACACAAGCGCCGTGCTGCCACACTTTGCAAATGTCGCACTGAACGAAGAGGCCGGAGACCTCGTCAGACAACTCAATGCTGGCGAAGAAATCGGCCTCTGGGTTTTCTTTCCCGGTCTTGACATCGTCGTCAAAGGGCGGAGGGCCTGGGTATTCGTCAAAGCCGCAGATGCAGCGGACTGACTCGTCATCCTCTTGGATGTCGTCGCCGTCGTTGGCCATTTCGTACGGGTCTACTTGAATTTTGTCGCGGATCTCTTCTTGTGCTCGTGTTCGTCGGCGGGGGAGGATAGAATCTTCTGGTTCATCGAGGGGTTCGGAAGAAAGCGAGGCGCTCGTCGGAGTGGACTTGTTGGAGGACGTCTTGATGAGCGATCTCGTATTCCTCTCCGCTCGGCTCGAGAGGCTCGAGGCAGAGGAGGACTGAGTCGATTGTGTGAGGGTGTTGCCCCGGGCTCGTGAAGATCTTCGGGGGGAGGGAGGTGCCATTGAGGCAAATTGCAAGAAAACACAACAGGCGAGGGTTCGAGGGGAAGGAAAATCAGGAACAGGTAGTAGGACGCAGGGCGAACAGGGACGTAATGGTAGGTAGGTAGGTAGTGGGGAAGGGCGGGCAGAGAAGGCGAGACTTCTTCGAGGCAGTTCCGCCCTTGGATTTCGGGCAAATGAGATTGTGGAATCTCGGGGCGACGCAATGGCTGTTGAGGTGCGGGACGCAGAGATGGGTAGGGGTCGGTCGAGGTTCGTGGGGTGGTGGTCGCAAGAGGAGCAGAGGAAGAGCAGGAAGAAATGCTGTGGGATCAAGCTATGAGACAGAGACGAGGTGGGTGCTCCAACAAGGTGTAAGAGGGGATTGGGGCGT
>NW_003315038.1:2355788-2356877 GCF_000150825.1 Verticillium alfalfae VaMs.102
TGTTCCCTACGACTACTGCCGCGGTGCTGTGGGTATCCAGTACTTCGTTCGGGCGCGCCCTCCGATGCACAAAAGACACCGTGCGAGAGCCCCAACAACACCACCTGGCGCATGTTCAACAGCTTCGGGTTGACACTCGACGCACGGTGGCAGCACGGCACCCCGCGCCTCTCTGGCGCTGTGCTCACAGGCCCAACAGGGGCCTGGCAGGTCAGTAACAGCAGCAGTCTGCCAGGCGCGCCAGGCCCAGGAACTCCCGTCACTTGACCGCCCTTCCCCTTTCCAGCCATGGCAAAAGCTGGCACACTCGACCCCAACCCTGGCTGGGAACCCTGGAACAACGGGAGCTTAGATAATGCGGTCCCCTAATCACACACCAGGCGACTTCATCAATTGCCCTGGGCCCTGGCCGTCATTAGCAATCATCCAGTGCCATCTATACCTTGACCTATCTGACCCTTCGCCGCCAGAACAGTACCGCCAGCCATCCTGCCCGAACTTCATAGCAGACGTTTTCTATCGCTATTGCTAGCTACTGCTTGTGTGCCTGGCCTCCTGTTTCTTCTCGTCCTCCTCCTCCGCCGCTGGCTCCCTCTGGAACCAATCTGCCCAGCTGATCAAGGTACGCACAACGCATAGCCAGCTGTCCCGCGATGGCCCAGCCCTGGCCTGGCTGGCCACACCCAGCCTGACGATGCTGGATGTTGGATCCTCAACATGTCGACACCACATGCTGACAGCCAGTGAGCAAAACGTAGAGAGGCAAGAAATCATCGACATCGACTTTGACGTCACCCCCTGAAACCCTCCCCCCCACCTCAGCCTGTCGTCGCCCCTTGTCCTAGGGAATCCGGCGTGTGCCACTCCGGATTGCTTCACCCCGTGATGAGGCACCATGGGTATGACTCCCTCTGCCCTGCTCCCCCTCCTACCCACGACTCGTCTTTCCCCGCCGATGCCGTCCATACCTTGCTCAACACTCTGTGTCTCGTTACCCCCAACCTTGGCAGCTCGCTTGGCATGTCTGTTAAAATTGTTGGCGAGGGTACTGGGGCTGGTTGGCACCAAGAGCGCATTCGGGACGGCTGC
>NW_003315038.1:2357704-2367323 GCF_000150825.1 Verticillium alfalfae VaMs.102
TTTGTGGCGACCAACCAGGGGATATCTGGTCCTGGAAGAGGGCGTGTTTGGTCGTTCAAGAAATGGCAGAAGTCCGCTTCGAGCATTATCAGTCTCTGAAGCAGCCAACAGCTGGGTGGGACGAGGGCCCAAGATCCGGCAGCCTCAATGGGCCGCGAATTCCAGTAAGTTTACCCGGCCCCTGACCCTGACGTTGTGTTGTGCTTTTATTTCGCCTGTGCCCGCTACCCTCGCCGACTTGACCGCCTGGACGGGGTTTCGCATCCTGCCTGACCTTGTGGGTTGCCTTGTCGGCCCCTCGATCAGGCACCTTCCTCCCACCGAAGCGCTTCCCGCCTCGACCTTCCTGCCGCACTTATTTTCCTCACCTCCACAATTCCCAGCTTAACACTGCCAGCTACCAATATGTGTGTACCTGCAGGCAAGAAGTAACTTCGCTAACCCATCGTCCTCCTCCAGACGAAAATACTGGCATCATTTCCAACGCCATCGCCAACGCTGGCAAGGTCTTCTCGGAACCAGGTCAAGAGAACATAAGCTTGCTCTCTCAGCACTCGAACACGTCCAGACCGCGACCTGCCTCGGCCCAGTTTACATTCACCTGTGATTCTCAAGTTCCTGGTACCCAGTGGCCTGGTATGGACCCTGCGGTTCACTCGTCCCTTCCAGCTTATGGTGGGGCCAGCCGGACCAAACACGCATCGATGGGAACCCAAACGGCCACGGCAAACGCTGGCGCCAACCAGCAGGGCGCGCCTGCTCAAGGCAACGCGGGCGCACCAGCTGCCGCCAAGAAGAAGAAATCTAGACGTCGCGCAGAGAGGGACCTCAAGATGGCCGCTGCTCATCGTCGCCGTGAGCCAGAGAGAAAGCCTACCACAACCCGCCCCGTCCCGAGGACATGTGGATATGCGAGTTCTGCGAATACGAGCAGATTTTTGGCGAACCGCCCTACGCCCCTCATCCGTCAGTACGAGATCAAGGACCAGAAAGCCCGCCGCCAGGAACAAGAAAGAAAACGGCTGCTCGAGAAGGCCAAGGCCAAGAGCCGCAAGGGAAGAAGGCCAACAGTGGCAAGCCCGGTGCTAAGAACACTGATTCGTCTCAGCCGGAGCCGCAACAGCAGCCTCACAGAGTTGACGGAGGGCATACGGACGGAACGCGCTCGCAGACCAATAGCACGGACGAGGATGAAGAGGGGTACCATAATGGCGAATCCGACTACGACGGCCGCTCCTTCACTCACGATGACCCGCCCATGACACTCTCGGACGACCCAGACCCCGAATACCCCGACGACGAACGCCTGGCATGTCCCTGTGCGTCCTGCGTGGCCGGCGCAGGGCACGCAGGGGTGCCCGCCTAGAGAGGAGGCAAAGAAAGACTCGTTCCTGCGTGTCGTCCAATGTGATACCCAGGAAGCCTGCATCTGGACCACTTGGCTACTTTTGTTTTATTTTGGCATTTCTGCGCGCACAGCGTTCTGTTTGAGTTTTGGATTTGACAAGGGACCCAAGATGTGCCCCAAAGCACGTATGAAGTCGATGGTCTCAACCGGTGATGAGGCCTGGATGGCAACTGAGGATTGCACGAGAGGAGGCGTCATTGTGCGAAGTGTTGCGAAGCGCGTCGAGGCTTCGCGCACGGTGTTGAAGGCTGTCGAGTCCGGGTTGGAGCGGGGAGGGGACAGAGAGGGAGCCAAGAGAAGAGGACTGGCGATGGATGCTAGGCCGCAGCCTGCTAGGCGTTGCACGACCTGACGCAGACAGTCGCCAGTACCGGTGGGAGGTTGTCGTCAGGGTCTTGCGCCATGCCAGCGACAAGGCCCAAGATGGATGGGTGGTGGACAGGGACTTCGGGCTTGAGGAAGCCCTCGATCTCGTCTGAGACATGTTCGAGTTAGCACCCTCAAACTGGTCACGTCAATCTCCGTCTGACCACTTCACATGCATTGTTCGCAAGCGCATGACACAACCCTGCGTGGACTAAGACGCAATGTTTCGCGGTGACCGGGCATGCGACTACTTGTGATCAGCTAAGCTCCGTCGACCGCCCACCGTGCGCTGCAACTCGAGAGGTATTGCGATTCGCGAGAGGCCTCATGCGCGACGAACGGCGCAGGTTGTCTCCTCTCGACTCTAGACAGTATTACGTTGCCCTTGCTTCAGGCCTAGACAAGCAAGTGTGTAGGATGAAAAGCTAGCGTGGGTGCACGTCCGGGGCACTGGGGGCAGCCAGGGCAACAGCAGCACAGAGGCATCTATCTGGTCCTGTGCTGCATGTATGACGTCGTGCCGGCCCCACCACTCCATCGACTTTCGACTGTGTCTCCCAGCTTTTCGGGGGGCGGGTGGAAAACATAGAGAACAACAGACACAACCACCACCACCACCACCACCACCAAGGGGCGCACGATGCACCGGGAGGTCTCGACAGGATCCGCGTTAGTGCCGGAACAGTCGCGTTCCTGAACGCAGCGGGTCGAGCCACGCCCGAGTCAATCTTGGCCAAGGAAGCTGGCGAGCTTGTCTCAGGTCCCCCCGATGGTGCAGGCTGTTTGTTGATTGAGGCTGAGCATGAAGAACAAGCACGGCCGAACCTGGCTCGTGAGGAGCCGCGCGCCGGGGGGGGGGGGGAGGAGTGGGATTGGGATTGGGATCTACCCAGAACGGCCCAGGCTAGGGAGCAAGCTGCCAAGGCCTTTGGGGGCCCGACGTCAGCGGGGGAGAAAAAAAAATACTCACCAGCAGACGAATACCGAACTCGACGCTTTGTGCTGTGTTTAGCTGTTGCCTGGGCAGCACCGGCACCTGAGCACGATGTGGTCTCTCCCCCACGTCAAGACAAGGGAACGGAGGAGGGGAGGGAGGGTTGTGGTCCGATCCAGGGACGAAGAGCCTTGGTATTTTGAGAAAACCATTTGGTCGTTGAGGGTACACAGGATGTATCGGATCCGCCGATGCGGCGCCATCAGTTGGACGAAGGACTGGACGTGAACGTGTCGTGTGGCGGCTGGTCGTCGTCTGAAAGCGGCAGCTTGTGCAGAATGGGGCTGCGTGCTTGACGAATCTAGGTACCTACCTACCTACCTACCTACCCAGCTGTCGCAGGGGTTCAGAGCGTGCGACACTCGGTGCAGAAGGGTTCTTTCTGGCGGTAGGGCCTGCTCGTGATGTTTGTGTGTCCATGTTGCCTTCTCAGCGATGCAGGAGAGGAGAGCCATGAGACTCTGCTTGAGGAACCAGAAGAGCCGAGTCGCCATGCATGCGACAGGGGAGAGAAGGGTGCGAGCGAGGTGAGCTTCCTATGAGTGATCGACGCGGGAGCGCATCATGACGGCGCTGTCGATGTGGGCCAGCAGCTAGCAGCTAGCAGCAGCAGCAGCGGCAACAGTAACAGCAGCAGCAACAGCAGCAGCAACAGCAGCAGCAGCCATCAGAGGAAAGCTACCGCGTGCGCTGAATAAGGTGGATCAGCGCTACCTGGTCTGCCTGGTCTCTGAGTAGCCCCGGTAATTCCCTGTTTAGGCCGCTTAGCGCAGCCTCCCACCGCGTCCGTCGTCATCAGTGGAGCTCGACTCTGCACCTCTCTGTGCCTGCTGCTGGTTGCTAGTTGCCGCTGCTCGCTGCGCGATGCTCGCTGCTCACCACAACGAAATAAACGACGGGTCTTGCTTCCTTCCTCAACTCCTCAACCACCCCTGCCCGTGTTTGCCCTTGCCTGCATTGCCCGCCCTTGCTTGCCTCGCCTTCCCTGAGTGGTAAAAATCCACCATCCCAATCCCCAGGGCCAAGCATCGCATCAGGCAGACCACCACCACCCCCCAGCTCTTTTTTCCCACCCTGGAAACGGGGAGAGTCCTCCATCCATCATCCGACGCTCCGCATCATTCATCGACCGCATCAGCATCATCCTTCCCTCTTCCCCCCCCCCCGGTCCCTTCTCCAGTCATTCTTTGGTACCGCGTCCGCCGCAGCTTCCGGCTCATCAGTCTGGACCGTGTCCGCCGCCCCCCTACCGAGCGAGCACCACACGCAACGTTCATACCAAGCACCGCAGTAATGCAGGCTGCCATTTAACGTTCCTCGTAAACAACGTCAAAGCTGGAGACTGCGCCCACCATCCGACCCTCCTGGAAGTGAAGCATCGACGAGCTCGCCATCATGTTCGGCAGCATGAGGAAGAAGCACCGGCAGCCAGCACAGGTAAGCTACCAATTGGAGAGACTTCTTCTGCTGCCCCTCTTCACACTTCTGCCACCATCCTCCAAAAGGAAGACCAAGTGGAAGACAAAGAAAGAAAACCCCCGTCTGACCGTTGCGACCTTCTGTAGCCTCTGACTGCCGCCACCGCAAACCCAAACGCGGCCACCGCCGCCGCTGCCGTCTTTGGGCGCCAGAACTCCAATGCCTCCCTCTCCTCCGCCGCCGCCGCCGCCGCGTTGCGATCAAGGCCGACGACGCCGATCAATGTCGGCGAGGTCCAGACCAAGCGCACCCAACGCCGAAGCGCATCCGTCTCCTCACAGAACAGCCAACACGACGCGCGACGAGCTCTTCACAGAACCGCCAGCCAAAGCTCCATGACGGAACGCACCTTCCGCACGCCCTCGCCCTCGCCACATCGACCCGTCTCGTCGGGCGCATACGACTCGCCGCCGCCAGTGCCCGCCATCCCCGAAGACATGCGATCCGACAACGGTAGGAACACTCACAAGAGAGCAACCAGCTTACAGACTCAGCCCTTCCGAGTCGCAAGCCAGAAAAAGCAAGGAGGAGCGGGGTCTTGGTTCGGCGCCGCCACCGAGGGCGCAGCGGTCAATGTCAGAAAGTCGGATGCGTTGCTGTCGCGAACTCAGCCCTCTGAATCTCGACCAGGAGCCGTAAGCCCAACTTCTTCTATCAATTTCTCTCGTCCAAGAGCCTTGCAGGCCGGCTCACCGCCCGCCTCGCCCATCTTCGAAAGAATGCCCTCAGTGACACACAGCCAGCGATATGTTGCTCCCCAGCGAGCCCAGTCCGTCACCTCGACGCACTCGTCCGTCGCCTCCGACCAGTCGTTGGTCTACGACCCCAACTCGAGACGGATGGTGCCCAAGGCCGATTTGCTGGCAAGGGAGTACGACATCGAGCCGAGCGAGAAGCCAGCCAAGAGGAAAAAGAAGCTGCAGCAGCAGTTGCCGCTGGGCAGGAGCGGGTCTCATCTTGCGCAGGGAACAGTCGCGAGAGCCAGAGGTACTGCAGTTGAAGGTGAGAATCGCACGTTCAGACACGTTCACAGCCACAGACACAGGCACAGATCCAACCAGAAGGTTGAGACCAAAGCCAGCCCCAACTCGTCGTCCGAACCAGCCTCAGTCGCAACGATTGTCCGGCCCGAGAGTCCAGAACCCAAGACCCGTCAACGCCACCCGCAGACGGAGCAACCGGCCCCGATCATGACAGCCGCAGTCGCGGCCGCCGTGGCGTCAGGGACAGGCCCTCGAACGCCGGAGCCTCCTCACGCGCAGGCTCCGACCACAGCCGATCGCACGGGTCACGTCAGCAACGGCACCTCTGCTCCAGTCCAGGCTCAGCAGACGGACAGTGCGCCACCCAGCGGCAGGGGCGAGCTTGAAGACGAGGAGTCTTCCGAAGAAGATGAGGAGGAGGAGGGGGAGGAGGAGGAGGAGGATCTCGTTGATGGAGCTACCGCTCACACTGAATCAGAACCCTACGGCGCTGAGGCTGTGCCCGTAAACACGGCTCGCCACTCCTCTCCCCCCGTCCTTCTCTACCAGCAGCACGGCCGTTGATAGTTTTGCCGACAACGTCATGTCGTCAGCACCGCCCAAACAGCACGGCAGCGTGCGAAGCCTCCGCGAGCATTCAAACAGCCCGGTGCGGAATGCGCGCTTTGCGCTGCGAACTGACCAACTTGTAGTCAAACACGAGCCTCCTGCGAGGTCCGTGTCGCCCCGAAAGTCGGCTCTGAAGAACTCGTCGAGTCCATCGCGAGGTGCCTCGCCGTCAGAAGATGGTTCAGATCTGGGTCTGGAGCACTACGCAAGCCACCAGGACGATCTGCCTTCCAATCGGAAGAAGAGCGTACGCGTCAGCTTTGACGAGCACAGTACGCAAGTGATTGGCGAGTCTGCCCAGGAGCAACATGCAGATTCACCTGTCGTGCCGAGCCCTCAAACAGCACGACGACCATGGTACAGCAACATTGGCCGCAACAAGAAAAAGGACTCGGTAGCTCTGGACGTCGACGAAGTCATGCACCCGCGTCCCGCCCTGCCGTCTTTTGGGAGCGTTCGGGACAAGAAGCCGAAAGAGACTGAAGAGGAGCGTCCGCTCGTGCGGCCTGTCGAGTCTGAGCATTCGCCCGCCATCTCCGCCTCGCCAGCCGCTCTTCCTTCATCGCCCGACGATGAGGAAATTGATGACCCCATTGGCCATTCCACCGACGGCAACCTGGCCTCCATTTTGACCCGAGAGAATGCGGCGAGGAACGAAGCAAACATCTCAAAGTTCAGAGAACCGTTGCCTCCTGTTGTAACCTCTCTGGAAGGAACCGGATATCACTCCCCCAGCTCTTCCAGCAGCGACGACGAGGACGGCGAGGGGTCGCCTCCTACGCAAGAGACATTCCTAGAGCCCATCGCAGAGGCTCCGTCGGAGCCAGCATTGAACCCCCTGGACAAGACGAAGGAGAAGGAAACACTTGTCGATAATGCCGAACGCACCAACGTGGGTGCTACTGGCGCAACGCATTTGCAGGTAGATACGGGTCGCGACTCGCCACAGGACGCTGTTCCTGTCATCGCCATCATCGAGCCCAGCCCAGGTCTCCAGGAACCCAGCGTGGGCAGCGCAGGCGCAGGTTACTTTGACGTTCCTGGCGGGTTCCCAGAGGACGACAGCGATGGCAATAACATATCAAGGCCTGCCGCTGTGCCCACTAGGCGTGAGGCAGAAGCCAAGACGGCTGTTGCTCCTATCCAGATCCCAACGAGTTCCACGGACCCAAGCGCCGACAATCTCGAGGCCTCTCCGCCGAACACGCCCACCGCCCGGGCTCCCGGTGTCTCCACCATCAACGAGGAAACCGAATCGTCTGGCAGCAGTATCTACAGCGATGCTTACGAAGATTTATCAGACGCCGAAGGCGACGGCTTCTTATCCCTAGATGCTGTCTTGACAACGCCCGTTTCCCAAAAGGTTTCGAAAAGACTATTCGAAAAGGCATTGGTTGGCTCATTCGAAGGAGGCATCGAAGATGATAGCATTCAGAGATCTGATCTTTTCGCGGCTTCCACTCCGGCAACTGAACCTCTCGAACTCAGATGATTGGGACAAGGCTAAACTGTATTGGAAGAGCTTGACCAACGACAACGCAAGCAGCTCGAGCGTGAGGCTCAGGAAGAGGCTGGTGTCGAGGCCGACGAAGAACAAAGTTGCGCATCCCAAGAAGACAAAGAAGAAAGAGGTCTTCACGCGCCTCTCAGGTGTCCAAGCCCCACCGAGCAAGACCCGGAACAGGAGGCAGTGCAGCAGCGTCACGGCGATGCCGAGCGCAACTATCAAATCAAGCCAGGAACAAAATACGCATCGCAGGACGACGCTGGGGTGCCCTCGATGCGCCAATCTCTGCGAGGCACCGAGTCGTCGCAGCAGGGATCTGGTGTCGGTGGCTCAAGGCTTAAGAAATCGATGAGAGCTTCACAACCCGCTGCGACAAATATACCGGAACCCACCATGCGTCGGGCGCTGCGCGCAGATCCGCCCGAGACGAATGGTGCGCACAGCCGCAAGGCTGCTTCACAGGAGGTGGCCCAGAGCAACGGCAACATGCGCAAGTCTATGAGACAGAATGGCAACTCGCAACCTAGCATCGGCCAACAGCCCGAACCGGCAGCCAGGAAGACTGGACGTCCCCTCAGTCTGCAGCAAGCTCCCACGCCTCGGGATACGGGCCGGAATCACAAGAGACAGTCATCAGTCGACTCTCCAGCCGCCGCTGCTGCTCTGGCCACCCGCACAGCCCAGCCTTCGCCGTCGTGGTTCGGATCAAACCGAAAGCAGTTTTAAGCGGCCTCGGCCCCCAGAAACAACCCAGGGCTTTGGCTTCCGTCGGTCAATGAGGGAAGCCTTCGCCTGAAAGGCGGATGGAAAATAAGAGCTCGCGATTCAGCCTCCGATCCCTATCGCCAGTTGGGCGCCAGAACACCGCGTCTCCACCCCCAACACGGGAATGGGCACCCGCATGAGCATGCGATCACTTTGCGCAGCGAGTCGGTCGACAGAGGCTCTTCTCGTATGCATATGCCCTCCTTTGGGCGATCATCGGGAAAGAAGGTTGCGGAGAAGAAGAACAAGAACCGCTACGGAGACTCGAGTGACGAAGACGCTGCAAGGCCGTCCACTTTCCGTAGCCGCTTCGCTGACTCGAGCGACGAGGACGAGCCGTCCGCGCCGCCACCTGCCGCCGGCAAGATGCCGAAGAGTCTACGAAATGGCGGTGGCGCCTCGAGCTCGGCTGCCGCAGCTGCCATGAACCTGCCGACAACTCGTCAGAGACAGGATGCGGCGGAGTTCTCAGAGGAACTCTCTGACAGCAGCGACGAGGACCAGGCACCACCGCAACGAACGCCCAGCGGCAGGCTCGTCAGGGCGAACTCGGAGGGTCGTGGTCTCCAACGCAAACGATCTGGTCGCGGCGAACTGATGGAGTCTGCGACAACACCAGCAGTCAACAGCACCGAGTCGGCCACTCGGCCTGGGCACACTCGGCGGGGGAGTTTCTTCTCCGTTCTCCGCCGAAGAAAAGACAAGGATGGTGCAGGCAAAATCTCGCGGCCGGAACCGAGAGAGAGTGCTGCTAGGCAAGGCACGAAACTCGAACGGAGCAACAGCGAGATCTCGGCGCTCCGTGTCAACAACTCATCGCCGCGCCTGCAAAAGAGGCAGCCGGCGAACTGGCCCCTCCCCGATACCACCGCACGACCGGCCACCTCTGGTGGTCCCGCCACGGGAGACTCCGCTCCGCAGCCACCATTCATGAAGCGTCGTAGCATCAGCCACACCTTTGGCGCGAGCAACAACCATCATTTGCAGCAGCAGGAGGAGCTGAACGGGAACGTCACCCCAGACCTGGACGAGCAGTCCCAGGCGGGCGGGTCTGTAATGAAGAAGAAGAAGTTTGGCAAGCTGAGGAGGATGTTTGGACTGAACGACTAGGGGTCCGCATACGTGTTGGGATGTCTATCTCACAACGAGTCGAACACCTCAGGTGGAAGAAACGCAGCGCCCGATCGAGTCAGATCGTAATTCTAATGCAACCCGAGCCAGAAAGATGCTCGGAGGGAATCTCTCTTTTGTCAATGAATGGGTACCGAAAACCTCTGGGGGCGTACGCAGGGTAACGCAGGGTAGCAAACGTTAGACCAGGACTTTGTCAACGTACGCATCTGTTTTTTCCCTTTTCTTTTCCTTTTCTTCTTTTCTTTTAGCTTTGTTTCTGTTTCTCCAGCCTTGTGATTGATGCTTTTTTTCTCGATTTGTCCCTTCACCTCGACTTTTGTATCACGAATCTGCACGGCGACGAATACTCGGGGTGTTCCATCCAGTGGACGACG
>NW_003315038.1:2367771-2371358 GCF_000150825.1 Verticillium alfalfae VaMs.102
CCCCCAGATTCCCGGCAAAGGAAAAGGGAAAGGGAAATTAAGGCCCAAAAAAAAAAAAGGGCACCCCCACAGCCATTTCTTGGGGGAGGCTCCCTTTTTTTGTACCCCTTGGTTCATTGGTGGATTGAAACCTTTCCTTTTTCCCCGGTGCCCCCCTTGGCAGCCCTTTCCGGAAATTTTTTTACCCGGGGGGATGGCCCCCCTTGATTCGGGGCAGGATCGGGCGGGCGCAAAAGTGTTGGTGTGGGTGCGGTGCGGAGGCCCAGCCTGGGGGGGATCCGATACCTTGGGGGTTGGGAACAATGACTCGACCCCGACGCAGGGCTGGGGATGCAAGGACCTGCGAGCTGTTTTGTTTTTCCTGGAGGACATGGGAGAGTGGAGGGGGGGGGACATGGGCAAACTTGATGGTTGTCAGAATGTCTCAGAGTGTGGTCGTGGTGATGTTGGGGGGGTTTATTTCTTTCCTTTCTGGGCTCCAAGGTGCGTCAGCTGGTTTATCCTGTAGACGGTTGCGGTCTTGTGTCCCGTGGGCTCGATAGGCGATGCAAGTATGTGCTAGTGAACGAGACGAAACGGGGAGGAGCCTCGGCACCTGGAGGAGCAAAGGTAGATTGTGAAATTGCTGTTCAACTATGGATTGGGAAGTGGTCACTGAGCCTCTGTCAGGTCGCCGCTGGTCGCCCAGTATACATTGTAGTTGAAGCCGTGTGCCTCGTAGAACGGTCCCAGCTTGACGAGACTTCCACCCGAGGCAGCTTCAAAATCGAGTTCGCCACCCTCAGCTTTGCGTACTGAGCCTAGATCGAGGCTGGGAACCTCGTCCAGAGTGTTGCTACCATAGTTAGCGGCCAGCACAACTGGGCCATACGCAAGAGCCGCCACAGATGGCTCGTCGTCGGCGGAAATGGTGTGCAGTGCCATGGGCAGAGTGATGGTGACTATGTCCTCCTCCCCCCAAGATCTTTTGATGGTGGCATAGGTCCCCGGCACAGTCTCGACTCCATCTAATGCTTGTCCATTGATGGCGATTGTCGCTCCCTTTGACCATATTGGGATCCGTAAACGCAGGTCCCAATCGCCTCCCCCCTTGACCGTCAAGGTCGACGTTTCTTGCAGTGGAAAATCCGTCTCCTGGAGTACGGTGACCTTTCTCTGTGTCCAATTCAACCTCGATGGTGCGTACAAATTGACATAAAGAGAAGACTCGTCGTAGAAGTAGATGGAGTCCATCAGCTTTGTGTTGGTCTCCAGTGCGGTACCCTGACAACACCACGCCGTGCCATAGTCAGTACTCCATGTACCTCCACCCCAGGCAGGCCCAACGCCTCGATGGCCGCCAGGGTTGAGAGACGTAAAGTAGGTGACATGACCATGAGCACTCGAGGGGTCTTGTTGTCCAATGGCGTGGTTGATGAGGGCTTGCTCATAAAAGTCAAAGTACTTCGAGTTGCTGGGGTCCATGACCCAGAGCTCGCGGGTCAGTTTAAGCATGTTGTACGTGTTACACGCCTCGGCTGTGTCCTCGTCCAAGTAGCTGGCAATCGCGTTCGGGGGCCTGAAGTGTTCAGACTGACTGTTGGCACCAATGGCATACGTGTGGGCCTGCACAGTAATGTTCCAGGCATTGTGGGCAATGTCGCTGTATCGTGTTGTCCCTGTGGCCTTGTACTCGCGAGCTGCCCCAATCCACTTCGGCACCTGCGTATTGGCGTGCAGCCCGTTCAGGCTATCTCGGTTGCCTGCCAGGGGGTCGAAGACGGATGCATGATCGAACCGCTGAGCAACGGTGAGCCAGCGTTCGTCGCCTGTCTGGTGGAAGATGTCGGCCATGACTTCGTTCATCCCACCAAACTCGGTCGACATCATGGTCTGCATCTGGCTATAGCTCAATTTTCCGGTACGCAGGTCTACCCACCCAGCCATGCCAAGTAGGACATCTCGTGCTGTTTCGTCACCTATGTGCCGCCAGACATCTAGGAGCCCGGCCATGGTTTTGTGGATGGAGTAGTACGGGACATTGCCGTTGCTCAAAGTCCGCTTCTCTACAGCCTCGATCTCTGATTCGGGAAACCCAGACAGATAGCCTGGATTGAATCCCGCCTTGTCATTGTTGCCTTGGCATTTGGCCAGTTCGGTCGCGAAATAGCTTGCCCTGTCGCGGCACGCCTCGTCGCGAAGGACAGCCCAACAGTAGGACCAGGCGTTCAAGAAGTGCCCTTGGAAGTGGGAGCGGAATGGAAAGTCAGGAGCATCCCAGCCACCGTTGGGTTGCGCGCCCTGCAGAGGAAGCCCATGAGTTTGCCGAAAGACATAAAGCAGGCGGTCGACGTCAACAAATTTGATGTAGTTAAGTGTCCGATCTTGATTCTCTAGCCATCTGCCTGGGTTCAAGGAAACTTGGCTCATGTCGAACGCAAAGGCTGAGACACCAATCTCGGTGCTCGCTGGCGGAATAGCCTGGCCATTGACATTTGACGACGCGGCGGATAGCGTCAATGCCAAGGCCAAGAGACTGGAAAGTCTGTAACAACGTTCGGAGACTAATGAGGACAGCATTGTGTTTGTTGTAGCTGAGGGCGAATTTGACAGAACTGCCGAAGTCTTTGGGTCGTAGGTTAACTAGCGGAGCGAAGCAAAAGCGGCCATATTTATACTTGCGCAGTCGCCGGGCTTCTTTCTTCTCTCTCGGGGTGTACAATCATGAAGTGGAAATCCGGGGAGCTGGGGTCGTATTCACTATTCGTTTAGGTCGATCTCCGAGCGGCATGCCTTCCAACTGGTGCGCATGGGCGGCAATCAAGTGAAGCTACCCCGCGTATGGGGTGACGATCCCTAGATCTCCTGCGGAATTGGGGTTGGCCTGGGTGAAAGACTGTCGGCATCAAAGACCGGATCCGCTCAAGAAGGTTGATACCCGAATTTTGAGAGGCTTCTTGCGTGTTTGTCATTGCCGTAGGGTCACATTGAACATGTAAATCGCTTGTTCCGACGAAAGCAATAGCTTTGCCGCTCCAATACGAGCCAGGCAAGGATCATGACGAGCATTACCATGCAGCCGAACCAGTACTGTGCAGCCCTGTTCGTTAGTTTGCACCCATAGATCCCATAGATACCAAGAAAATGGTGTGTAATTTTTGTCGGATTGCCAGAACTCCAGTTTCATGCAATACACCTCATCAGCGCCAGACTAATACATGCGAAAGAAAGTTTTCCTGCCGAAAGATAATGCCCACGTAAAAATACAAAAAGGGTTTGCCATGATGGGTTTATGACTTTGATCTGGGCTTCGGGCGCCCCTTGTCGTCAGATCGTGCTTTCTCGCGTTCCAAAAGAAGAGTCAACTGGCTTCTCGATCGGGCCAGCGTACCGACGGGGCCGAACTCGGTATGGTAGGCATCAGCAGAGAGGTGGTAGAGGGGTTCCTCGCCAGGTAGGGGCTGCTGATGTCGTGATTGAGGGCGCCAATGGCTTGGAGAGCAACAATGTCCGGGTTCGTCTGCGATTCTCGAGGAGCTGTCCATTTGCGGCGATATTCGACGTGACTGCCGTAGCATTTGAGAGCAGCCCATTATGACGCGGTACGG
>NW_003315038.1:2374086-2375233 GCF_000150825.1 Verticillium alfalfae VaMs.102
TAGTAGACTCCACTAGATATATCAGTATAAGAGTTCTTCTCCAAGTAGGGTGTGAAGATTATTTCTTGAGGGCAGCAATTGGATTAGAGAGCAACAATATCCAGTTTATTTCGGATTGTCGAGATCTGTCCATTTGCGGCGATTCTCGACGTGACTGCCAGTAGCATTCAGATCAATCCATAAGACACGGTCCGAGCCATACTAGTCTACGGGGGCGGTGGCGTTCCGAGTTTGACGACGAACGCTCCATGCTTGATGACAAGGGGACTCTGTGCTCATTTGCAGATGCTGGCAAGCTTGACCTTGGAGCAGAAGTAGGGCCTCGGTAAACGTTTGTCTCCCGCTGTGAGCCGGGGAGAACCCGCCTTTCCGTGGACTGCCGTGAAAATCATCAGGCATTCGCGACCGTGGCCCGCCGGGCAGCGCCTGTGTTGGTTTAGGCAAAGGCTGTCTGGCAGGCGATTGTATTTGATGATGTCGGTGATTCTGGTTCGCTACTGTAACCGCTGGGTTTGGTTGCACAACCGGCTTCTTACCGAATGCTTTGGCACTCAACATGGTGTCGTTGGGGTGAGAGTCTGGGGTTGTCTGAGCGGACGCCCGATCCGGATTCGAGGTCACACTGCCCTGCTGACTCCCCGAAAAGCGAGAGCCTGCAGACGAACCCGCCTTTGGATGAGGCTCTGAGCTTCCTGCAGATGATTGAGAGCTTTGTCTTCGAGCCAGCAACGGCCTTCGCTTCGAAGCTGTGGATGAAGCAACGAATCTCTTTGTTGGCGCAGCAGCTTTCTTTTTACTCGATTTTTCCGACGATGTCGCTGCGTTCGAGGGGGCTCGCATGTCTAGCCCGCTCGTGGCGGTGCTGCTAGAGGAGACCTCTTCACTTGACTTGCACTCGTCCTCGTCGGAGCTAGGTGGTGAAACGAAACGAGCTGTTGGGCGGGGGCCGGACTTTGAATCGCCTCTGGATTTCTTCAAAATAGGGTGAGGTGGCGGGGGGCGTGAAGAGGACGCCGAAAGTTCTTTGACAGATGCCGGTTCGCCGTTTCGGCTGGGCTCCGGAACATGGGGTGGCAGAGAGTCTGCTAGAATGTCTTGCAGGTCAGATGGTGGGTTAGAAGGCACGTTAAGCAGCAAATTTGTCGAC
>NW_003315038.1:2375333-2380168 GCF_000150825.1 Verticillium alfalfae VaMs.102
TAGGAGACCTTCAGTGGCACGAAGTTGGCCAGAGAGATTTGCTGCATAGTCCGCAAGAACTTCGGCCTTGAGATGCGCCTGTCGCTGCCCCCAGACATGCCACCAAAAGTTCTCGAGTCGGCGGCGCAGTCGGATCGTAAAAGTTGCCTTATTTGTTGTGGTGTAGACCTATTCATGAACAAGGCAAAGTCAGCCACGCGGGTCATAACGAGACAGACGGCGCAGCTTTCGATGAATTCAGTCGTGTGCGGTAACGACTTACCCTGCCAAAACTGCCTGATGACGTCGAGAGACAGATGATTTAGGTTGGCAACCTTTCCATAGATGCGCTTGTCGTCTTCAACGAAGCCCTTGGGCAGATCCATGTTGGCAAGTGGGGACTAATGGCGAAAGATAAACTCAGAAGAAGGTGAGTACGGCGTGACGACCGTGGTGGTGCGGATGACGGGCACACTGTTGAAAGGGAGGCGCTCAGAGATGGCGCGGACTACGGAAAAGAGTGAGAGACACGCATTGTCGCCGCGTTGGCCTGATATTGAGGGGTGGTAATCCGAGGCGATTGTGAGTTGAGATGAGAAGCACAGCGGTGGTAATGTGAGACGGATGGCTGGCGCAACCTGTTGTGAGGAGCAGTTGGGTCGGCCTCTTTTGATTCCGCCAGCATATGGAGAGAGGTTGCGCGTTGTGATGGCGAAGAGTGGTGCGCGATGTTCGAGGAGCGGAGGGATCCTCTGGAACTGCGTGCGGTTGACCGTTGTCGAGTTAGGCCGGAAGAAACCGTGTTGTTTCTGAGAGTGCTGGCTCGCTCTTCGACGATGCTGGGAAAGAAATGGTCGACTTTGCTTGTGAGGGCGATAGCGTCGGTACAAACGGAAGCTACCCGCTTACTACAACGGCTCAAGTCGCCGATGGATCCAGGATAGAGTGCTGGCTCGGGTCAAGGTCATCTGTATGCTGTGAACGCACGATAGGATCTCGGGGTCCGGAAGATGATGGGCACAGCCAGCACCAAGTTGGGGATAAGGTGAAGGAAAGTAGAGGAAGGAAGGAGATGTCGAAGTTGGCAAGGGTGAGACGAGGTTGAGTGGATGTAGCTGGGCGGAGCGTTCCTTGGGTCCCTCCTACTCCGCTACCGACGTACGTACGGTTTGCCGCGCTCTGGCTTCGGTTGTGTGGTGAAAATGGCCGTTCTTTCAGTGGGCTCTGGCTAGCTGGAGGAGGGCAAACGGAGGGCAGAGGGCGATAGGGGCTGCGAGAGAGGAAGGGAAAAATGCACCAAGTGTGGAGGAGGAGGACGGCGGAGCATGATTCACACATGGGTGGCGCTACATGGGGGAAGGGCCTCGTGGAGCCCCTGCTCTAGCCCCTAATGATTTTTAGCTTCTAGGTAATAAGGCAAGATCGGTAAGATAGCCAGCTAGCCACCTCCTACCCGAGTCTTGCCATTGCGCGAGCACCTTTCACGAGTGAGGAGGTACCTACGGCATGTACCTGGAGGGAGTACCTTAGGCACCTACTTACAGTAAGGTACATACCTACCTAAGGTTCCTTACCTTGTACACCAACCAGCACCATAGTTGTCGGTGAGGGGCGATGCGCTGCTGGTGGGCCAACTACCTGGCACAGGGCGATCGGAGAGCACACGGGGCCGCCCGTGACTGGAAGTAAGTTGAACCTGGAGAAAGGGGGGTGGGAAGGATAGAGGTTTATTTGCCGGCGTGGCAGGCTGCACATGTGTTCTCGAGGTGGTAGGAAGGAGGGGGCGCGATAGAGACTGGGGTAGGTAATTAGGTACTCAGGTAGGTGCGTAGGTACTTAGGTACCGTGCCTTAGACAGGGAGGGGAGGTGCAGGAACAGGTGCAGCAGTCACTGGGCCTCCGCCTCTCATCGTACCTGCCTCGGAAGAATGTGGCAATCCAAGGGAGGTACACACGTACATACCTCCTACTCGAGCTCTGGGCTGGGCCACGAGTCCAACAGTCTCCTTCGATGGCGTGCTCACTTGTCCTTTCAGTTTTCTACTCCCCGCCTCTCGCATGAAGGAGAGTCGTGACCTGGAGGCTCAACGGAGCTTCCTACCACCTCCACCTACCCGTTGCCACGCCTTGTCCATCAAGGCTCAGGCCATGTCTGGATCTCGCGCTTCTGAAAGCGTACATTGGCGAATGGCTCTGCCCCTGACCCAGTGACTGACCCAGCCCGCAGCTGCCAACTCAACGGCTCCGTACACTCTGCAGACGGCGGTGAGCTGCCTGAAGGCGCCCAGTTAAGTCATCCCAGCTGCCATGTTTGTCATGGCTGCATCTGAGTGCCGACTTCTCCATCTCGTCCTCCGATTGCTCTGTTCGACATGGCTCGACCGCTGTCACGCAATGTCTACTGTTTGACTCAGACGAAACCTATGATCTATCGTCTTCGGGCTCGGTCTCTTCCGCACACCGCTGTGGGGCCGACAAACACTGCCAGCGACAAGGGGTCATCATAGTAGCTTACCACCCTGCTAATTGGCTCCCTCTGCCGCGGCCGAGCATCTCCTGGCAGCCCCCACAACCTCAGAAGGCGACATTCTAGAACACGACGGTGGGCAACGGCCCTCGCCACCGCTGCCGGTTGTGAAGGACAAGCAGAGCAGGATCCACAAGTGCTTGACAGCGCCTCTGTGCGGCGCTCGACACGGACAGAACCACACCGTCCTGACATGTTCTCGATTGACATTCTTCACGCCAGCTACCGGGTCGACTATCGTCCCAGGCACGGCTTTCTCGGCTCACCGCCGTGTCCTGTTCAGCGTGTCACAACTGACTAGTAAAGAAGCAAGTCGTTGTCACCCACTGGGTACTCTCGGGAGTGCTATTTGTCATGGTATTCACCGACGCCATCAGCGCCTCCGATCCCACCTGTCGGCCACTCGACGAGTTCAACGAGACACCATACGATCAATCCTCGGTCAGCCTGAAGGAGCGAGAGTTTTCCCGCTTCCAACCCCTCCATGTGATCTTGTGACGTCTCATGATCTCCCGTTGCGGGGAGACGCCGGCCGCTACAGTCGTGTGATCAATCCCATGTCACGGGATGGTAGGCGCAACCGGAACAGGGCTGAGTGGACAGTTGCGCTTCAACGCGGTCCAATGCAATCTACTCCGCCGTTTCGCCGAGGTGCCAAAGCTTGTCTCGTCTCATCTCGCTCCAAAACCCCGCGCTTCAGGGGAGGGGTAAGACCTCCAGGGGAAAGGATTCCAAGGAGGGGGCAAAGCGTCAGGAGGGGAAATCCGGGGCAAGCCCCTGCCGCGAACCGTTCTTGTTGCTCTGTCCCATTACATCCCAGCACCATCTCTAAAAGTATTCTGTCTGCTCATTCTGCCCTGTGTGGAGAAGACAACGGATCAAGTTGGTCGTCCCGGACACTAGTCTGGCTATCGGATACTACAATGAGATCAGTCAATCACTTAGCCAACCTCGATTGATGGTGTATCGCTTATAGCAAGCTCACGTACTGGCCAACCGAGCTTGATCATCATACAAGTCGACTTGCGTCAGACGAGAACAGGCCTACGGTGTCTCGGGCAAAGGTCGACATGTAGGACGTTTGGTCTTCGGGGAAAGTACCCCCGAGAAGGCAGAAGCTCAGTCACTGCCTCAAAATTGAATTGTAGTTTCCCAACAGGGCAAGCCTTCATCTTCGGCTACACATCTTTGATCTTTCATCCCCAATCTATATCGTCATCTGCCACTGACCTACCATCCTGAGCTCCACCAATGCCTCCCTTACCGTCTTGGTTATCTCCTATTGTCGTCTCCAAACTGCCTCCCTTGCGAGACTCGCATCGGCATCTTCCAAGACCCCCCGTTCGGTGCCTATTCATCATCGTTCTCCTGCCTGGGTTCTTTAGTGTTGAAACTTTTCTTCATCGACTCTTGCTATTTGTGCATCTTTACTCCTTCGTGTTCAAGTGAAACAACTTCTGACAGACGACTAAGTATGATCAGCAGGAGATCGAAAGTGGTTGTCAAGGACTCTAAACCATCATCAATACCGATGTGCCAGGACGCAGACATTGCTCAACAATCGGATATCAAGCCGGTCGGTAGCATGAGCCGAAGCAGCGGGCTGGATGCCGCGACAGGGCCACGCTATTCGACCCTGTTCTTTGGAATCCCGCCATGGTTATCCTCTTCTGCTCTTGGTTCTGGGACGGTTCTGACGATACCGCACGCAAAGCAGCCGAAGCCCCTGCAAAGGCTACCAACCCGAGGACCAACGCTTCAACCCACACCTTGATTCAGCCTCTCTCGCTCAGCCGGGCACCCACCTGGTGAGTCGCTCCGATGTGCGTGTCCCGACCGATGCTGCTACCTCGCAGATGGGCACAATCTTTGAGCATCCTGCCAGCCCATGTAGTATCCATCTTTGGCAAGATAGCCACGCTTCACATCGACCTCATCGCCAAGCTACTTGGAACGTCGGTGTTGACCGGCGGTATCAGGTCTGTGGTGGTGCGAGGAAGTGCAGCAGTTTGAGGAGACGCGGAACGCCAAGTGTGACTCGTGTGCCAATCAGCCTGTTTTTGTCTCTCCTTTCCCTTGTGCTTCGTGCTGAAGCCTAGCGCATGTGAGCCGCAAGACGGAGGCTGGGGTTGTGATCCTGGCCATCGCTGATGATACACGCAGGCCGGCTGTGGATATGCCCATTGGTAGTTCATACCACGAGCGGCCCATCGATATCCACGCCGAGGGTGAACATGCTGTCGTCGTGCCTTCGCCAGCAATGTCATCGCCAACACGTCACACATCACACAAGCTTGGACTCCAGAAGAATGAGTCGATGGCTGAAGCT
>NW_003315038.1:2380630-2406741 GCF_000150825.1 Verticillium alfalfae VaMs.102
CACCATGGTCCCATCGTAGCGGGTCCATTTCACAGGAAGCCCAACAGCAAGCAAATGACTTTTCCCCTTTGCGAGCAGCGGGGATTTTGTCCTCCCACCATGATCATGTCCTTTATTCATGGCTCCTCGCCGCGTCCTCTCGCTTAGGTGACGGTGTACCCGCCGTCGACGCGGAGGTCGGCGCCGGTGACGTACTGCGAAGCATCGGAGAGCAGGAAGGTGACGGGACCCATGAGATCCTTGGGCTGACCCATCTTGCCCTGAGGAATGAGGGAGATCCACTTCTTCTTGAGGTCTGGGTTGTCGTCGAGAATCTTCTGGGTGAGGGCCGTGAGCATGTAGCCGGGGGAGATGCAGTTGACACGGATGCCGCAGTGGGCCCACTCGACGGCCAGGGAGGCAGCAAGGTGGCGGACACCGGCCTTGGCGGCGTTGTAGGGACTGTGGATGCTGTTAGCTCTCGTTCTCTCTCTCTCTCTCTCTCGCTGCCTGGTCTGTAGGTGCAGGATTTGGGATGGCGAAGAGACTAAGAAGAGGAAAAGGACGGAAGGTACTCACGCCTGGGGCTGGGGAATGTTGACAATGGATCCGGACATGGAGCCGATGAAGACCATGCTGCCCTGGGCCTTGCGTTCCATGAGGTGCTTGGCGACGGCAATGGCGAAGAGGTAGGTGCCGTCGACGTTGACGCCCCAGAACTTGCGCATGCGGTCGATGGGGTAGCTGACGGCGTCAAAGTTTTCGGTGAAGCCAGCCGAGGTGACGAGGTTGTCGATGCGGCCGTGCTTGGCAATGACGTCGGCGATGCAGGCGTCGACGGACTCGGGGTCAGAGACGTCGGCGTAGTGCGCCGTGACCTTGGGGGTGTGCTCGGCCTCGGGGTTCTCCTTCTTGAACGCGTCGATGAGGTTGCGGGCCTGGGTTTCGGCCTCCTCGAGGTTGAGGTCGACAATGGCGAGGTCGCGCCGGAGTAGTGGCCGCCCTTGGCCCATGACGACGCCAGAGACCGCGGGCGCCGCCCGTGATGACGGTCACACGGTCCTCGAGGGAGAAGGAGGCGAGGGTGGCTTCGCGAAGCCGCGCCGTGGCCACGGACGACCTTGGAGCTGGGGAGCTCGTGGTCTCCGGGTACTCGACGGTGACCTCAGGGTCAGTACGCGAGTAGGAGCCGGGCTTGTCGGCCAGGGGCGCTCCGACGCGGAGGCCGCGGCGCTGCTGTGACTGGTTTTGAGACTGCTGGGCCTGACGGGCAAGCAGAGGGGCTGGGGCGGAGGAAGAAGAGGAGGTGAAGGCGGCCGTTTGGGTGCGGGTGCGAAGGGCGCGAGCCGCAAGGCGGTTGCCCACGGGGCGGAACATGATGTGTAGTTTGTGTGAGAGACGGTTGAGTGGGAATATCGAGGAGGAGGAGGAGAAGAAGCAGCAATTGCTATGTTCAGGCCCTTTTTCTTGGATCGTCTGGTATCGTGGAGTTCTCGGGTGTGTAGGTGTTCGAGAAGAGAGAAGGAAAGAAAGATGAAGGAGGTAGGAGGAGGGTAGCAAATGCTGCCGAGGGCCGGAGGCGAGTCGTAGTTAAGTGCTCCGAAGACGACTGAGCTAAGCAGAAAGATCCCAGGGGGCAATACCGGTCGGGGGTCCCTGACTAGGATGGCGAAGCAGACGAGGGACCACGAAAAAAAATCCCAATGGTTTGAGAAAAAAAAATGGTTCTTAGGCGGCGGTTGTGTAGAGGGAGGCGTGGAAGCAGGTAGCTTGGCGGGGTAGCTGTAGAGCTGTGTGCGGTGCTGATGGGCGGAATGGGGGAGCTGGGAGCTCTGATCGCGGTTTCGAGGAATGGGGCAGATGACGTGTGGGGGTTTCAATTGGAGGCAGGCAGGGAAGCTGGAACGGAATTGGATGTGTGAATGGATCAATTGGGGGTTTGGTTAAGGAACGGGGCGTGGGGTGTGATCGTCGAGGGTCTCAAGATCGACACGAGTTCAGGGTGTTTTTGGTGTCTGGGAGGCGAAGTCGGAACGGGTACCTTTTCGTACCTAGCGAAGGGGCTGTCCTTAGGAGGACATTGGTAGGAGGAGGAGGATGAAGACGGGGTTAGGCACCGTGGTCGAACAACCATGAGAAGAGGGGAGAGATATATAGAGAGGCTCGACATCTCACGATACACAAGAACCACGAGAAGGCTCTCTCTCTTCCATGCCGCCGCTCATCCTCGTCTCGATGGACGTGGCATGGCTTGCATAGAGATGGTGTGACTGCTTGCGGGCGAGGGGAGGGGTTGCGAGCACCCACGACACTTCTTGTCTCCTCTCTCTCTCTCTCTGCCTCCCTCTCTCTCTCTCTCTCTCTCTCTCTTTCTACCTCTTCCCTTCCTCTCTATGCTCTCCCCCTCTCGTGAGATCAGGCTGTGATTGTCAGTGCTGGAGCTCCCCCTGTTCTGGTGAGGAGCTCCCCCCTGTCACCAAGGTTCTTAGCCTGCCCGGCCGCCGAGATGGTGTGCGCTTGTCTGTGAATGAGAGAGGGGAATGTGTGCGCCACTGCGGGCGTGCTGCAAGCCAAGAGCCTTGTCGCCTCCGGGGCAGCATTGGCGGGGCGTCGCTTGCGTCTGGGCCTCGTGAAGCGACCCGACGAGACCGGTCGGCGGTCGCATCGTGCGTGGCAGGGTGTGCGTCGAGGTTGCTTCGCAGGCGGGCTCGGGAGTCGGTTTTGACGGCCTGGAGGAATCCACGCTGGCAAAGAGTGTGTTCTAGACGCCGCCCAGGTGGACTCTGGGCACCAATGGATGGCAGATGGAAGGGTGTGTCCTCAAGGGTCCTGGTCCTGCAGGCTTTGTTTCCATTGGGAAGGTTGTGGTGGCTTCGTGCTGACACCTCTCAGAACGAGGCAGGCCTATCTACCTTGGGTACCATGGGTAGGTTCTGTAACATGCACTACCACTACGGATCAACATCCAAGAGTGACTGACTACGCCGCACCCAAGTACATATACCTACCTTGCCTACCTTGCCTTAGGTGCCTAGGCAGTAGGTATGACAGAGAACACCGTGGTCTGGCAAACCAGCTACCACACCACGCGTGTCGACATCAAAACCCCCCTCCCACGGCATTGCCACTGAAACGAGAAAGCGTTCTACTCAATCTCTTTCCCAATGTTGATTTATTTTTATCAATTCGTCCGCACACACCTCGTCCCCCCAATACGCGCCGGACATTTCTGGTCCCCGCAACGGGGGGAGAGGGGGGCTTGATGGATGTTGACTCGGATCGATGCCGCGCCTGCGGAAGCAACCCCCAGGAGAGCAGCGGTGTGCTCGCCAACCAGCCGATCGTCGCCTCTCGTCAGTCGCCCTCGCCATGTTCCGTCCGCATCCTTTGCCCTTTGTTTGTAATTTTTTTTTTTTTACGCTGCCCATCTCGTTTCGCTATGCTCAGTCACATAACCCCCCAACCATTGGCCATTTCTCGAAAATCCCCAGGCCGAATGGTCGCCTGAGGTACTCTTGATGAAGATCCAATCCAACAAGGGGACCTCCTCCCCCCCTTTGGTCCCGACCGACGACCCTGCCACCTGAACCATGTTCCAAGTTCCTCTCCGCCCCAGACGTCCTCTCTCTCTCTCTCTCTCTCCCTCGCTCTCTCTCTTGTGCACCGGGCACGACGCCCAGCATCCGGCTCCCGCCCGGATGCCGCGAACGACGAGACAGCTTCATTTGCGGGGCGGGGATCCAGTATAGGGCGCCCCACGGCCCCAAACCCACCGTGTCGTAGCTGAGCACGGCGTGCCAAATCTCGGCATCGTGAAAAAAGCGGCCGAGTGCGCGCGTGTGGGTGGGAGACCTGACAGGTTGGACAAGGGGGGTGACAAACAACAATAAAAAATGGCCATGCTCCTTCAAGGTAAGCTCGCTCTGAGCTGTGATACTATACTATACACCGGCTCAAGATTAATGAAAGGAAATGTGCCTCCAAACATGTCGCCGATTATCTAGTAGGTAGAACTTCAGAGCATTTCATTGAGATAGCAGGTGTTGAGAGGGTTCTGAAGCTAGGCGTCTGTCTGGATGATATCTGTATTTGGCGGAGTTGAAGTGCGGCTCAATCTGTCACCGCCTTGGAGGTCTGGAAACGAAGAATGCCTATATAAGCAGCACATCAATCAGGATCCGTGCGGGAGGGTGCTTCTGTTGAGGTTGGGGAGGAAATGCTAGGAGATCTAGGTACCTGAGCATTATGTCTGCCATAGTCTCTGCCACCCGCTTGCCTGGCATCTTGCCGATTCACCCGAAAGGACCTGACTTGGGCATCAATCAGTAGATCCATAATTTGTGCTGCGATTTTCACCATCCCTTGCCAGCTTGGTGATTTGCCCTGGCCCATATTCCTGATTACCACCCCTCCCTTCGCAGCGGTACAACGGATCAACGACTGTCCAGATTTCTTACGGACGTTACACTTGGACCAGTGTAAGCGAGTGGAGAAACATGTTGGTAAGATTCAAATGGGGTGCTAGAATCCATCAAGCTATTCGTGCCGCAGCGCAATGCTGTCAATACAACCTCGTCTCAATGCTGAGCACACTGATCGGCGCTAAACCCAGAGACCATGAGCTCGCTGCCATGCCTCACAATCCTACGCATGCAGCCCCTGTGTCTGCTGGATATAGCCTCCGGATGCAATTGGATGAGCTCAAGGGCGCTCGCTGGACCGTACTCCATCGTCTCGGATCGAAAAGCAGTGAACATGAATCAACACCAAAGATTCTCGCCAAGAAGTGGAATAAATGGGTTGAAAAGAAAAATACAAATCAGCTTTTGCAAACTCGCTTATCATCATCGCCTCAACCTCGCTACCCCGCAAACATCAACGCCCACCAAGGCCGCCAACGTGGCCCTAGCTGATCTTGAGAGCGTCAAGCTTGGCCTGGACGCTCCTGAGAACGTCGGGGTCTGGTTCTGGTTCGACCTTGCGGGGTTTGAGTCGCGGGCAGTCGGCGCATTTGGGGTGTTGACACTTGAGACAGGCAGTGCCGTCCGCGACGCCGCCGGGGAACATCTTTCTGCACTCGTGGCACTCGTGGTGTGGGATGGCGTTGGGGCCAAACACGTCGCCAGGATAGCCAAAGGGGTACTTGTCCTTCTTGGGGCTGCAAGAATATTAGCACATATGCAGATAAAAAGGCCATCAAATGGAAACACTAACGGGTCTCGAGGGCAGCCGGTGCAACGGACGTGGCCACACTTGGCGCACTCCTTGCTGCCGCCAATGAACAGGCCTTGGCATTCGTGACAGGTTCTTCGGATTCTCTGGCGCGGCTTCTTGTGAACGAGATCCTGACCACCGCATTTGCTGGGCTTCTTGAGAACAATCTCCTTTCCGTCAGGGTAGTATCCGTAGTCGGGGACGATGGGAGGGTTCTCCTTGTTAGCCTTCAGGATGGTGGCGCGCCTCTCACGGCTCGCAATCTTCTCGGCCTCGGTACGCTTGGGAGGGTAGCGCTTCGACTTGGTGGAACCACAGTTGGGGCACTCCTTGGCAGAGCTGAAGGCAGCGTTGCAGGAGACACAGTTGCGATGTACGCGCATGCGGATGGGCTTCTCGACACGTAGTGCAGTACCCTCGGTGCTGAACCAATCGCTCTGCTTGATCTCCAGGCCGTACTTCTCGCCAAGCTTTCGTGCACGCTCCTCAAAAAGCTCCTTCCTCTGGACCTTGCGGACGCCGTCTTGATCCGCAAGCTTAGAATCGGTCGTCTCAGCCGGCTGGATGGCTTCCGTCACGGGATTCTCTAGTCTGGAGGTAGCCTGCTCGGCGGCGGCCTGTTGGGAAGCAGTAGCCTTGGGAGGCTGAACAGCACTGTGACGTGTTAGAATCCTATTCAGGAATGTGAACTTGGTGTGCTAAGAGTACTGACGTGCGAACATTGGCTGTCGCGCTGGTGGCGGCAGCGCCAGACTTGGACTTGCTTGATTCGCCCTTCTTCAAAATCGTCTTGGCTCTCGAGAGAAATTTCCCAAAGCCCTTCTTCTCCTTCTCCTGGGGCACCGAAGGCCCCGCCTGTGCCTGTGAGCTCATGGTGGCGATTAAGATGAGCAACGATGCGCACTTTGTCCGCGACCGTGCTGTATTGTTGATGTTTGAGTGATAATGCCGGGATGCTAACAAGAATGCGCGTAGGTGCTGGTCCTCATCCGAGTTCAAAAAAAAACACTCGTTCGTAAGTCGCTAATGAGTTTGCAGTGCAAAGACTAGGGTGCTGTTGGTCGTGAGGTCCGAGTCGTGGAGTGTCGGGCCTTTTGCCGGGTGATGTCTCTCGCTCTCTTCCTCCTACAGTCTAACGAACAGCTCGTACAAGAGGGCGACTCGGAAGAAGATCCGGGTTCTCCCAATTTGCTGGAAGGTCGAGGTGTTGGCGAATACAATCGAAATCGTCAGTCTGGTCTCTGACGATTAGATGTGTATGGCAAGCTGACGCCGCAGACCAAAGTGCTAAAGGCGGCTCTCAAAGGTGGTTCAAGAAGAGGAGAGCGACTGGAGAGACAATCGGGATCCGGGACGGGGAGGGCAGGGTGGATGAAGGCCAGACGGACGGTGCAGGTGCTAGTCTGTTCAGGCGGCTGCGCACTGTGGCGGGACCCAGCGCCAATGGGGGAGGGGCGGCCGGGTAGTTGCGTTGTACTTGCACTTCCTTCGATGGTGAGGAACGCTACGACGGCCTAGTACCGCTCTACCTGTGCCTGCCCTGCTCAGGCACCCTAACCTGCCTGCCAGTCCATAGCTACTGCTGATGGTACTCCTGTGCCTCCTGCCTCTTTACGCCATGGCACCTGCTGGTCCGACTACATCAGCCCAGAGGCCTGTTGCGATACGCCGCCATTGTCAGCGCCAGTGCGCCAGCACTTCAACAACACCCACCAGCGTCACGCACGTACCAGAGCAGCGGCAGCTCAAACAGGGAATTCCCTCGCTCTTGCAGCCAGGGAAAGACTCAAGGTATCCTGGCTGGCCAGTCAGGGGCCAGTCCGCTGCAATGGGAATGGAAGAAACAGCGGCCCCACAGTTCCCTGCCTTTCCTTGGGTGACCCTGTCCACGCCGTCGACAAGAGCTACTCCACTTGGTGCTGTCGGTGGAGCTCACATGCAAATGACACAACCAACAACAGAGACGATAGCGGGTGGGGGGGGGGGAGGGGACTGCTCCCGAGGACATGGGATCACAGGGAGGCGCACACACCAGGTTCCGGACTTGGGACTCGGTTCTGGCCTGCCACCCTTGCCACCTCGCCTAGCCTACGATGCCCTGTCTTTCACTCTCCACTCGTTCTTGTCTTGGTCGGCTCCGTTAGCCTCCCATTTGCTGTGTTCCCTGTGTCGTCGCACCACGGCCATCGCACCGCACTGTGTTCAAGTGCACGGTATGTGAGCATCTTGGGCGTGTGTACATCGGCCGAGCCGCCTGACCCCCAACCCCCCCCCCTGGGCCTTCCTGCCCACCTGAATAGAGGTGACAACGGAGCAAGCCTGGGCGGAAACTGGTACTGGGACCGGCCCGGCATCATGCACGATGAGGTGAAGGTTCTTGGCTGCTGGGCCTCGAGCGTCTGGCTTGTGCTTTTGTGCCCATCGGCATGACTGAACTCGACGTGGATGATCATTGCGGCAGGCCAGGATCCTCTTGAGCCCTACGGGCGAGTCAAGAGGAGTCAAGAGTCATTCATTCTCCCTCTCATCTCTGCTAGCCTTGATCACGAATTACGAACTGCTCATCATCCGTCGTGAGGCTAACTGCCTACTGGCCAAGATACGTCCATGTCCACGTCCGTTCCATCATGCGATCCAAGACAAGGTGACTAACGGCGTTTAGCGGCCCCAGGCCCACTGTAAAGAGGCCTAGGGCGCCCGCTGCGTCCCTGCCGGGCAGGCGGGCAACTGGTGGTCCAGCGGCCCGCACGCAGAGGGGGGCGGGCACCCGACCTGCGAAGCATTAAGATGACGGTTCCAGGCGCAGCACCCTGCGAAGTAGACGGTGCCTTCTAGCGCTGTCGGTTTCCCTGGCACTGGGACCTAGAGCCCACTCGAGGCGCGTGGGAAGCCCCTCCATGTGCTTCTTTGAGCATTTTCGAGAAAGAAAGAATGGGAAACCACGGTGTGTCTCACATTCCACGCGAAGTCTGGTCTGTAAGGCAGGCTAGGGTACTCAAAGCGCAAACCAGGAGATGGATGGCCAGTGACATCGCGTCACGTCAAGTGGCATTTTTCAGTATTCCGATGATTGTTTTTTTCTGCTTCCTCCCCACTCTCCAACAGCCAGATCAAACGATGGAAAACATGGTGGTGACCGGGCCGTTGTGAAAAGATGACTGGCGAGCGCCCCAGGCGCCCGATGCACACCAGCACGGAGCTTTCTGAGCACCTTGACCCCGGGCAGATGGCCAAGATGCCTGGGTATGGATCTTGGCCGCCCCCCCCCCTCCCTTTCTCACCCCTGCTGGTGAACAGACTAGGCACAGACAATCCCCAGTGAAACTCCACCTCGAACCATCCAAACGGGAGCCCACGTCCGAGGATGCAAGACAGTACACAGTGTTCCGTACAGTAACTCCGGACGAGCTCCGGCGCATTTCTGCGGGACAGGTCTGGCTTCTGGCTTGAGTACCGTGCCTGCCAGGCGGACAGGCAAGAGAGTGTGTGTTGGGAGCAGGGCACGTCCACTTCCAACCCACAACAAGCAGGGGGAACAAGGGACCAGAAAGCCACGGACGTCGCTCCATGTTCAAGCGGTAGCCTTTGTGAGACCCGCGAACCTTTCCGCGAGTGCGCCTAACTGCGCGCCACAAATCCAGCCGCTGCCGCAGTCAAATCTGACCATTCTCAGTTCCAAGTCTTCTGATCTAGACCATAGCTTGGCCGCCCCACGCTTTTTGCCGGGCCATTAGAGTTGTGAAGAGCATTGTGGCATTGTTCTCGTTCTTCAGATCAATTCTAGTCCGGCTTTGCCTCAACCCGGGCTTTAACATATTCTAAAATTCCTCTGCTACTGCGGGCACATATATATATAGATATATATATATATCTAGATAGTGCTCCCCCGATGCATCCCAAACAGAAACTCAACGTAATGTCGTGCTGGGCACTGTACGAGTAATGTACTGCACAGAGAGGTAGGGGGGGGGGCGAAGGCTCCCCATCATGACGCACGAAAGTCGACCCTCAACCAGTCTGCCGGAACCGGACAGCAAAAAGCGGCACAGCAAAGCAAAGCACAACAACCACACACCAAATTTTCGACTGCGTGGCCACTTCGCGTGGGCGCACACGCCAGTCTCACAGCGACGCAGTCCAGCCTGGCCTAGAACTGTCGCCGAAGCTACCCTCCAATTTTCGATACCCACGGCTCAGCGGGCGAGACATGCCGTTAATCAATTTGCGTCCCAGCAGTGTGGAAGCTGGAAAGTATTCACCATTCAGCCGGGAACTCAACACAAGCAGCAAGCCAACGCAACTCAATCAGCCGGAGGTCGCGCGCTACCTCGAACACGAACTGCGACCGCCTGGTCTCGCCCCAGCCTGTGAGCGCGCGCGTGGGAGAGAGAAACTTGACACAGTGCTGGGCTACTACTGCCCATCCAGTCGCTTCTGCATTAGCTTTCAAAGCTCTTCGTCCCTGTGGTCCCCCTTTCCCCCGGCACCTGACGGGGCCAGGTGGCATGTCCTTACCAGTCCTTACCACATGCTTGGAAGCCCCCCCCTCCCTTTCTATGCTTCTCTCGTCCCTCCCCTCCATTCGCCATCGCCTCCATGTATGCACACCTTCACCCGCGCAGAGTCACCAGTTTCCGGTGCTTGTCAGGCCACCTTTGACAGCTCGGAACATTCATTTGAGGTGATAGACACTGGGGCTGGCGGACGCTGGTGGCGGTGTCATTCTGACCCGTCGCTTCAGCACCCTCCACCGCGCACCGATCGATCGACACCCGAATGACATTGTCCCCCGCCAGTCTGTACCCGCCTGTAGACTGGAGTTATGCGAGGCCCAACTCAGCCTCCCGCTATCAAGCGCCTCGACGGCGACATGTCATGGGTGTCGACTTGTCGCAATGGCAGCGACTAATGTCAGCCACCCGTTGACTGACCGCCAGATCATTGCCTGTGGTGACGGATAACAGTGGGCATGGTCAGAGATATGGCAATTGCGTACACATTGCACGTTCGTGCATGTTGTGCTTCGTCGCGGGGACTTCAAAGACTCCGTGGCGTCCGCACGACGGCAAAACCCCAACCTTGGTTTCTGCGAGCATTCCTTTCATCAACCGCCGGCGATACAACCTGCCTAAAAGCCGCGGTCCCCCGCACCTGCACTACAACCAGTGCGGCCAGCAGGTGCAGCAACCCCCTCAGCGGCGTCTGGCCCGGCTCCGACGAACCCGCAACCTTCTTCATCTCCCAAACTCGCGGTGCCGCGGAGTGGGACGCAATGAGAGTGCGGAAAGAGAGGTAGCATTTTGTCATCCCGACGTTGCTGCCGTGTCGTCACACTCGCCTGTTTAGCCTTCAGTCTTATTATCGTCGGTACCTAACGAAGATCTGCCCGGGAATCCCAGCGGGATCAGCAAGCCAACCACGGCCCCGAACGCAATCTCCGTGTACAGTACGCGTGCACGCACGAGTCGTTGTCGACCCTGCTGCTGGACCCTACCTGACTTGTCCCTGACCTGTCCGTTGGCCTCGAAGATTGGCCTGGACAGGGACCGCGCACATTGGAAACCATCGAAAGGCCGAATTTGCAACTGCGTTAAGCCGTGCCCTTTTCGTAGCGTCGTCAACCGCCAGGGGTGTGCCTGTGCCAAGACTAGATAACCTTCCAGACGACCCTAGACGAGACAAAGCCAGTGCACCAACACTTCGTCAGACCTCTGCCCCCTGCTGTCAACTTCCGAGCCGCGGTTTGTCATCAGCACAAGCCATATTGGATCCTCTGGACAGGTTGCGAGTGTGATCAGCTCTTCGAGAAGCATTCCGATGTCATACCTCCGCCCTGTCATGCAAGAGATTCCCCATCAGGACGACAACTGCCATGTCGCCGAATGCACCAAGCTGCTGATCACACAGACAGATGCCGTGACAGACCGGACCATATGACAGACTTTCTCACCCTAGACTGGGCGTGTAGCCCCTCTGAGGGCCATCCGCGCAATGATGTCGGAATTTGACGATGTCGGCTTGTCCCGTGAATTTTCTTTGTCCACGGAAGCTAAGGATGCGGCACTTGTTAGCTCAATATCCTCATGAACGGGGAACCATTCGGTTCCCTTACCATTGACCATGCCCCTTGTCTGGTGACCACCACATTTGGTGGATGAGGTATGGTCTCCAATAGTCGGCCCCGAGGTTTCGAGGAACTCGGCGCCGCGTCAGGCTCAATCCTACTCGATGTACCGGGAGAGGGGAAGGTTCCCAGTATCGAAACTCTGTTCATCGTCCCTGGCCCTGGGGGCTGTCTTGCTCCACGAACTGACCCCTGCCATCGCGGGCCGAGACGAGCGCCCCAACCAACAGTCCCACAGGGGAAAGGGACAGACTTGGGAGGGGCTGCCAGACAAACACACTTTGTTTGTTTGTATTCCTCGTCCAAACCCGTGCGTGCATGTGAGATCCTTTCCCCTCCTGACTTTGCCACACGTGGGGTTGGACGTCATATTTTTCATGACCCTTTCCAAGCCTGCTCCTCAACTGGTATGTTTATTGTACTGTACTTGTTGCCGAACATTACCTCTGCCAGTACTCCGGGTTCGTTGGCGTGTCTGCCTTGGCGACAAATCCCGCCCGAAAGGTAAGGAATAAATTGCCGCTCTCGGCAATGGGGCCGAAGCACCCTGTATGGCGAAGCCCCAGCATGGGTAGCGCACCCCAGATCCCCTGAGGCTTTGTCATGATGCCTCATCGGATGGCCTGATCACTCCTTGTCACGCTCGCCCGATTCCGAACTCACCGGTGCGGGCCTCAAGACGCATTTGGGACAAACATCACCCCCCTTGTCCGCTGCCGTCGTTGACGCACCGGCTTTCTGACTACTGATAGCGCCAGTTGGCAAGGCCGTTGTCGACATGTCACAAGATGGGAGGGACCGACAGACGTCAAGCCCACAACCCACAACCTGTGCATACGTACCAAGGCATGATCGAGGAGCCTGATGCACCGTACGTCGTGCACTGTTTGGCGGGGCATGTATCATACTTGTTCAGACATCAGGCCATGTTGATATAAGATTCTGGAGTGGTGCTCGGATTTTAGGAATTGATATCCCTGGCGAATAGTTTGCCCGAAAGCTCGTACAGACGATGGGGTTCAGCAGGCATTCACCCCGTCAATACAGGAATTTGATCTGTCCTGGCATTTTCATTTTCAATGTTGCCGGAGCTTAATCTGGTATGCCAGAAAGCCAAAGTAGGCAAACCGATGACTGCCGAATATGAAAATAAGAGCCGTTGTGGAAGCGCCGCACAGACGTTGCGAATTCGCGATATACGCCCTTACGCCACGCTGGTAGGAAAAGTGGCGCAGCCGACCATGCCGTGGGGGCACCGGGCCGAAAGATGTTCCAGTCGAAGTCGTGCAGGGGCCGTGGTGACGCCGTAATCTCCCGCTAAACTCTCCAGGTGTGATGCGTCACGATCCCCAGACGCGAAACTTTGCCTGGTAACCTGCATCTCCAAACATCATCAACACACTTGACATTGCCGGCTCCTCAAGCAGCTTCCTACTCCTTCACGCCGTTCTCCAAATCATCATTCGCGTCATTGCTCTACAGACTGTGCAAAGGTCCCCCTGCACAGTCCTCCGTCACTGTCCATCGCCACCACCCTCTCAACTTTATGCAGACCTGGCCTACTGAGTCATCAGATAGCTCTCGACCAAACGACTCCCAGGAACACCTCACCCCCAATCAAGATGGCTCCCAGCACCAACTACGGCCCCTCAGGCCTGCGCATCTGCCGCAGCACTCTGTCGGCTCCAGCGGTGCCTCTCCGCACTCCATCGCGGACGGCCTTGACGGCGTCAACGCCGGCCAGCTTGATGAGCGACTTCGTCTGCTGAGCATCCGCAATGGACACCCAGATGGCCGTCACTACGTAGCGGGTCAACGAATCACCGATTACGAGAATGCATTGGCGCCCTCCACGCCTAGACAGGCGCTTGGCTTCAAGGTCATCAAGCGTGTTGATTCGCGGTCTGATGGTGTCCAGCTCACTGATTTCCCCAACGGTAAGTCATGGGAGAACAACCAGCCGCGGTTGGAGGACTGGAGGCTGATGCATTGTGTACAGAAATTTTGACCCATGTCTTATCCCACCTGCATCCCGATTCTCACGCGGCGGTCGCGCTCGTTTCGAAGCGGTTTTATTCGCTGGTCACGACACCCCACGCCTGGCGGATGGCATTCTTGCGCTACTTCCCTGGGCATGAGAGCTTGACAGACAAGCCTGAGAAAGAGGCCACCGGGCCGTGGGAACAGGCGACGACAGAATTCGTCCGATCAGAGGCTCGTTATTTCGCCCGCCTGACGTCGCTGGCCACTTGGAGGAGCGAATACCTACTGCGCACTCGCCTACTCAGGGGTCTCATCAGGGGTAAACCTGGAGCATCCGGCGGCATCGGCACCTCGGCGCGCTCAACCAAGAAGATCAGCGCTGTCTTGACGTATAACTCAAAGTTGCCGTGGGCTGTGACAAGCCTACATGCCATCTTCTCAAACGGCAAGAAGCCGCCACGTGCCGTCCATGGCGCTGCGGACCTAGGCTTTGCTACTATGAGCGATCCAACTTCTGGCAAAGTCGAGAAGTGGGGTTTCGATGAGCCGTTCAGCTCTCAGCAGCTCGACGAGGTATTTCCAGACTTGGAGCCCTATGGTGTTGGCGAGGGGCCTGCCGCTGGACCAAATGTCATGGACGTCAGTGTGCCTTACGGCCTCCTCGCAGGTGAAGGCCACCCTGGTGGCCGTGCGTATTACCGTCCCATTCACGAGAAGCGCGGTCGTTACCTTACTCACGAGTCGGGCGTGGTCGATACCTACCCTGACATCCCTCGCATCCCAGAGCTCTCTGAGGCCATCTCGAGTCTCTGGATCGCCAAGTCATCCGCCGTCCCGTACATGACACTCTCCATAGTCGGCATCTTGACAGGCTCGACTCTTGGCGTCGTCACTGCGTACGCCCTGGGTGGGGACAACACCGGTCACCGATTCTCAAACGGCGACATGACTGCCCGCTGGGTGCTAAGCCCCGGCGTGCCAATCATCTCGATCAAGGTTGATGATCAATACAACCAGAGGAGGAAGAACACCAGGCGCGCGTGGGCTGTTGCTCTGAATGCCCTCGGCGAGGTCTTCTTCCTCACGGAGCCTCCTACGTCGAGCCTCGACCGAGCCAAGGGCGAGGATGTGACCAAGAATGCGTGGCTCGCAGGGCGATCTGTGTACTGGCAGCTCGTTGAGCAGACGCGTCGCCGCGCTCGCCCTGATGACTCGGATAAAAACGCCATTCGAGGCGCTTACACTCCTCGATCACCTGCGGACTCCATGGAGCTGAGCAAGGAGCAACTCACTGCCGAAGCACGCGAGATCGAGAAATTCCTTCGACACAAGCCGTCGCACTTTCGCAAAGTTTGCGAAGGCTGGGACATGAAGCGTGTGCTCGAGGTCGATTTTGCCCATGATGATGGGAACGGTGGCGGAGAAACCATCATCGTCATCGAATGTGGGTGGGAGAAGGGACAAGGTCCCAAAGTTTCGAGATACATGAGATCTCTGCTGCCCAAGACGCCTCAGCAAACCCGCATCTCTGAGCTGAAAGACGCTGAGATGGAGGCTCAACCTGAACCAGCGCCGGCGTCCATCTTTGGAGCCAAGGGGGCCACTGCGAACAGAGCAGAGCCTGAGCCAGTCGTTCCAGCGTCCGTTGCCGCCCCTCTGCAGACTCCTCCTGGCACCGTCACTCCGGCACCTAATCTTCTGAGCGACTGGGGCGTCACCGTCTTCGGCCTTGCTGGCTACAACAAGAGCGAAATAACGGCATCCGCCATTGATGTTTCATTACACGCCGCTGTAACATCGGCCGAAGACCCTCTGAGGGAAACGGTCAAGGGCACATCCCACGCAGGCACCCCAATCAGCGTTACGCCGCGTACAGCTGAGACGCTGGCTGAGATCCCTGGACGCAGCGCCCGCATGCTCGCCATCGGCACCAAGAGCGGCGTCGTCCTGCTTTGGAACATGCGCGAGACTGGACCACTTGTCAAGGATATGAAGCCGGTCCGAATCATCCAGACTGAATCTCCTGAGATCTCTTGCCTGGCCCTCAACGGCTTGTACCTCGTCCATGGTGGCAGCGATGGCTTGGTCCAGGCCTGGGATCCGCTCGCGTCATCACTAGATCCTCTGCGCACTCTGAACGCCAGGCCATCTGGGCGTGTGCCTAGGCACATGCTGACGATGAATCCCGCTCTGGCCAACGAGAATTACACGGCCGCCCGGACCATCTTCCTCGACCCCGACCCAACGGCTCTACGCGGCGTCACAGCATTTGGCGCTTTCTTGCGATACTGGTCGTACAGCGCAACAAGCCAACCACCTGGTCGTAAGCGCCGGCTTCGACACGCTGACATCCACGGCCGCCTCGCCACGCGCCGTCAGGGCGGCAAGGTATCAGGTTACATTGCGGCCGAGACGGCCGAGCTTCGTCTCGAGCAAGAGCATCGCAGCCGTGAGCAGACGAGGCTTCGCAATCGTTTTGGAGTGGGTGCGTTGGGTGACCTGACGGAGGAAGAGGCCGTTCGATATGCGCAGATGATCTCTGAGGAGTCTTTCCACACTGATGAGCAGCGCCGTACCAGTGCTAGCGACACGGGCGACGCCAGCTTTGACACTGCCTCGTCGTTCAGCGAGAGCACGGCGTCCACGGTCACGCCAGACCCCAGCGTGAACGGCCTGCCTGCCAACGGATTCAGTCCTCCCCCAACCGTGGACGAAGAAAGCGAGTATGAGATGCAGGTTCAGCAGGCTCTCCGCCTGTCGCTCCTCGAGGGCGTCAACGACCATGGCCACTCGCCACGCGGGAACAACTCCAACGACTACGAGGTGCCCATCACCATCAAATCCAAGTCGGCCAAGAAGGGCAAGCGGTCTGCTTCCCGGTCACCCCCCGCAAGCTACACAGCGCATTCAGGCGCCAACGGCGGGTCGTCCAGCCAAGCCCCGATGACCCAAGAAGAAGAAGACCTGGCACTTGCCCTGAAGCTGAGCATGGAGGATCAGGGCACATACGGGGGCCCTGAGAGTGCGGACGCTACCTACGAGCAGCAGGAGGATTTCCCTTCGCTGGAGGTCAAGGGGAAGGGCAAGGGGAAAATGTGAGGTGACCTGTTGTGTTGCTATGCGTTGCATCTGTGTGCCGGTCCCGTGTTTTCGTTTCTCCCGGCTGAAGCCAGCTGTTAATGAGTTCTTCCCTTCACCCGACATCACGTTGGATATAGTTAGGTAGCTTTCTGGCACTTGAAACTTTACTTTAGCTCGCGCCACCGGTTGCCCAAAGGGTGATGTATTGTGTCGCTGCTGGTTGATAGTCATTGAACATCGTGTGTTGAAGTCGAGTCTTCCAGTCAATCAAGACGTCTGGTCCCATTACTCACAACTTAAAGGCTTATACTGCGGACCTCGCTCGCTCCGTGCCTTCCGGCAATGTGACAGTGATATCACATGCACAGTGCTGGTACGACACAGGCAATTATCAAAGACAGTCTTGTACGTGGCCGTCTGCCCATGCCAGGGCAAAGATGAGATGCCACGCTTGTATGAATTTCACCACTGCGAGGTCTTTGCCACCCCCATGACAGATTTCGAACCCCCCGATAATGTTGCCGGTAGCAATGACGCCCATCACAGACATTTTCCCGCACTAACGCGAACATCCCCGCCAAGCCTCGTAATCCAGCCAGCCTTGTCTCACTCATCCTTGAACATGACCTCTCCAGTGCCACGACCAGGATCAAGAGCCATACCCTTCCCTCGTCATTGTGCTGTGACTGACGAAAGCCAGACAATCGCAATCGCCAACTCGTCACCACATCTCGCCTTCGCCATCAGCCAGGCCAAGAAGGCACACAAATCCTGCATACCACCAGAGGCATATCCCCCCCCCCCCTCTTCCCCAGCGCCCGCGTTTCAAAATACGAGATGTAGCAACAACGCATAATACCGGCTCGGTAGCCAACGGGCCCTACCGCTACTGCACACCTCAAAATACGGGCGGGGCGGTGGTAGGCTGCGCTGGGGACAGGAGATCGACGTCACGCTCCCGGCACGCCGCGAAGAGAGGTCAAAACATGGCGCCCGGTAGTTCTCGGTGGCGCTCTCTCTCCACGCCGCGCGGGGCCTTTTTCCCCCCTTCCCCTTCAAGCCAACGCCTAGTTCACTAAGTGTACTTTGCCTGGACAGCCCTTCCCATATGCGCATGGGTCCCTCCCCCCCCCTCAAACTTCCAGCGGCATGGATTGTGGCTTGAGACTCCCAAGCAGGAGGCTGTTGCTGGTCTCACCGAGGGCGCGCTCACCGCTATTCGAACATGACGGATCAGCAGCACTCATGTGCGCTGTCAACTGTGTTGAACCCTGCCCCCGCTCCCCCCCCCCTTCTCCTATCGTTGACCCGCGCGTTAGCATCCCGTCGATGGAGACGCCGACAGTGTGGGATAGGTAGAGGTATAATACGAGCTACATACAGGTGGACCTTTGATGACGCGGATGAAATCCCTTGAGCTAGCGCAGCCCTTGTCAGCAGCCCGTTCGTGATGGCGCTCCTGCTAAAGGTGGTTGTTCTCCATCGGCATGGTTGGTAGAGCACCGAAGCAGAGATGGCTGCGTAGAGGATTGTCAACAAATCTTCATCGCCCAACCAAGGACACAGGCAAACAAATATAGCCTCAGGGGGATTGTCATGGGAAAGAGGTCGTCAGTGATGATATGGCAAAACATGGCAAAGAGCCAAACCCCGGGATGCATAAAGGGGGTTTCTATATGGTCCATTCACCATCGACAAGACAGAAACAGGCTCATGATGACCGCATCGATTGGGGTAGATGTTACATTATTATGTAAAGTGCGCAGCTTGAGCCGCCTTCATGGTTTCCATGTTGTCTTTGTTGCACCTCCTCATCTGCTGAGCGCATACAGCAGATGACAGCCGTGCCCGTGTTGCTTCTCGTACATTATGGGCGCCGCCTTGCGCAGCCAACGCCCTCCCATTTTGAATACCTCGAGTCATTAGTCGTAATTCAGCTGGCAGAGTCCAGCCAAAGCCCCTCTCATCTCGCCGGTGAGCTTTTCCAGGCCGTTGTGGCCGAGGGCTCCGATGCCCCCGAATACCAAAACCCCCCCAAAAGAAAAAGAAAAAACACTTTCGCCATGTCTATACATGCCTGGGCCTCAGAGCACGTACCCTAAGATGATCCAAACGCCAAACAGCATGCAAAATATCAAGTTGTACAACGCTCCGCCGAGCGCCTCATGCGAACCTATTCCACCACCCTCGTCATCATCGTCGCCATTAGCGGTCCCACCGTTTGAAATCCCGTTGTTCGTGCTTCTCTGTGTCTGCGAGGCTGAGGGATCCATGAGCGTCGCGGTTGGAGTAGCTTTGATCGATGTGACGACCGTCGGCCCAAATGGAAAGGTGAAGCTCAGCGATTCGACCGTGACGCCCTCGGGAGAGATGATGATCGTTTCGCCCCTGATCTCCGTCGTGTAGGTAGTGTGGGCATTGGGTCCAATGGTCCACGTCGAGTCTTTCGATCACCACGATCGATGCGCCGACTTGTGTAATGGTCACACCGCCGACGATCTCGTAGGCCGTCTGCTTCGGTCCAGCGTTGGGGCCGCCGATCGTCTGCTCGTCGACCACGACGCCATTAGGCCCTATGGTGACAGTCCCACCATCAACTTCTTCCGTTCGAACTGCTATCCCCGGCCCATAGGTGATGGTTGTCTCATGGATGACCACCACCGTCGAGCCTATGGCAGTGATCATCTGGCCGCCGACAACCACATGCTCCGTTTCAACAGCCTGCGCAGTCGCTGCATGAATGGGGACCGTTGCACTCGGGAAACGAATCGCAGTCTGGTCGACCGTGACCGTTGTACCTTGAACCACAGCAGTCACTGTCGTCCCGCGGGGCGGAACGGAGATAGTCATCTCGCCGATAATCACCACAGGCGTGGAGCCTGGCGGCCCGACAACGACAGGGACATTACCAACGGTCGTAGTCGCAGGAGGCAATGGCCCACCGACTGGTCCGTGGCCTCCGGTGTTCCCGGGCGGCCCACCACTTCGAACTGCCTCAGAACCGGCGTTCCCGCCTGGGCCGATCCAGAACCCACTGCCGTCTCCCCCGTTCCACGGCCTTTCGATAGTGCTGCCGCCCCCGATAACTTGAGTAGGGTTGATCTCGAAGGGTTCGCCGCTCACTGTCACTGTTGTTGTCTGAGTGGGCAGTAAAGAGATGGTCTGGTCGCCTATGATCACTCTTGTTGGCTCCAAGGTGACTGGGAAAGTGGTAGCAGCAGGCTGCTTGTCAATGTGAGGGAGATCTTTCGGTCCGCCTGGATCAGCCGGGTGAGGTCTCTGGGGCCTTGTACCATCGGCAGGGTGATGGTCTCCGGCATGCGGATTCTTCGTGTCTTTTCCATAGTTGGGCGTGGTCATCGGGCTAAACACAACGGCGGGATTCTTGTCGGTGGTGATGAAAGTGACAGTACCAGGCTCCTTGTGGCCTGGAACGGAAACGGCGCCAGGAGGATGGACAATGTCGGTCGCACAGGCTACCCAATCCAGAGAGGTGAAGCAAAACGTTGTAAGCATTGGCTCTTCGTTTTCGTTTTCCCCAAAACCGGGGTCTTCTCCCCCGAAACCGGGTTCCCCTACCTCATCAGGGTGAAGCGGCGTCTGCGTTGGTGTTACGCATGCAACAGGCGTTTCGATGGGAGGGAAGGCAGGCACATAGTCGGCGGGGTCACCGAAGAACGTTGTCGTTGCTGTAAAGACGATGAGGTACGTCGTCGGTTTGGAACCACTGGCAGGCGTGGAACAGTCATCTGCTGTCTCAGTGGAAGACTGCTCATCGCTGCTATTCACCAGGTTCGTTGTCGTACTAGTCAGATTGAGTGGCGAATAGACCGGGGGCCGGGGACGGCGTCTAGGCGAGGCTGACTGTTCTGAGGATCCGGAGGGTTCTGGGGCGAGCGAGAGGGGACCAGCAGGGAAAGGCGCCGAGGTGATGGCAATCTTGAAAGAGCCATCTGGTGAGTTATCGACGGTGGGCGATGGCGCAGATTGCTCGAGTCTCGTAGTTGTGTTCAAGTACTTGGGTCGAAAGCTCGACAGCGGACGCGGGTACGGCTGTCCAAGCGGCGACGGATTCGTAAGAGCATCGTGTGATTGCTCGGGAGGCATCGCGAGAGTGCGAATCTGGGCAGGCGACACCGGGTCCTCCGGTTGATCCACATAGCCATGAGATTGCGTGGACGAACTATCGTGAGTCGACTTCGCCTCGGTGACGAAGGAACTGTCGGCCTGTGACGAAATGAGGCCCAACGGTACATGTGAAGTAGCAACATTGCTCGAGCCAGTGTCTATCTGAGCTGGCGTAGGATTTGAAGCGACTGATGTTGTCGTCGCATTCCACCCATTGAAGCCTCGCCGCACCAATGCCACTGGATCGGCTGAGAGTTTTCTTAGTGGGAGGTTGAGAGAGGGTTCTCAGGGAGGAATCTTACCAGCTCTCGTCGCCGAAGCAGGACCTGGCAATACAGCCAGTGGCAGGAAGAGCAGCACCGCGGCAGCGAGCCTCATGCTGACCGGCTGCCGTCACTGTCGTCGGCTCGGAAGGGACAGGCAAACGGCGTCAAAAGAAGGCCTGGAATCGATGTGTCGACCAGTTGGGTAGAAGCGAGTCGTGTCAATATGGTTCGGAGGTTCGAATGGCAGTCAGATTCACGCGCCGCCGCAGCCAAGCTGAAAAGATGAAATGAGAGTATGGCAGGCGAACGAAGCTGCCACGGCGACAATCGATACTTCAGGTAGCGATTGAGAGAAGCAGACGGCGCGCCGCGTGGACTGTTGCGTCAGGTCGCTTTCCTCCTCGGCGAGCTGTCCTCAAGTGTCTGAAGCCAGTCAGTGAGGATAGGGTGCACAGGCGACGAGGTGCCGACTTGAAATCCGGGAGCGCGTGGGCATTCGACCAAGGTAAACTCAGAGGCCAGGGTGAGGGGCCAGGGGGGGATGCACACTAGCAGCGGCGCCAGCGCAGCCGGGGCACATGGGTGTCCATCGTCGGCAGATCCGCAGCCCTCCTAAAAGTCAGATGCTGACCAGCACCAGTCCAGGCATGACCAGCACAGGGGGACGCCTGATCTGTACCTAGCTCCGCCGCCGAACTGGTCCGGGGTGCTTATTACTGTGCACCTCGGGGCTTTGGCCCCCAATGACAAGTTGCAGGCGGGTTCAATTGAGATGACGACCGTGGGGAGCTCGGCGACATGGGAGGGACAACGGCCGGGCCACAACCTAGCGCAGCCGCGTACCCATTTGCCGTGCTAATTTGCATGGCGCCCTGTAATACCGTACGACTATGATGAAGGTCGGGAACAGATCAGAGCAGGAGAAAGATGGGCGGCGTGGCCTGCTCAGGGGCGGCGTAGAATATGCTCACCCGATGCCGCCGGGGGCCCATGATCTATCTGTCTGAGGGAAGGGGGGGCATAGCCGTCCTAGGCGTGACGTTGGCCAACACATTGTAAATCGGGTTCGGTCAGTTTTATTCATGGCGATCCTGTCATGCTCGAGCGGCCGGGCACGATTTGTTTGCCTGACCTCCCTTTTTGCCACGGCGAAGAGGAGAAAAACAGGCCGTGGTCGAACAAGGCTGGGACGGACAACGGGGCTCCATGGAAAACGCGGATGGCAGTCACGCCTTGGCGGCAGGATGATATGCATGGGGAGTTGATGGGGGTCAACGGCAGTCAATGCTCGGGTGGTCGATGGGAAGGATTCGATCTCTCCGCGGGCGGCGCCATGGCGACGCCGTTGCGTTGCAACAAAGTCAGAATGCTCGTCTCTGGTGCTCTTCTCTGGTCTGCCCACTGGCGTCTGTCGAGCCTGGGTTTGCTTTGGGGCGCGCCTTGCCATGGGGTAATAAAGTGACGCGTCGGGGCGGATCGAGTCAGGCCTATCCGTGCAGTCGAGGCGGCGCTGGTACCACCCTCAATCAGGCTTGCCCCATCTGGGAGCCGACTGGAGATGAGGACAAGATGAGAGGTGCATCGGACGTGTGTACATGAAGGTCCAGACGCGCGACCATGGAGCAGAAGGCGTTCTAGAAGAGTTAGCCGATATTGAGGCGTTCTATCGTTGCAGGCTTGCTTGCCACCTCTGCATGAGAAGCAAGTCTGTCTGTCTGTGAACCGACAGGGAGGAGATAAGATGTTCATCCACAATGGGTATTGCCAGGAGAGCAAGGGGGGAGAGAAGGTTAGTGCTGCTGCTCATCAACCCATCAACCAGCAGGGACTTTGTTGTGGAGTGGCCCGACCGACGGTTGATTGATCCCATGCGGGAAGTGAAGGGAGGGAGCTTGAGGCAGAACAGGCAGGTTCTTTGGCCTGCGGCGCTCACTAGCGAAGGTGGAAGCGGGGCACCCGGATAGATGCATGAGGCCGGCTCCTTGGCTGTTGCGTCCCTAACCACCCAAGCCACCCAGGTACCTACAGTACCTACCTACCTTACTGCAGGGAGTTGTCCAAGGAGAGGAAGGCGGCGCTACGTCGGGCGGCTCTGGATCAAACGGGAAAGCCTGAGCACTGAGCACCTCACCTAGCACCTCGCCCAGCACCGAGCACCTCACCTGGCACCTAGCACCTCGCCTAGCACCTAGCACCTGGCCCTCAAGTGCCTTCGCCTCGCTACTCACGCGAGTCGCATCGCGTCCCAATCATGGCCCGCCTCAAGTAAGACATGGAGTGTGACGGGCCATGCAAACCAAGCAAACCAAGCAAACCAAGCAGACCACTGACCGCGCCGAACCCGGCACTCTGGATCGAGTTGCCACGCACCTCTCGCCCAAGGCCTGCACAGGACCATGATCCAAGCAAAGACAAGGCCCCCTCCCCTTCTCCACAAAATTACAACAATCAATGTCGCCAGGGCCAGACCACCACCAGACTTTGCTGAAGATTTCTTGGCATGGCCGTCTGCGACATTGCCTGGAGTCATCAACCACGCTTGAGCTGTCGAATGACCTAGATTTGGATGGTCCCCTTTCCGGAGCCTTTCTGCAAAAATGGCGGCTGCCTACCTCGTCGGTGTGCGCCGCCAGTCCCTCGGCGCCCTGTCGTCTTTGCTGCAACTGGCGAGCGTCGTGGTGTTTGCATCTTGGGCCTAACGGCCGGATCTGGTGGTCAAAGTAACATGGCCACCATACACGCGACCGGATCGAATCGTCGAAGCAACATGGTCATGACACACAAACCACCGAAGAAGGAAGCTGCGCGTAACATGCCTCGGCCCCCAACGCCAGACAAGTTCCCATGCATAGCGTCTTTCACAATAACCTTGTCTTGTCCTCGGTCCTTCCCTTCCACCCTGACGCTCGAGGACCCCGAGCCGCTGCTTTGCTTTGAACACGCTTCGGCAATTTTTCTCATGCCACGGCTAACAGAACAGGGTTGATCAAAGTCTATTCAGTGTCTCACCAGCTTGCGCGCCCGCGAGACCGTCGCAACTCCTTCGACAGGCCCGCTTGGCTCAAGATCCGATCTCTGTGGGGCATCACAAAGCGAGCAACTCCTTCCGAGCGGCGCCCTGCTCCGTCTCTGATCGCACCACCAGGAAACGGCCCAGCTGCCACGCTGACGTCGACTCAGCCCGCTTGTTACTCTCCCATCGCCGACTGCCAAGACCAAGACGTCTTGGACCCTGAGAGGCCCAGTGGCCAGACAGAAGACAGATCGACAAGACCGGCGACGTCCTCGGGAACGTGGCTTCATCGACGCCGCAAGCAGCAGCAGCAGCAACAGTCCAGCGCGTCTGGCCCTCTCTCTCTCTCTCTCTCTCTCTCTCTCTCTCTCTCTCTCTCTCTCCCTCTCCGATGACCCTGCGAACAGCCCAGATGCACTCTTCATTCCACAACAAACCCAGTCCTGATCAGACCTCCCACTCCGCCCCCCCTTATTGTGACCCCTGCAACGTCGTAGCCGGGGTTTCGGTCAGTCGTGATAGGAGACAGCAGAGCCCATGGCCCTAGCAGACTCGCAAGGACTTTGAAGTTTAAATGGAAGGCGAATGAGGCAAAATCTCACCTCGCGATGGACAGGGACCTCCGCGTGGGCATACCATGTACATGTAGACATGTATCCCTGCCTAGGACCTGGCAACCTCGAAACCCGGGATTTTTCGTGTATCCAACCAGTCAGGGGACGGACGGGGAAGGGGGGAGGGGCCTCTGGATCCCACCCTTCCTCTTTCACGCTCCGTCCGTGACAGTGGATGTCGGGATCGATGGAGCTGGAGGGAGGAGACGACGGGGCCAGTGGAAGATGAGGAGGGCCCCCTTCAGGGGAGAGGAGCGGAGGGGGGGGGGGGGAGACTGCAGCAGCATACAGCAGGGGGGGCCTATTGACCAGACCGGCGATCCCAGCTGATTGAAGGTTAACGGGCTAGCCTCTATCTGTCTTGCCAAGGTGGCCCTGTAGCCTGGCAGGTTAGCTTGTCTTGCCTTGGGGGACGCCGCATTCTACCGACCCAGGTGCTGGACCTAAGCTCTTACCACTACCCCTAGAGCGCGCCCTGGACCGGGCAGTCTGGTGACTCGATTCCCCCTTGGATCGCTCCCCATTACGTTACCCTGTCTTTCACTGGTACAGGTCCTTAACCTGAAGCTTCCCTTCTTCTCTTTAACTCAATCCCCCTCATCTGCGTCCCATCGAAACCACCCCCCCGTCAGACTACGCCATTCCGATATCTCCTGCGCAAGGGATCATGGTCGTAGCCGCCGGTATCATACTTGAGATGAAGGCTTCTCAGTAGCTCAAGAAAAGGACATCGCAAAAGCCCCGAGTCTGACAGCAACTCACACCGAGAGCCTCATGCGTCGAACAGAGCGGCTACCAATTGACCCTTGCCATCCCCAAAGTCGCGCCGGACGGCCCCCGACAGGATGTTGCGATATCACGTTCCCGTCCTCGTTGTCCTTCATGCCATAGCTGCGTCAGCTGCAGGCCCCTCCGCCCTCGCGTTGACACCATCGACCGAGTGGTCGGGTCAAAGACCCGACACATCAGCTATTGGCGCCGCTAACCTCGGGCTTCAGGTATGGCATCGACGGCAACTGGTCCACATTGAGCTTCCAAGTCGGAAACCCTGGAGAATCAGTCAATGTACTGGTGAGCACCTCGCTGTCCGAGTTTTGGGTTGTCCAGTCAGGTGGCTGCTATAACCGTAATGAAATCCCCTCCTCTCGTCACCGTCTCATCGACAGTCATGTATGTGAACTGACGCCTGATCAGGGGAGCCTCTTTGCGCAAATGCCAGAGGAAACGTCTTTGACCCGGCTGGTTCGTCGTCGTGGGATGCCCTCGGTGGTTGGCAGCTGGGGCTGGACTACCTGCAAAATGAAGGCAATGGCGACTATGGCTTGGACACTGTCGTCGGCAAGACATTGAACGGAGACAGGATGCTCATGGACCGCACAATTGTTGCCGCCATCAACACGACCGACTACTACACCGGCTACATTGGCCTAGGCATCAATCAAGGCAGATTCGGTGACCAGGTTGCCGAGTCACCCTTGACCCAGGCAGTCAAGGAGTACGGACTGGTCCCCAGCTACAGCTACGGCTACACAGCTGGCGCATCTTACAGTAAGCTGAAAACTGGCCGGCGGAATGCATGCGAGTTGACGCTAACATTTTCGCAGTGGGAAGCAGCGGCGTGCCGTGTTCTCTGACACTCGGGGGTTATGACGAGAGCCGCTTTACCACTCACAACACAGAGTTTGTCCTGGGCCAGAGTGGCACCACGC
>NW_003315038.1:2407639-2408365 GCF_000150825.1 Verticillium alfalfae VaMs.102
TTAGTGCTGCTGCTCATCCAACCATTCAACCAGCAGGACTTTGTTGTGGAGTGGCCCCGACCGACGGTGATTGATCCCATGCGGGAAGTGAAGGGAGGGAGCTTGAGGCAGAACAGGCAGGTTCTTGGCCTGCGGCGCTCACTAGCGAAGGTGGAAGCGGGGCACCCGGATAGATGCATGAGGCCGGCTCCTTGGCTGTTGCGTCCCTAACCAACACAAGCCACCCAGGTACCTACAGTACCTACCTACCTTACTGCAGGGAGTTGTCCAAGGAGAGGAAGGCGGCGCTACGTCGGGCGGCTCTGGATCAAACGGGAAAGCCTGAGCACTGAGCACCTCACCTAGCACCTCGCCCAGCACCGAGCACCTCACCTGGCACCTAGCACCTCGCCTAGCACCTAGCACCTGGCCCTCAAGTGCCTTCGCCTCGCTACTCACGCGAGTCGCATCGCGTCCCAATCATGGCCCGCCTCAAGTAAGACATGGAGTGTGACGGGCCATGCAAACCAAGCAAACCAAGCAAACCAAGCAGACCACTGACCGCGCCGAACCCGGCACTCTGGATCGAGTTGCCACGCACCTCTCGCCCAAGGCCTGCACAGGACCATGATCCAAGCAAAGACAAGGCCCCCTCCCCTTCTCCACAAAATTACAACAATCAATGTCGCCAGGGCCAGACCACCACCAGACTTTGCTGAAGATTTCTTGGCATGGCCGTCTGCGAGA
>NW_003315038.1:2408465-2411057 GCF_000150825.1 Verticillium alfalfae VaMs.102
GGTCACAATGAAAAATGACAGAGCAGAGATTGATCTTTTCCTGAACGACGACACCGAATCCAGACGAAAGGAGTAAAAACAAGAAAAACAACATAAGAAGCCGCGCGGAGGAAGATGGTCCGCAAATACAAGGTCCCGTACCTAGTCAACCCCCCCCGTGAATGGCCGGAACCACGCCTGAGAAGCCGAAACTGAAACATTCCACCTAACCTCGTGAGACGACAGAACGATCGCCCGTTCTCGTCCCCGACAGACAGCAACAGCAACACGTTGCCCCGGAAGCCTGCCCTCTCCCCTGAGCAATCGCGGTCCCTGGAGCAACGGCACACCGAGCCTGCCCTCGCCAATGGCATCCTCAACACCCGCCCTCTCCTCGCAAGGCGACAACAACACGTGCCACACGTGCCGCAGCAACACAACCAACCCCGTCTCGCCGACCAGCCAGGGCTTTGACCGCCCAGCACTCATCCGCGCCGATTCGTCTCCAGCGGAGGCTCGTTCGCCGCAGCCGGGCCTGGCTCCGCCGCCTCCGTCCTTCGGCTTCCAGAGAGCTCCGATCGACCCTTCCAAGGTCGTCTGCCTCGGCCCTCTGCCGGGCAACGTCACCTTGCCAGGCTACAGTCCCGACCCGCGCCTTCGCGGCCTCGACGTGCCGAGGTCTTCTACGCCGGGCAGCAACTGGTCGCCGGGCAACACGGCGGTGAGCAGCAACCGCAGTGAGAGCTGCGAGCAGCAGCAGCAGCAGGCGAACCGTGGCGGCTTGGGAACGCTGCCGGAGCATCAACGTATCGACGCCGATTTGGAGATGGTGCATGTTCCGCAAATGGCGGAAAGGCGATATAGCTGGGAGGAGGAGAGGTCGCATGGTACACGGGAATCATAGAATCATACATGGATCGGGCGTTTTTGGGATTGAACCGTGTCACGGGGCGGGGGGGCATCGGTCTTGGAGTTTATGCAGCAATCTAGTCACTCGGACAAGAAGAATTTTGTCAAGGAAAAACCACATGCGGCATTGTCGCCTGTTAGCCAGATATTTGGAAGAATAAGTCAAATAGTGCCATCAAGAGCTTGATGAACAATATGCCTTCCTTGACTAGTCAGGTGCTCAGGGCTTTACATACGAATGGAAGAGCGATGTAACAGCAATGACAAATCGTGATATTGGCCACTATTCACCGTCGCTTCGGTGAGACGAACCCCCCGTCAAGATGTACCGTGGAGGTAAAGGAGGAGGCTGAGCTAAACAAAATACAAGCTCACCAGATCTCCTGCCACCAGGTTAACCTCGCCAGTATCTCCTCCGCCTCCGTCTCGGTTTCGCAGAGGCCACCGACGCGCAGGCACTCCACAACCGCGGCCCGGCACGCCGTGGCCATTTTACTACTGCCGCCGCAGACGATAAAGATGACATTCTCCCGGGCCATGTCTACGACGGCCTGCGCCTGCTGCCGGATGACATCTTGTATATATATCTTCTCCTTTTGGTCTCGCGAGAACGCCGTGTGGACCTCGAGCTTGGAAAATGGCGTGGCGGCCCATTCATCTGCGAAGAAGAAGTCCTTGTTGCGGGAGCGGTTTCCAAAGAAGAGCAAGGCCCTGCCAGTGGGCGAATCGTTGTCATCGTAGCGGAGCCGTTCCTGGATGAGGGCATGGATGGGTGCAATGCCTGTACCGGTTGCGAAGGCGCAGAGTGGCCGACGCGCGTGCAATTTGCCATGCAGACTCGTCAGGGACGGCTTGTGGCTAGCTAGTACTGCATTTCCTGCAGCGAGTAGGTTGATGTAGCGCGAGCATAGACCGGTGCGGATCTTTCGAAGGACTGTCTGATACTTCACCAAGGCGACGAGGAGCTCGAGCTTGTAGGGAGAGTCGCTTCCGGGTTCTAACGGCTCGATGCTGGCAATGCTGAAGTCACGGCCGCGGATTATGGGGAAGACATCAAGTACATACTCCGGAGGAAACTGAACCGAGTGGAACTCCTCGAGAACCTCGATGATAGTGCGTCGCGGCCGAGTAGCGTAGTCGTAATACTCGTCGATGTATTCCGACTTTGTGAATTCGAGGAGCCGTTCCTTGTGATCTGAATCCGTGCAATGGTGAGAGATAGCCTCAAGAAAACTGCGCCGAGGAATCGCGGTTATGTCCAGGTTCTCGGTGAGCAGACGTCGTAGTGTCGTGATGTTGGTCGTATAAAGACCGGTCGGGCGTTCATTGAGCGTCCCCAAGTCCACAATGTTGTCCGCAATAGCCCCCCATTGCATCACGTGCAAGAGCTTCTCGACATCTTGAGGTAGATTTCTGGGGTAGAGCCTCAGGCAGTCGCCAGGATTGAATTGAAGTGCCGGTGGTTGTAGATGACGAATCCCGAAAGAAAGTCTTCGGACATCTTGCCAGTGCTCAGTTGGCGTGACCCGGGTGTTTGAGTTGACTTCGACGACAAGACCGCCAGGCACTGCGGGAATAAGATTCTGCAATGCTTGTTGGTTCAGCTGTTCAGCACCCGCATCCAATGGAGTGGCAGCCGCTGATGACCCCCCTAACGTTATCAAGTGACTGTAATTTAGGAATCCTTCAGCGGCTGTGTCGAAT
>NW_003315038.1:2411506-2415448 GCF_000150825.1 Verticillium alfalfae VaMs.102
CCAGGGCAGATAGGTCTGGTCGATGCTGCGGGCAGCGTTAGACAGACTCTATGGCCTGAGAAGTCCGTTCGCAGCACCTACCCGTCATCGTCTTGTTCGTTGCCCTCGCCTCGAGGATAAAACTCAGTGGCACCCAGCTGTTCAAGACGCTTGTGTAATTTTCGAGCAGCCCAGTTGAACCTGTGATACCATCAGTCATGTGTTGAGTAAACAGTGGGAGCTGGGGGAACTACTTCGGATAAGAGCTGTCCCCAAGACCAAATGTGGTGAATCTGGCGCTTTTCAGGCAATCCGGTGGCAGCTTTCTTCTCAGGAGACTCTTCCAGAACGCGAGACAATTCTGTGGCATGTCCCCTTGGCCAGTCGTAGATATGACTATGATGACCAGCGTATAACGAAGCAGCTCATTCTACGGATGTCGAGGTTAACGTCTTTTTCATAACACGTTGGCAATGGCACAAGGGTTTAAAAGACTCACAAGCTGGACCATGTTTAGTTCATCAACTTTAGTCTTGAAATGCAATCGCTGTGTCATCTTGCCAAGCTCTTCTGCAATGTCTTGACTGTTGCCCGTCTCTGACCCGTACAATACCAGGGCAGATCTTTCGGGAAGGTCAGCCAGTTCAACTGGCTGGTCTCTCTCCATAACGGCCATCTTGACCTAGGCGATGCGCAAAGCTCGGATTGAGGCAAATTGTGAGAGGAGCGAAGTTGCAAGAGGCAGATGAATCAAGCGCGAGATATTCAGTTGCGATGCGTCGTTGGATTCCCAACAGTGTGACTAACAATCGGCGGCATCGGAGTTTGCGGCTGCCAAACTCGGCATGCGTATTGTGCGAAGCCACGGGGCGGATTTGGCTGCCACGGAGCGACAGGGCTCATGTCGGGCGAGATCGCTAATCGGACTTTGTGGTGCTAGGTAGTGAGATTAACAGCGTCTAGGCCTGAAGGGGGTTGCTACCCTGGAAATTCAGCGCAACGGGGACCCAGAGGCCCGGAGAAGCGGCGCCATCGCATGCAGACTCCAAGGAAACTCGCGCCAGGTTTGGCCATACTATATGGCTGATTGATCATCGCCTTGTCGTGATGTAGCTTTCAGAAGCCTCTCTTTGCCGAAACAAGAAGGGCCTGTTATACATCACGCGAAGGGCTGATAGCATGAAAAAAAAAATAGCACGACAAAACCACTGTACGTTTTCGTAACCCCAAGCAGAACGTGATCGATGCCAGTTACCGACTCGTATCGTAAGCCAGCCGCCGATAAACAGGGGGAAGAGTGCTGAGAATCAAAAGATTGAGCAACCCCGTCCAGGGGCTGACAAGGGCGAGGCTTTGCGCCTCGCCAGGGGTCTTTGTCACTGACGCAACGCCCGAGAGCGAAAGGGGGTGGACCAGGGAGATTGTCCAGGTCCGAAGGCAATCTCATGGGAATTGTGCAATTCGCTTGGAGGATTGAGAGCCCGTAACCGCATTATTTTGGTATGCTGTTCGCTATTGATGGTCTGTGATGGTGAATGTAACCCAGAGGTCTACCTGAGAGTGAGGCGATCGACGGTGGAAGTATCCTACCCTCCTTGCAAGTGGCCCTAGCATGAACGTCGCCTGCCTACCTGATGATGAAGTGAAATCAGATGCGTGATGAAGATGTCAGCAGTGGTTGTTTGCTTCAATGCATGCCTTCAAGGACATTTTGAATGCTCGAAATCAACAGGATTTCCGCAAAGAAGAGGGGGTTCACTCCTGTTTCCTCGCTCGGGAGTTGGTGACTGGGGCTGCTTCCAGAAGCCTCTTTCTCAGCCAAGGTTCCTCCCCCCTGACTGTCACAAGGAGGTACCGTAGGTAGGTACAGCACCGTGGTACTTGCTTGATAGACCAGACACGAAAAGGGTTGCATGGGACCTCCTGGCTGCTCCAGCGTGTTTGGGGGAGCATTATACCCACTAGACAGCCACTGGGCAGTCACTACCTACATGGGGTGATGGCGAAGCTGGGGCCATTGGCACCCACACACCCACTAGACGGGCAGTTGCCGTGAGCTTGGGGCTAGCTTCTACGGACGTGGCAAGAGCTCGCTGGCAGTGAGGTTTAGAACTCCACATGTGACAGGTCAACACAGAATGTGTGGCGGCATGCATATTGGACCGCCTCCCACGACACCAAACCTCAACTTCAAACGGTAAAATCGGCAAGTACTTCCTTGCTCCTGGTTGCCGCAGTCACGACTGGGAACAAGATCGAGTGGCACCTGCCGTAAGTACCAATTTGGGCGATTTTTTATGATGTACAGTGCCTGAAGGAATGTTTTCTCCCTGTACTCACAGAAGCCGACGCACGCGATCAAGTCAGACACCCTAGTAGCGAAGTTGCCGTGGCTTGGGAGTTCACTGGGCCTCACAGGGCTTTATGCACAGGCTGGTTATGCCCATGTCGAGAGTGTTCGACACTGCTTGGAGAGAGGAAAAAAGCATCATGATCGGTGCCTAAGAAAAGGAATGGAACACAAACCTGTCTTGCCATGTGCCTGGAGCGACAGTTCCGCAAAACGTGCCTGGCCCATGTTCGAATATTTGACACCCTTCAAGCCCCTGCTCGTCACACAACAGAAGCCCCCCCCCCTATGAGCTCCCCTGAGTACGGAAGACTAAGGTACCTGCCAAGTACGTGGCAGGGCTCACAGACACGAGCAGGCGCCTCCCTTTCTTCGTGCCGTCGCTCCTCCACTCCTTCCACAGGAGGTGTCCTACGACCTGTCTGGTGCTGGACCCCCTCCCATTTGCCCCCCTGGTCACCACCCCCTGCACTCAAGGGGAAAAAATATTTGTACTTACCTCCAGGCAACTCCAGACCTCTCCTTTCTTCCCTCTTCTCCCCATCACAAAACATCAAGAAACTGTGTCACCGCGCAACGCAAGTCGTCTGTCTTCCCCTCTTCAAGCATCTAGGGCACCAAGCTACCCTAACCATCCCCCTCCATTGTCTCAGAGTTCAACTCATCCCGAACTTCGATCCATCTTCCAACCTCGGACCTTCTTTCTAAACTCAGGTCCTCCAAGTTCGACACAACCTCGTCGCACGTCATCTCAACACCAACACCCATCTCCATATTCCAACCACACAACACACATCCCATCATCCAACATGTCTGCCGTTGTGGAGAAGGTCACCGACGCCGTCCAGGACGTTACCAATGCTCTGAGCAATACCTCGATCGCCGAGAAGGTCACCGACAACAAGCCTGCCGCCGCCAACAATGACGCCGTCCTCGCCAGCGCTGCTGAGGGACGCCGTCTCTACATCGGCAACCTGGCCTATGCGACGACCGAGGGGGAACTGAAGGAGTTCTTCAAGGGTTACCTTGTGTGAGTTTTCCATCTTCTCTGTCATCATGATCATCATCACTCTCCTTCCCGCACCATCGTCTGAATGTGGCAATACCTGTCCTCATAAGCGGGCATCCCTTCCTGTTCTGTCAGTCTTGATCTCGATGAACTCGCAACCTCGTCGTTATGATGGCTAGGGTGTTCCCGAACCATCACGATCAAATCACCACCATTGCTGAGGACGCTGTCCAAAGCATCGGTGGCGATGTTCCTTCCGTGGGCTCATCTGCCGGATGACACATCGCCCACAACATCACCCCAAATCACGTTTAAATACTACCGCCATCTTCTAAACCGCTTGCTGACCTGCCTCTGTCTACAGCGAGTCCGTCTCCATTCCCAAGAACCCCCGCACCGACCGTCCCGTTGGCTACGCCTTCGTCGACCTCTCTACCCCTACTGAGGCCGAGCGCGCCATCTCTGAGCTGTCCGGCAAGGAGATCCTGGAGCGCAAGGTTTCCGTCCAGCTCGCTCGCAAGCCCGAGCCTGCCGGCGAGAAGGCTGACGCCGCCAACGGTGAGGGTGCCGGCGAGGGCAACCGCCGCCGCCCCTCTGGGCCGCG
>NW_003315038.1:2415734-2419227 GCF_000150825.1 Verticillium alfalfae VaMs.102
CGTGAGCGCCGGGAGCGTGGCCCTCCCGCCGACGCGTTGCCTCCAAGACTAAGGTCATGGTCGCCAACCTGCCTTACGACCTGACCGAGGAGAAGGTATGCTATGTCCTTTTGTTGACGATCATGTTGAGAGCCACGACTAACGTACTGGGACGTAGCTTAAGGAGCTTTTCGAGGCCTACTCGCCCTCTTCCGCCAAGATCGCCCTTCGCCCCATCCCCCGCTTCATGATCAAGAAGCTCCAGGCCCGCGGTGAGCCCCGCAAGGCCCGTGGCTTCGGCTTCGTTACCCTCGCCTCCGAGGAGCTCCAGCAGAAGGCCGTCAGCGAGATGAACGGCAAGGAGATTGAGGGCCGTGAGATCGCCGTCAAGGTTGCCATCGACAGCCCTGACAAGACTGATGAGGAGGCCAACTCTCCCGAGGAGAAGGCCAACGGTGCTGAGGAGGGCGCCCCCGCTGCGGCCCCCACCGAGGCTCCCGCTACCACCGCCGTCACGGCGACCGATGCCGCCCCTGCAGTCCCCGCCACTGCTGCCGGTGCTACTACCACTGCTTAAGCAGAACTTTACCGATACCGCCTGGCCCGAGAAAACCGGAGAGCCTTCGGAATTTCGGTTCTGACGAACTCTTTATGATATGATATCGGTTTGACGATTTCTCTTTTTGAAAGTGGGCCTTACTGGAACACGGGCACGCACAGGAGGCGGCTATTTTATCTCCTAGGACAGATATCTTTCGTGGCTTGCCTCTGGCCCTACATAAAAATAGGACATGGAAAAAGGAAGCTTCGCAGCGTTGCTATCTGTTTCACTTTCACCGTAATACTTATCACGACCTCTCACATTACACCCCTTGTATTTTTGTCACCTCCTTTCCCGTCTCCCTCCGCTCTCAGTGGGGGTTTGTACATTAGCTCTTGCTTCTGGCTGGCGGGTTGGCAGGACGAGGAAAAGCTTGGCGCAAATCAATTCACCAGACAATGATCGATCATCTCTGTCGTTGTATGTGCTCCGTTGATTAACCATGATTGTGCAACATTGTGAGCCTGGTACTGGAACTAGTGCCAAAACTTAGCCAGACTATGGTGTCCTGATGACTATTGTGGCTATCTTGCAGTGCCCACAAAGCTTACCCTGAGGGCTTGATGGAAGGACTCGAGTCAACGCAGAACTGGTATTGAGGCACGCTGAACAAGACCTCGAGGAAGAAGCGCAGCCTAAGCCCAGCTGTGCCATTGTGGACGTATTCCCAAGTGGCTCAGCAACAAGGCAGAGTATTCGTAATTTCGTTGCAAGGCGAGGTGACATTCCGAAAGACTTTGGTGGGGTGTCTACCGGCCGGCGGCCTAGCAAGCCTGGGTACCAAGCTTGGTTGGTCCTGGTCTACCTGACTGCGAAGGCCCAGGCTCTGGCCGCCAGAGCCAATAGGTGATCTGGCGTGCCACCCCCAATTGTCGCACCTCTCCTACACACCCCTTATCACAAACACGCTCCTCGACGTCGGACCAGCTGTCTGTCGCGTGTCTGCCCATGGTTGTCCGCGTTTCCAGGTGCACATTACCATAATCGCGTCCCACATTTGACCAACAGCAAAACTCGCCATGGCCTCCAAAGCCATGTGGGAGGTCGATCCCGAAACTAGGGCCAAGGTACGTTAGTTGCTCTGTTGCGGCCCCGCGACGTCATTCCTAGCTTCAAAAGTCGATGCAGTCGGCTGACCGCTCTGGTATCTCTTCAGTTGGCCGCTATTCAGAAAGAATCCAAGAACAACCTCTGCTGCGACTGCAACGCGCCTTCGCCGCAATGGGCATCCCCGAAATTCGGCGTCTTCATCTGCCTCTCGTGCGCAGGCGTCCACAGGGGGTTGGGTGTGCACATTTCGTTCGTTCGCAGTATTTCCATGGACGCCTTCAAGCAGATTGAGATTGAGAGGATGCGCCTTGGCGGCAATGAGAACTGGAAGACCTTCTTCGAGCAGCACGAGGACACGAAGATGCGGGGCGTCACCTGGGACGATGCCACCATTGCAGAACGATACAGCGCGAGGTCGCGAGAGTGGAGAGAGCTGTCGCCAGCAGAGGGCAAGAGTACGTCCCCGAGAGAAGAAACTTACGCCAGCCCCGCGCCGGCAAGGGACCGCACGGGCACGCCGCCTCAGTGGCAGCGCAGCATCGCGCCCCAGCCCGGCGGCAAGGTCAAGGTTGACGACAAGTACTTCTCCAGCTGGGCCCCGAGAATGCGTCGAGGTCGGAGGCGCTCCTCCCAGCCAGGGCGGAAAGTACGCTGGCTTTGGTAGCACGCCTTACGCCGTCGGCGCGTGACGACAGCGCTGCGCCGACCATTGATGAGCTGCAGAAGGACCCCATAGCCGCCCTGTCCAAGGGCTTCGGCTGGTTCACTTCTACTGTCACCAAAACGGCCAAAACGGTCAACGATGGCTACATTCAGCCGACAGCAAAACAGGTAAGAAATCCCACACCCCATCGCGAGCACCTTTTGCGACGGACAAGCTGACTCGTGCATTTCCCCTCAGCTCGCCGAGTCCGACTTTGCAAGACAAGCTCAGCTAGCAGCTGGCCAGGTTGGACGTGCGGCGCAGCAAGGCGCCCGCAACGCCAACGAAGGCTTTAACAAGTTCGTCGAGGGCGGCCGCGAGGGCAACGGCGGTTACAAACAGGCGCCGATGGACGACAGCAAGAGGGACTTCTGGGACGACTTCTCAAGCCTGGCGGACCAAAGCAACCAGCACAAGCAGCAACGATCTACGGGCACAGGCGCCATTGGCACTTCGGCCATGAAAGGCGGAGGCTCTGGCGGTGCAGCGCCGCCGGCGAAGAAGAAGGATGAGTGGGACGACTGGTGAGCGGTGGAAGCCTGGCAACTGAGCGTTTAGCAATACACAACTGTACACGAAGAAGGCGTTTCAACATGAAAGTGATGCAAATGCTTTGGACGTCTTGCTACCTAGCCTTGGAGATATGACCATTTACGTGCCATACAGCCAGTTCCTGCACCCCGTCGGCTATATGCCAGGAACTGAGGGGCCAACGTGCGGGTCACGTGCTCCGAGATCCCGAGGTTGGGAGGCCGGTACTAGCCGGTCTCGCACCTGGACTCCACGGGTCTTTTGCCAATGACGCCGATTGTTCGACAGGTCCCAAGTCCACCTCCGACTTCTCTACCTCGCGCATCCTCGGACCTGGAGAAGTGAAGCATCACATAGCAGAGTAAAGCAGAAACGAAGAAAACAGAAATGTCTGCATTGAGGATTCTCGTTCCCGTAAAGCGGGTCATTGACTATGCGGTAAGTTCATTTCACGTGCCCTCACTCTATTCCATTGGAGGGGGGAAGGAAACGTTTGCTGATGGGAGACCGAAATCCTCAGGTCAAGCCGCGCGTCAACAAGGCCCAGACGGCCGTCGAGACGGCCGGCGTCAAGCATTCGATGAACCCTTTCGACGAGCTGTCGGTCGAGGAGTCGGTCCGCATCCGCG
>NW_003315038.1:2419877-2442050 GCF_000150825.1 Verticillium alfalfae VaMs.102
ATTCCCCGCGCCGAGGCAAGGTGGCGGCAAGGTGGAGGATGTGGACGGGCTCGTCGCGAAGCTCAAGGAGCTCGGTGCTATTTAAAAAACAATGGCATGTACCAGTACCTTGGGCATATGACGGGTGTACATGATGAGCTAGTTGAACTAGGATTCGTGCAAAGCAGGGACGCGTGTTGATTCCGGTGCATGTGTTCACTGTGTTCGTGAGCCGGGGAGCAGGTTTAATGGGGGGATGAAAGTGTCATGACTACGAATTGGGCGCAAATGATTGTGCTCCCTTTAACCTTCAAGACTGCTAGCTGCTTGTTACAGTGTCAAGGGCCAACAGCAACACCAACATCAACATGATGACTCCGCGGCTATCAGTTGCTGGCGGGGCGGAGCATGCTCCCTCCAACGCCACTTCAGGGTTCAACAGACGAGGTCCACGTCTTTCTGACGATCCGCGCCGTACCTGGTGCCTGATGCAGGATGGATCACCACCAAAAGAGGTCTGGCAGGAGAGAGCAGGTTCCCGCTGCTGGCTGCCAAGCATTGGAGAGGCGAGCAAAGAGATAGCGGCAAAGCCGGATTCGCTGAATTGGGTGCATTGGCTGCGCTGCCGCGATATCGGCGGTCATACGGTGACGAGCAGCCAATCAGAAAGGGCCCCGCGTGTGTCAGAGCCCGACTCAACGGTATCTGGCCTGGAGGGTCCAATGATAAGCTTTTTTTTCTTAAGCAGGCCCTCGCTGGCTGTGCCTGCCTGTGACTCTTCCCACTCTCGCTCTCCTTCTCCCGCATCCATCCTGCATCGTCCTCCCGACCGACACATCAGAAACCTCAAACTCTCCATTCTCGTCTCCCCCGACACCCGCCACTCCCGCCGTCTACCTTTTTCCACAGCCCAGCTTTGATCGAATTCCGGTCCAGTTGCCCTTATGCACGGGCGCCCGTCCATCTTCACCTCGCAGGTATGTTCCCGCTGCTGTTATCCATGTGAGGTCATGGCATGTTCCATGTCTTCCCGCCTACCCCGCTGTCGGTGCCCTCTTCCATCAAGCATCCATTGAGCCCGAATCCTCAGTTTCCATGCTGCGTCCGCCTCTCATCTGTCTGCATTTGGTCAATTCATCTGCTTTCCAGCTGGCTAATTCTTATCAATAGGACTATCTCTCTGGTACGCCTCACCGCACCCTCAATTGACTCACCGCCCCCCCCCCAAAGGGGAGCCACTATCGTGTCATGTCCGAGCTAACCCATGAGCAACACAGACCACTTGTGGAAGGCTGCCAGCCCCTAGAAAGTGTTCTTGATCAACCAGCTTCATCCCTCACTTCGACACTCCTTCGAACCAAACATCATGTTTCCCCAATTGACCATCAACCTCGCCAAACCCGCCGCCCGTGGTGCTGCCGGTTTGAGCGCCCGCGTCGGAACCCAGCTCCGGTTCGCTTCCGGCAGGGCCATGCCCAACAACCAGCCCCGTGGCACCGCTCCCGCGAAGAACCTCGACGCCACCTTTACCATTCGTGTATGTTGTCGTCGTGGCTCTCGGACTACAAGATGCTGAACCCTCGCTAATTCATCTTAGAACGGTCCCGTCTTTTCCGGCCGTGCCTTTGGTGCCAACTCCAACATCTCCGGCGAAGCCGTCTTCACCACCTCTCTCGTTGGCTACCCCGAGTCCATGACCGACCCCTCCTACCGTGGTCAGATTCTCGTCTTCACCCAGCCCCTCATTGGCAACTATGGTGTTCCCTCCAACGAGCTCGACCAGTGGAAGCTCCTGAAGTACTTCGAATCGCCTCACATTCAGTGTGCCGGCGTCGTCGTCGCTGATGTCGCCGAGAAGTACAGCCACTGGACCGCCGTCGAGAGCCTCGGCGAGTGGTGCGCTCGCGAGGGTGTGCCTGCCATCTCCGGCGTCGACACCCGTGAAATTGTCACCCACCTCCGAGAGCAGGGTTCGTCCCTTGCTAGGATCTCCATCGGCGACGAGTACGACGCCGACGAGGATGAGAGCTTCATCGACCCCGGCCAGATCAACCTTGTCAAGCGCGTGAGCACCAAGGCGCCCTTCGTTGTCGAGTCGCCCGGTGCCAACCTCCACGTCGCCCTCATCGACTGCGGTGTCAAGGAAAACATCATGCGCAGCCTTGTCAGCCGTGGTGCCTCTGTCACTGTCTTCCCCTACAACTACCCCATCCACAAGGTTGCCTCTCACTTTGACGGTGTCTTCATCTCCAACGGCCCCGGTGACCCCACCCATTGCCAGGAGACCATCTACAACCTTGGCCGCCTCATGGAGACCTCGTCCGTCCCCATCATGGGCATCTGCCTCGGCCACCAGCTTCTGGCTCTGGCCACCGGCGCCCGCACCATCAAGCTGAAGTACGGCAACCGCGCCCACAACATTCCCGCCCTCGACTTGACCACCGGTCAGTGCCACATCACCAGCCAGAACCACGGCTACGCCGTCGACTCGAGCACCCTGCCGAGCGACTTCAAGGAGTACTTTGTCAACCTCAACGACGGCAGCAACGAGGGCATGATGCACAGACCCGCCCCATCTTCTCGACCAGTCCATCCTGAGGCAAGGGCGGCCCCATGGACAGCTCCTACCTCTTCGACAAGTACCTCCAGAGCGTGCAGCTCTTCAAGGACAACCAGAAGGTCTACCGCGACAACCGTCCGACCCAGCTCATGCTCGACATTCTCAGCCGTGAGCGCGTCGGCGTCGAGCCCGTCTCGCTGGCCAGCGCTGCCTAAGTGGCTCAAGCCTGTGTGCCCCTCCTTTCCTTTTTGACGTCGGAACCGGAATGGCCCTCTCGGACGTGAGATTGGAAAACGTCTTGCTGGGAGTTGCCGTGTTGGGATTAGCGGAGTTGTTTTTATTTCAATGATCAAATCTGAATACTTCAAAGTGCCTGCCACAATGTTCCCATGTGACACGTTTGTCGAGTTGCATAAGGAAGACATGGAGACATGTTGTTCGACACCGGTAAAACTACATAGTGAGCGACTTGCCTACTCATTTCATACAAATGTGACCAGTAGCTTGGCGTACTACACAATTGGAATACAGTGATCGCCAATTTGACTGGAGAAAGTTAGCATGTAGCACTCTTCCTACTCGGCCATCTACACGTAGGGATGCAGTTGTCGTGGAGTTCTTTCGACAGAGGCTTTATGTCACGGGCTCACATTTTGCGCGCATCTCACGGACGGCCAGGCCATCTGCAACTTTAGCCAAAGTTTCATTTCTGCGACTGTTACGACACTAGTTTCTGTCCCGAGACCATACAGTAATCATACATCATGTACCAGTCACCCATACCCGTCCATGCTCATCACCACCAGCGGGTGTGTACCCCGACGCAGATAACCATTGCCTCGGCCCCAGCAGGCAAATCCTCCATGGCATCCCTCCGGCCGTCCGACTGACTGCCCTTTGCGTGGCTCAGACCGTCCTTTATTCCTACCAGGCCTCGAGCGCGTCTCCGTGGTCGTCTTCCAGCACCAATCAGAAAATCACGGAGGCTGGCGCATCAAGGGCGCCTGTGTCGATTCTTGTTCAGCGACCCGTCTAGTAGCGAGGTCTTCCCCTGTAGCCGCCACCGCCGCCGCCGCCCCAGCGCTCATCCCTTCGGCCGCCCGGCCTTCTGGAGTCCCCGAAACGATCGTCCTCTCGGCGCGAAAAGTTCCCGCGGTCACCTTGTCTGAACGGGCCGCTCTCGTTGATGCCAGGAAGATAACGATCGCTGAGAGGCCTGCCTCCAGGACCACCAGGCCCGCGAGGCCCACGGCGCGGGTGGCCACGCGGGCCCGGTCCAGGGCGGCGGTACGATCCGCCTTCGGTAAGCTGTCGTTGCCGCTCGGCTTCTCTGTGCGGGGGGCGGATACCAATGAAGACCTCTTTACCGCGGTCTACAAAGACATCGCCAGATTCGAATGTGTAGCGGTTGATTTCGTCCTCAGCACCCATATCGCGATGGATGTCGCGGGTGTAGTGGGAACGCATCGAGTCAACGCGCTGGCGTGCGAGGTCCTCGGAGACGGTCTGGAACGTGAGCGGAGGATTTGTGGACGTTGTACGCAGGGGACCGCTGGCGAAGCCGGCCGTTCGGCCGCCAAGGCCACGCGTGTCTGAGGGGCCTCGGGGGCCGAGAGGAGGTTCACGCCCGCCGCGACCAGCACGAGGACCAATTGGTATGGCGTTGACGCTGTTGCCGCCGCCGGGACCAGAGAGGGGGAATGAGATCCCAGAGGGGCCGAGAGGTGGCATGGGCCGCGAGAGTTTGTTTGGTGGTGCGCTGTTGGCCAGGGCGGGAGTTGGCGCAGTGCCGGAGTCGAGCACCGCGACCACGTTCCCGTCATGGTCTCTTTCGTATCGTATCTCCCACCTTGAGCTCGCAGAAGCGCGTCGACCAGTCTCCGGTTCTTCTTCCAAGATCCAGTCCTGCACCTTCTCGGGCGGCACAAAGTCCACCCAGAGGGGTTTGCGATTGCTCTCATCTGGCCAGATCACGTTGTGAAGCTCGGAACGCACACGCATAGCTTTTGACGTGTCGCTAAATACAGCAAAGGCATGAGTCCTGATCTGATCGAGATAGAATATTTCGATAGCACTCTCCTCTGTGGAGTTGCCTCGAGAGGAAGCCAAATCAAGGAGGTGCTGCTTGACATCTGGCGCCCGGAGAGGCCTCATGAAATTCTTAATGTACAGGGCTCGGGTCGCAGGGTGCGCGGCGGGCTCGACGTTACGTTCATAGTCCATTGTGTCGTTTGGTGCGTTGTGGCTGGGCTGGAAGTCGGCTTGCTGTTCTGGAATGGCCAGTCGACCTCGTGCTTCTGGTGTTGATGAGGGTTGTCGAACAGGTTGCTGCTCGTTCTCGACATCGATGGTTCCAGGACTGTTTGCAGGCTGTTCGTTCGTTGGGATGTCATGCATCTCGTGGTCGTCTAGCCTCTCCGCCACCTGCCTCGAGTCCGGTAAAGTATTCTCCTCGACGCCGCTGGTTAGGCTATTTTTTTGTTCGGTATCTTCTGGTGACACGGCGAGAATCACTTTCTCTTCATGAATCTCGGCAGCAGTAGCCTTTATACGCTTGGGCTCGGGAGGTGGGCTTGTGGAACGGCGTTTGCGCTTTTGCGCGTCTTGCACTACCTCCGACTCTTGGGGAGCTGCGGCAGGCGTAGCAATGTCATCCGGGCCATTGTCATCGGCAGCAATAGGTTCGGTTGGGATGTTTTTGGGCTCTGCAGGTTCGGAGTTTGCGAGCGCTCCATCTTGGGTAGCAGCAATAGCAGTAGTTTCGAGTGCGTCGATTGCTAGGGCAGGTGCACTGGTAGAATCTTCGTCTGCCGCAGCTGGTTCTCGATCATCCGCGACCAGAACAGCACCCGTCTCAGAGGGTTCGTCTCGCTTCGCATCCCCGGATGTGGCGGACTGTTCATCGTCTTCATCGAGACGCTGCACAAGCTCTTGCTTCAAGCCTGCGTGCGGAAGGCCACGGCGCTTGAGCTCATTTCGGAGGTCAACGACCTTGGACTTATTCCAATCGGCCATTGTAAGCGCAAAGTTCAGTGGACTGGAAGCATGGGAAGGTCGAGAAGGTTTCGAGCGATCCGTCGAGTGGCTGGGTTTTGTTGCTGGAGTCGGAGTTGGATGGTGAATGGGTTTCTCAAAGTCTATTGATTGATGATGCAATAAGGGCAGCACCCAAGCGACGCGTTGAACGAAGAGCCCTGTGGTTTGATGACTTGACAGCCGAGTATCAATGTACCTTGGGTTATAAGGAGAGTGGACTAAGCTCAGGTTGTCCGAGTGTTAGCCGTCTCGTTGCGACAAGACTGGGGACGGAGGTAGTTGTGCGCGCCTCCTTAGGTCGAGGTCGATAGGTGTTGGTGCTTTGACATGGGCGCGCGTTAGCTGTCGCGAGGTCACTTGCCTCCATGTTGGCAGGTCCAACTAAAAAATTGCCCCCCTTGTCCACACTAGCGCAAGGGCAGAATAGCAGGCAGGTGCACTCTAGGGGGTGGTTTTTCTTGAGAAGGGGGGGTGGACCCAAGGGGGGCAGAAGAGCCTCTTGCTCTTGCTGCCCCACGTCATGATGACGGGGCCCTATCGGGATCGATCCAAGCCTCAAGCACAACGAGGTTTGTGGCGTCGACGCGTTCCTGAACTGTGCTAGTGGCCCTGCCCTGGGACCCCTGGACTCGATTCCATTGTGACGACTCCCGTACTGTCCCATTGACAGACCCCGGCATATTGAGTTGGTAACAAGCAAGGTTCCCTCACTGACCGCTTTTCTTTGAGGCAGCTCAAAGATCGTCAAATGTCAAAGACTAGTAACAATGGAAATCATTTGACATGATGAATATGAGTTCTACAAAAAGCCAGTGAATTCGTTCCTTCCCGCCCATGTTTCTGTTTTTCCTACGTTCAATCCAACCTATCACCAATCTGCAGCTGCTCCGTGCCTGAGACCAATTGACAGACTTTCCTACACCGCTTCACGCCTGCCCCTTTCTCTCAACCTTGGCATTTTTTTTTTTACTTTCATCATCGAAGCAGAGAACTTCCAAGAGGGGGAGACAATGGCAACGAGCCGGGATCTACAAGGTTCAACACCATCTACGCCGGCCGAAACCCGTCACCCAGCGGAGGCCGATTTGCCAACGCCGCTTCCATTGAGTCGTGGAAAGAAGCGCAAGACTTTGTCGCCAGACCAAGCATCAATACGGCCCCGTGACTCCTCCCATGCCTCCAGAGATGTTTCTTCGACACCAAACTCGGCCACGCCACCACGTCATGGGGACAGTGAGCAACATGGACACACGAAACGGCCTAGACGCGGCGACTCGCACCAAGGTCTCAGCGGCGACCTTGCTGACGAGGTAGACCCGCGGGAAGAACAGGATCATTTTGATGCCATGGTGGATGAGAAGAAATTCTTTCCAGGAAGCGCTGCGTGGGCTGATGACGAGCTTCGACTATTTGAGATACTGTACATGAGGCAGTACAACCCTCTGCTGCCGAGAAAATGGGACATGGATTTCAGGGGCATCCCCATTCCCGGCGTGTTGTTTTCAAAGAACGATGACGAGACGCCCGTCATCTGTTCTCAGTCTAGCAACGAATTTAAAGGTAGGTCGGCATCTTCCCTTCGTCAGTCGATTCTCTGGTCGCTCATACAGTCGCAGCTACCAAGGCTTTGATCCAGCTGATCGAATTGACATCAAGCGTCCGTTCACTGATGCAGAGCGGCCAGCGTGAAAAGGTGCCTATCTGTATACGCAAAGAGCTCGAAGAGTATGCAAGGTGGGCTGCCCAGGACGGAAGCTACGACAACCTCGACATAGTTCCCAATGTCATCATAGACATTGTGGATACCACAGTCGGCAGTGTCAAGATTGAAGAGCGCATGCAGAATCGGCTGAGGACATTGGCCGCCAGACATCGTGCATATTGGCTGATCAATCGCTCGGGAAAAGCTGCTGTGCCGCAAGACGGAACACCAGATGGACTTGCGAAGAGCGAGTCGGACGATGATTGCACCGCAAAGTCGCAGCGAGACAGTACTTCTCCCCTGGTCATCAAGCGCGAAGACGGGGAAACGGAAATCGTCCATCTGACGGACGAATCAAAAATGCAGAGGCCCAGCATCGAGTCGCCATACATGCAACAGCCACCCGTTCTGTACGGCATGTTCATCGTCAATGCCACCGTCATGATCCTGTCCATAGATTCAGCAAAAAAGGATGATGTTGCGCACGTCAGTTACCAGGTGGAAGTCGGATTTAACGTGAAGAATCAAGGTGTCTGGAACGCCATCACGGTAGCCATTGTCATGTGCCTTGCAAGAGACCACATGATGACTTTGACAAAAAACTTTGTTCAGCTGTCTGATGACGCCGACAGCGACCCCGACGCTTGAAATGACATCTGGCCTTGCTGTTGCATAGCAAGACGAACGGGAGAAAAAACCTTGTCTGACTGTGTTTGGACGACAACTGTGTAGTTGTTGCGCTGTGTGGCATGCGCTGAATGCTTCACTGTCAACGGTTCAAATGGCTGTGACAAAGACATTACCAGCTTAAATCATTATGGATATCCTCTACACTGCATCATGACCATTCAAATAGATAGAATCAACTCTCTAGGTTGATGTGTTTCGCATTTGCCATCTTCTACGAGAGCTACATATGTTATGTTTGAGATCACGGCACTTTTGTATCTGATTTATGAGCAATACAACGAAACCCGAGGCCGCTCGCTTCTGCGATCGGTCCTCGGCATTGCACCTTAACTCCTCGAGCTCTGGGTACCAGAATCCGGGGGGTGAAAGGGGGGGGGGCTGCGCGACCATGTTTTTTTAGGGGGGTTGCATTGCATCATGCCGCTGGCCGGATAAGCCTGCGCTGCTTCCGACATGCAGGATGAAGACAGCGCCCCTCTGCCAACGCAGCATAGGCAGCATAGCACAAGCATGTATTCTGTTCGTTGAAAGATGAGTTGAGTAAATAATCGACAGAAAATAGAGAAACAAACAGGCGAGCAGGTTCATGGCTGGTATAACGTACAACCCACTTGGGGTGTTTCCGTCACCAACAAACTGGTTCATGGACCAGCCCCCAGCCGGCGATCAACTCGCTTTTTTTGTGTTCGTTTTTTTTTTGGAGCTTCGCTTCTCGACAAGCTGGAACTATTTGCGGTGTGCTTGTACTAGGTAAGTCACAGGCAGAACGAGGGGTTGGGCCAGGCAGCCCCAAATGTGACCATCGACCGGAACTCGGAAGACCATCTGGGTCGACCACCTTCCAGGCTTCGAGGAGGGCCCGTCTGGTTGGGAGCACTCCACTTGGCTTGCGCTCTGCCGGGCTCCAGACTTTGCACCGCAGTAGTGAGCTGATAGTAAATGATTGCGCCGGATCGGATGTTGAACATGCTATCTTGGTCATCTGTTCCACCATTTGGGATCGGAGCGCCGGGCTCCTGAGGATCGCTCTGGGTTGCTTGCTCGGATCGCTAGATGACATTGTCCACAGAGACGTGCATCATGTTTTCATGACCACAGTCAGGAGTTTCCCAAACGTAAATTTCCAGGGTCAGATGTGGCATCGCGTCGAAGCCAGTTGCATGAAATGCGAATGCCGCTTTGAGGCGGATGGAGGTTGCGCATCCAACCGAGTCACGTCAAGGCGGCGGATGCTCCCCCCCGAGGCGTGAGACTAGGGCGCCCTCTTCAGGCCAAGCGCGGGCCAGGGTTACCAGTGGGTCGATGGTTTCTCCCAATCATATCGTGTTGGTTGTATTTCTCCTCGAAATGATTGGTGCATAGAGAGACCCCCCCTACGTGTGCCAATCTGCCAGTGACCATCTCCCAGCATCACACCCATTTCATCATTGTTCACTATTCAGGTCTACGCCCGCCCCAGCACACGTCTACCAGCCGCCGCCGCCTCGTGCCTGTGCCTCCGTGCCGCATATGCCCAGCAGGAGCACAGGGAGACAAAACAGACAGACAGACAGGCAGAAACAAAGACGCCGGACAGGAGCCGATCTGATCTGTCAGATCAACCAGTTTCCTCTAAAGTGGCAGGCGCATCCCCTCCCCCCCCCTTCGATCCCCCCCGTCCACCTACCTGCCTCTCGCCTCTGCCTCTTGCCTGCCTCTTCCCACAGCGTCGGGACCGCAGCCAACCACACGCCCCTCGGCCTCACCAAACACACCACCTCCATCAGCCTGTTCAGTGGAACGCACCCTGTCGTTCTCCGGTTTCTCTGGAGCCCACCTCATCCTTCGACCACGTCTTTCAGGCTGGACGGCACATCTGGACGACTCCCTGACGCCCCATCTGTTCGGCATGCATTCTCTGTCGACAGACGTCCATCGTCCCTAACGCTTACAGTCATCTCACTCCTACTTTACACATTTCAGCGGCCCCCGATCCCTCTCTTTCTCTCCCTATTCTCCTTCTATCTAGCCTCGCTACTTGAGCCGCCAGAAGACGCTGCTGCACGCCACGGCATCCCCGTCTTGGCTCTCGAGCCCCCCCCTCCCCCCCCCCCTAATAGGGAACAGTAGTGGCGATACCCACGTAGGCACGTTTCTGGACTCACAACGACAAGTACCGACATCGCAAATCGGGCTTTCCTCATCAACCGTGACTGGTGGCGAAGCAGCAGCATCTGCCCCCGTGGTCCAGTACACCAAGGCAGCAACGGGTGTGATCAGCGACGACTCACCGCCCGATCACCGTCTGTTGCAACGCGGGGCTCAGGACCCAACGTCTCTGGCGACATAGCCAGTGCACCCAACTGGCCCCCCGAAACCGCCCCCCCCTGTCCGTGTACTACACCGACACGACAACGCCCGTCTCTCGCTGTGGTTCAGCGATTCGCCTCCATCTTCGACCTTCTGTCGGCCTTTTGTCAGCCCCTCCTTCAACCGTTGCTTTGTTTATCGGAGCGCCCGCTCTCTGCTGCAGCCACTCGTAACTGAGCACTGCTTGCACATGGCCATGTCCGACGTTGCCCGCTCTGCCGCGCATGGCGCACAAAGGGACACCACGTCTACCTCGAGAACAGCACTCCCTACGCAACGAAAGTCGCCCACAGCCCAGCACGACATCAAGAACACGATCAACGGTCCCGGGCCATCTGCTCGACCTACGCGGGAAGCCGGCGAGCAAGCGACGATACCACTTCGGGCGGCAGAGTTTCGCCGCAGCCTGTCCAGCGATACCATGTCGACCTCCCAGGCGCCCAGCCCAGCATCAGAAGTGGGAGGAACGTCGCCCACGCAGACTAGGACTGGCGTCAGCGCAAGCCCCGCACCGACGACTGCCTCTGCCTCCTCGCAGGGCCATGTTGGCCAGGTCTGCAGGTAGGACCTCTCGGCTTGCCCGTCGCCAATGTGTTGTGCTAATCATCCGCAGCAACTGTGGAACGACGCAAACCCCTCTGTGGAGGAGATCACCCCAGGGTACCACTATCTGCAACGCTTGCGGCCTGTATCAGAAGGCACGGAACGCCTCGCGCCCTACGTCCCTGAAGAAGAAGCCGCCCCAACTCGTGTCCGCCAACTCGCGAGCCGCGCCAACCAAGATCGCCCCGGCTCCAGGTCCCGGACCCAAGTACCCAGGGGGGCCGGCACCGACCTATGTCACCGAGGAGCAGGTGCCTACCGGCACGTGCCCAGGTGGTGGAAAGTGCAATGGTACAGGCGGCGCCGAAGGGTGCGGTGGGTGTCCCGCCTACAACAACCGAGTCTCGAAGTCTGCACAGCTCAACCCCCAGCAGCAGGGTCAGGGTTGCGGTTCCGCTGGCCAGCAGGGCGATCAGGGGGTGGACGACCCCTCGGCTCCGATAGACATTGCCGCTTTGCAGATCCAGAACCAGAACACCACGGTTGTCATAGCCTGTCAGAACTGCGGGACCACGACAACGCCGCTCTGGAGGAGGGATGAGAGCGGGCATACAATATGTAACGCTTGCGGTACGTTCGAGCCCAGTGCCTACTCCCATCTGAATGGTACTGATAAGACCAGGTCTCTACTACAAGTTGCACGGTGTTCATAGGCCTGTGAGCATGAAGAAATCTATCATCAAGCGGAGAAAAAGAGTCATGCCAAACGCGTACGCAGGAAGCGACTGGAACGAGGAGTACGACGGTTCGGAAACGCAAAGTCAGGCTCCTGAGGGCAGTCCAGAAAGGGGCAGCATGAACGACGATGGATCTATCAACCTCGGCCTCCGACTTCGCCCTCACGGCCTCCCCCCTATCCTGCCCTCAGCTCCGTCGTCCTCAAGCCAACACAACACAACTTTACCGTCGGTTGCCGACCTGGCGGGCTACCAACCGCCTACACACCAACGCCCCTCCCTCCCTTCCAACGACTCGCACTCGTACGAGAACCGACTCGCCCCGATCACGTCGATGACCCATGTTGCAGACCGACAAGCGTCCATGTCACCTGCGTCGTTCGTCTCACCGTCTCGCAAACGATCCTTCTCCGCCGCCGACAACGACAGTCTCCCAACCCCGGACGGAGGACCGGAAAGCTCAAAGCGGCTGTCCTCGATCAAATCAATTCTTAACCCTTCAAACATGGCGCAATCACAGAGCGAAGAGGCGGGAGAGATGTATTCTCGAGCCACTCGCGTGTCACCGGGCTTTGCACCAAGCCCTGGATCTTACTCCAATACAGGAGGCACATCTTCACCAACAGCCAGCGGGTACCCGCCATCGCAACCAGTACAAGACGATGGGGGCCGGCGCATGGCCCTGGAGCAAGAAGCACACAGGATGCGGGAAGCCCTCGCGGCGAAAGAAAGAGAACTAGCAAGCCTATCCAGGCCATGAAATGACGGAAACGCTACGAAGAACCTTGGAAAAAGAGGCACGCCGAAAGGCTCCTCTACTGTTTAGAAACGGAGTCTTGGGATGGGAAACCTTGTATCTTTTAGCATCAGGAGAGGGCCCGGACAGCTGCTGGCGCATTTTGGCGGAGCAAGGGAAACAACAGCAACGGCAAGCTGTGGTCGACATCCTAGATTTGGCGTTTCGTTTGCGCATGATGGAAGAGATACCGACAAAATGGGAGGTTCTGGCACGGAGTTGAATGCTTCTCACGGAGCTGTCATGACGGTACGCCGTATTTTAGAAAAATCCTTCTTTGAAAGGAGCTTTGCAGTGATTCTGATAGCATTTGACTTCTGTTTGAACATCCATGGCGCTATACGCTCCGGCTTTCCTTTTGCCGTGTTTAGGACTTTTCCTACGTATGATTGTTCATTTACTATCCCCTGAGGCTGACACGTGGATGGCATGCTCGTGGCGTTGACCCCAGCCCTCGACATGAATGGTGCAGATCAGGAACGACTCAAAACCACAGGAAAGTCGATTCGACTGAGTACTACGGCATCTGAATGCGATAGATCATGCTCTGAAGATGTGCGATGTGGCATGGCGTACTGCTGAGATTCCATACTCGCCCGCACCACGAGAGACACATACCACGCTATGCGAGTCGGACGTCGAAGATGGATTTAAACAAGAAGAAGAAGAAAACGTCGGCACTGACAGGGCGCACGGTGTTCACAGAGGTTTCAATCAGGGGCATCTGTCACACGTTCACAGGCTGACGTTGAACCCGCTTACGTATATAGTCTGGGTTAGGTAAGCGTAGATCTTGAGCTCGGACTGGGTTGCCAGGTTTGACCAGCTTGGACAGGAGGAGCTCGCCTCGCACCCATTTCATCATTCGTCTTCAATCGGCTCCAGCTCCTGGCCATCTTGTTATTCTACACCAACACTGCCCACTCGTCAAGCCATCACGCGACCGCCCCCCCCCCAAGAATCGGCTGCCAATCCCTCGCCTCTTTGCGACAACCCTCACCCTATCAAGACTCGTTGAATTCCGCTGCCTAGACGCCGTGACTAGGCTTCCGCTTCGACAAATACTTGTCCAGCCGACCACCAACTCAAGTTTCTAACCGGCTTCACTCCCTTTCATCTCAAAATGGAGCTCTCCGACGCTTTGTGAGTTGTCGCTGAGGGGCCAGCCATTGGAGGACGGCCATTGCTGACAATTGCGCTCTTTGTGCAGCCGCATCGTCAACCTCGTCACTGCGACCATCATGGTCCTGGGCGGCATTGCTCAATTCTTCAACTTCAGCTTGTACGTTCCACCTCGTCCGATCGCGATCTACAAATTGGAATGCTTCGTATGGGGCATCTTCTGACTCGAGCAATTGATGGACGTGCCACCGGCGGCTCCTATCGGCTCGAGTAGAGCGCCCAATACGGCGCGGAACCCTGGAGAGATTGCGATCCGACACGACAAGCACAGCACTGACATGTGTCGCTTACAGCCAGGGCATCATCGTCGGCGTCTACGTCATCATCTTCGGCCTTTGTAAGTGAATCAGGACCACAAGACATGGACATCTTAGCTAATTCATCGTACACAGGCACGGCCCTTCTTGGTACGTGATACCGCGCCCTCCACGCAAGCCGTACCTTTCTTACAGATCGCAGAGTTCCAGATTCCCCCGCAAGTCTCGCGCTATGCCTCTTTCCTCTTCTCCTTCCTAGGCCGTGGTGTCTGTAAGTTGAGCCCTGCACTCCTGTGCCCGGTCGCAAACTGTTAGGACTAACATGCGCGCAGTCTACATCTTCATCGGCTCCATCCTCCTCAGCGATAACGTACTGCGCATCATCGCCGGCTCCATCGTCGGCATTATCGGCGTCTCTTACGTCGTTCTCGAGTTCATCCCCCAGATCGAGCCACCCGCCAACATGCGCGAAGCCGACGCTGGTTGGGGAGCCGAGCAGGTGTAAGCAACGCTCCTCCCCTTCCGCAGCAACCCGCCCCGCTCGTCTCGGCACGCGCGCGAACCAGTCTCTCAGCTACACACACTGTTGTAACAATGGCCGGTCCGAATCATTTGCTGAGGAGCTTCGTTCAGATATTAAACGGATATAACTGAAGGGGGGTGGTCCGCATCGTCTGGACTCTTCGGAGACCCGTTGGCGCGTACCTCGCCAACAAATTCAGTCGTCAAAGTTGCTTTGTTCGCGACAACGAGCCAACGTGTTGGAGCCGCCTTGTGTACATCACGGATTGGGAAGGGGTCTTCCGGCGGAAGAGGGTATCGGTGTAGGAAGGACCTCGAAAACTGGCGGTCATGGGCGCTATCAAGACGCTTTCTGCTGGTTGTATGATTTTCTGTATTGAAATAAGTGGCCTCCTGGTGGTGAGGCTTGGGCAGACGGGAACTGCCGGTGTTGCGGCGTGTATTGTTAGTCGCATATCACACGCAGCGAGAATGCTACGCGAGCTTTACATGATATTGAGATCGTGTAAATCATAGGTATGACTTTCGGGTCCGTCTTCTGTGTCCCTATTGATGCTTGATGTTCACGAGTTTCCCCTCGACTACGCCAAAGTGGTCGCAGGTCGCGGTTTTAATTCCTTTCGGTTGTCCACCCGAGCATCCTCTCAGCTGTTCAAATCGTCGCAGCCGACGAAGGTAATATGACCAAGTATTCCAGCGGAGCCTTCCCTCCCAGTCCCTCTCGTCACTTTTTCTCTAGCTATAGGGCGCTCTCGTCATGTTTGCTTCAGCTAGACTTCACGACAGACTTTGGTCGTGAGCGCTCGTAGAGGCAGCTGACTATTTGCCTACATGCTGGCTTTGATTGCATATTAGGAAGAACCAGGTGAAGTGTTATTTGAAGGAAGCTTTCGTAACTCACTATGAGTCGCAATTTCGTCCAATGTTACAACTCGTCCGGTGTCTACAATATCATCCAGCAAAGCAGACTAGAGCTACCAGAGGGAAGAAATTTCACATGTCCTCGAGCAGTATCATGGTCTTCATGCATGGTCGAAAGTTGGCTTTTACCCGTTGGTGTGTGGATATTCGGATTGATCGTATGGTAGCTAATCTAGATTCCCTTGGCGGGTAGAACGGTGTTAGAAAAATACATTACACTACGAGTGTAGTGTAGTTGGTAGTCTTCTTTGGAGCTCTATTCCTGAACATGGCGAGTACAATATTTCCACGAACTGAGGTCATCCTGCTCTGGAAGAACCATACCTACTACGGTACAACGAAGCTCAAATATAATTCATTCTTACGAAGCCAAATAGGTGAGCCCGAATAGGCGAATGAATGCCAAGGATATGCCCAAAGAAGGCAACCCCGTTGTCCTGTCTAGGTAAGTCACACCATTGTCTTTGCGCGTCACTGGTTCTGTGCGAATATGGAGTTTGATGATCTTCTGAGACGCCAGGCTTCCTATTGCGCTCGGGTTTCAATAGGCTGTATGCTGCTTACTAGCAGTCATGCTCACTTCAGGTGGTGAGGATGAATGTTGGACGATCAACGGACGACTTGTACATGTGTCCAAATCTCAACCCAGTGCCTACATTAAGCACAATGATTCTCTGCTAACGAAACGTGGTCAAGCCTGCGAAAAGTGAAAACAGAAAAAGAAAATAGAGAGGGGGGGGGGGGGAGTAGAGAGATTATCCATGCAATAGGGTTATACCTATTTTCACGCAAAGTCTCCCCCTGTCTTCGATGGGCAAAGGCATTGCAATTGCAAGGCGCCCATTGTGCCTTGCCACCATGCACGCTGAAGTGCCCGGGAAGACCCCCCGCCGATGTGCTGCCCCACTCGACAACCACCACCCATCAACCTCACGGGCCAATGACTTCCCCAATCCCTCAGCCTTGCCGTAACCTCACGCCTCGGCACCACGAGTGCGACCGTTTGCGCCGCCAACATGACCGATCGACTCACACAGCTGCAGGACGCTGTCGACCAGGTATACCCCCCAGAGGCCAAGACGCATTCTCCGCAAGATCGCTGCTGACCCGCGTCCCGCAGCTGGCCCAGCAATTCGTCGCCTGCTTCCACTACGTCAACCGCCACCATGACCTCGAGGTCCTAGGGCCGAAGGACAAGGTGCGCGATGTCACTAAGGGTGCCAGCCAGCTCGAAGGTAGGGTCGGGAAAACATCACATGGATCGTTGACCGGCGCGATCTGACCATCTTCCAGTGGAACCAGCCGATGCCGAAGAATTCCGCGCCGGCCTGCTCGAGCTGTCGCGCGACCTCATCGTCAAGGAGCAGCAGATCGAAGTCCTCATCTCGACCCTGCCCGGTCTCGACACCAGCGAAGCCGACCAGGAGAAGAATGTGCGCGAGCTGGAGGAGGAGCTCAAGATTGCGGAAGTGCAGAGGCAGGAGGCCATCAAGGAGAAGGACCAGATCCTCGTCAAGCTGGCCGAGGTGATACGGAACGTGCGCAGGCCGTGAGCTGCCAACGGCCTGCCAAGAAAAGATGACTGCATGGGCTCTTTGAGGCGTCACGGCTGTTTTTGTTTTGTTTTGGAGGGCGTGGGCACTTGGCACTTGGAAGATAGAGAGCATGATACCCGGCTAGAATGGACTGGTCTTTGGACGCCTCTATGAATTTACAACTCGTCTGCCCGACCCTTGCGAGGATAAAAACAAACATGATAATACTGTAGTCTAAAGACACTATGTCGCTGCGCTATGAAATGTCTAGGAGCTGGCCGACTTGAAGAACTGGGGGTAAACGTTCCTTAGTTCTTGCAAGTGACGGATCTGGTACTGCGACGCCGGCGTCCTCGGCACGGAGAGGCCCTCTTCGACCAGGTGCGCTGCCGTCCAGCCATATTCTTGCGCGGCCTTGCAGTTCTGGTAAGAGTCATCTGCACAGCATGTTAGTCACTAATTCAATCGCCGATCGACAATCGACAAGACCGAGAGCACGTACCGACAAAGTAGCAGTCCTCCGGCCTCTCAACGCCTGCGTGCTGCATGGCCTTGAGGTACATGGCCTTGGCAGGCTTGCACGTCAGCGGCTGCTCGGCATAGTCGCAGAACGTGAGACCTTCGAACTGGTCCTCGATGCCCAGGAGCTTCACTACGCGCTGGCCATGCGTCTTGTAGGCGTTGGTGAGGAGGCGCACAGAGACCTTGCTACGGTCAATGTCCTGCAGCAGCTGGCGCAGTTCTGGGTCAGGCGTCAGGATATCCTCCAGGGGCAGGGCGTCGTCGACCTTGGAGTTGTATTCCAGGGGGTCAATTTCGTGGTGGCGGACCAAGCCTTCGATGGCGAGGCCGTAGTTGGTGTAGTACTCCTTGTGGAGCTTCACAGCATCGTCCCAGGAGAGGGAGAGGTGGTTTGAGAAGAACTTATCAATGAGCTCAGCCATGAGGTCCTGGATTTGAGATTCTAAGACGATCAGTCCGAGGTCACATGGCGCGATGTACCGGGTTGAACTTGGCGCAACTTACTCCTAGGGTATAGACAGTTGTCGATATCGCTTCAACAATATGTCAGTCTCGATAATCCAGTATAAGGCAGAGATGTTAGCCTTGGCTCAAAGAGCTTACAAAAATAGGACTGGTTTGGAAGCTGGCGCTCCATTGGTCTGGCTTTGATCCCCCGTCATGGTGCTGGTGGCGCGTTTGTTCAATGCTTGATTCGTATATGCGATCAGTACGATGCGATCTGCCGTCGGCCTTCGTCTACGTTGGAGGGTCTTCGAAGGGGCTGCAACTGATGTGATCAATCTTGATGCCGTTTGGGGTCGTATAGTCAAGATCGGAGTGAGGCGTGTTCGGGTTGAGGTGAAAGTTCCGAGTGAGCTGGAGAGTCTGGTGATCATGAAGACAGAAGTTGTGGCTGAAGCGCAGAGAAGTCTGGTCATTTAATCCCCGTCTGCGCATGAACGTATGAATCATGAACTTGTTCAATCGTTTTTTTTGAGTCACCGGCCGCCTAACTCGATTGACGTGAGGTGCATCCAATGTTGGCCCGGGGGCTCCAGTCGTGGGGTCGTCGCCGCGGGGAATGTGATGGCCGTCTCCACTCCCTACAGCTGGTGGACCAGCCACAGCAGCCGCAGATGCACCAGCCACATCGCGATGATGGTGCGAATACTAACGGGGCGCTAAGTCACTGGCGCAGCCCCAGTAACCGAGTATCCGTCCGTGCACCACTGTAACCAGCCAGAGCCAGAATTAAATCTTGTCTCTGATGAAGCTTGCTCGTGATCGGAGACTCCCCAAAACACGTCGCTATCTGCTGTTGTTGGCCGCTTTTCCTCCACGCATCCCCATCCCACACTGGCACTGCCGTGAAGATTGTCGTGTCCCAGGAACTGCACCACGGCACGCTTTCGAGTCGTTCTCTGACCTCTTTCGTCCTCAACGCTTGATGCTACTCTCTGTCACTCGAGATTTCGAGTCTTCAAACCACGTCGCGAGCTTCACTCTCGGGCCAGCCTTCGCCTCGCGTCGCTGACCCTAGTCTCGCCATGGCTACAGGCCAGGTTGCAAGAGGCACTTTGCCGCCAGCAAGTCATCCATCAGCGGAGGATGTCCTTTACCAGATCCAGCAGTGCGAGAAGATTGTGCAGTTTCGAGATGCCATCCTCGCTGGCACCCATCCCAGGATCAAAGTCCTGCATCATTCGTCCGGCAAGCCCTCCCGTTCTAACCTTGCATCCCCTTCCCATCCCATAGGCGCGCCCAAAGCGCCAAAACAAGCTGTCCAACGTCAAAATAACAGCGTTCCCGCCATCTCTGCCCACGTCCCCAATGCCTACGTACCCGGCTTGGGCGCTCCTGCAGCGCCCCAAGCCAGTGCCTCTTCGGCCAGGGCATACGGCTCGGCGGGTGCACAGATCAATCCCATCTTCCTCGAAAAATCTGATGATCTCATTAGAGCCGAGATACAGTTGCAGAGGCAGCGTCTAGAGCGCGCTCTGAGAGAAGAGGTTGATCAGCGCCGCATCGCGCAGAAGGCATCTACGCAGCTGGAGACGCTGGCCGACTTCAACCTGCACGACGTTCTGTCAAAGGCGCTGACTCTTGTCGAGGCCACTGCTCCTCTCAATGCTGATGCCACCGAGTTCGCTGCTAACCCTGAAGCTGCAAGTGACTCCTTCGACGAGAACTCGTATTACTCCTCCCAGCACAACTCGCCAGATCCGTCGCAGGCTAGTTCACAAGCTGGCCGGGCTTCCGACGGCGTGCCCACGTTGCAGCCAGATCAGCGATATCATCCCACGGTCCCTGGCGCTCCAGTACTTGCCCAGTACAAGCCGCAACAGCAGACCGAAGCGCATCCACCTGTCTCGCGTCCAGTAGCTACTTATCAGCAGCAGGGCCAGTCGTCGATGGGTGCTCCCCAGCCCACCCCCTCCTCCTACTCCTATCCCACCTACAACAATACCTTCTCTGCAAGCACAAGCACGCAAATAAGGAAAGACAGGCATGGTCTTTTGGATGGCAACACAACAGCTGACTCCACGTCTTTCGGCGATGGCAGCGGTGAGGTCAGCCGCTCGGGGTCAGGAAACATGATGGAACTTGATGAACAGTCTGGTAGGTCTGTTCGCAATGCAGGCCAGTATCGGCCCGCAGAGCCCCATGCTCCCAGGCAGCCATCGCCAGTTGTTGTTGCTCAGGCCATTTCACCTGTTGCTCCTCAGCCATTTCACGTATCGTCGCTGGCTACTGCAGGGCGGGCCCAGCCAGGCAGCCAAGGGTCAGGTATTATCCAGGGCACAACAGCCCAAGTCGCTGCTCTGCGCAACGTGGCAAACACTGTCTCTAGCCCGGACAGCTCACCACAAGGAGGCCGCAAGGGCGCGAAGGGGAAAGGGAAGAAGAAGGACAAAAAGAACAAGAAGACCGGGGCCCATGCTGCGGGTGTGCCGTATATCAAGGAGGAGCCCCGGTCACCATCACCTCTTAACGCTCCAACCTTTACTAGGCCCCAGAAGCGTCAGAAGAGGCAGGCAGAGGAAGCGCAGGACCTCCACAGGCGTCAGCCCTCTCGAACGTTTAGAGATGACGGAGCTCTCCCTCACGTTCCAGCTCCTGCTTACCCGGGACCAGATGACTACCGCCCACGACCAGCAAGCTACGCGCCAGCAGCGGGTGGCTACGGTTATGCTCCGCCAGCATACGAGCAGGACCGTCGAGTCACCAGCAGCGTACAGCCGTATCCAGTTCAGTACGGCGCAAGCGAGTATTACCCCGCCGCGGTCCAGCCTGTCGCCGTGGACCGCTACGATCGTGAGCCCCAACGTGTTTACCGCGACGCCTACGAGGTGCCTCGCATGAGTGCACGGCCAGAGGTTGGCAGAGCCAGATCGCGGTCACCACTCATGCGAGAGCGCGCATCACCGCTCATGGCCCCACCGGCCGCCCGCGTAGTCGTCGACGCGTCTGGCCGGCATTACTACGAGCCGCAACCTCCTGCTCCCGCGGTGCGTCAGTCAGTACCACCGGCATCCATGAGGATGGACGACGCGGAGGTCCTCTACGAGAGGCCTTTGCGAGCCGAGTCTCGCCGACCAATTGAATATGAAGAAAATGGCGTTGTGTACCGCCGGGTTTCGCCGACCTATGCTCCACGCAGAGTGGTTACGCAGCCGGAGTACGCTACTGATCCCCACAGAGCTTACCGGCAGCGCGAGTATTCATCTCGTCCCATGCCGCCCCCACCACTGGAGCAGTATGTCCAGGTCAGGAGCGGCCCGGGTCAAGAGAGGGGCCCCGCCGAGGGGGCGCCACGGGAGTACGCGATGCGTGCAACCACGGCCCGGCCTGCGGAGCCGGTCCGCTACGAGATGCCACCCGAGTATGGAAGGGTGCAGACCGTCAGACCCGACTTGCCTGCCCACCCAAGCTATCCTCCTGCTGGAGCGCATCGTGAGATGATGCACCCTCCCCTGCCTCGCGCCTACAGCATGCGGCCTGCCGAGTCGGGTGCCCCGCGGCGGGAATTCAGTGCCCGCCCCGTCGAGAGCTACTACGGACATCCTACGCGTGGTGACGAGGGCGTTGCCTACATCGAGCGGCCTCTTGGTGCTCCTCAGGATTTGGCTTACAGCAGCGAGCCTCACAGAGAGATATATCGTTGAGAGTAAGGGGGAAAGCCAGTGTGGGTGCAGGTCATATGCGAATAGGTCCGACAACTTGGTACCTCGGTGCGTGTCCGGATTCACGCTTCGAAAACGGCTGGATATCAATCACGAAGGATGGAGAGCTTGTGGAGCATGAACATGAAGACACGCTACTGTCAAAAGCGGATGATACCGTGACATGGCTCAGCAAACTTGTACCATGTACTACCTGTGTAAGCAATACCAGTGTTCAGGCCCGCATGGTAAACAGCATAATCAATGAGCCCGTTTCCAAACGCATTCGTACTGTGAGCATGACATTGTTGCACAGGTACCTGAAGGGCCAAAGCGTAGCGGATACCTCGTGCAGAGTTCGGACCAGAGCACGTGAGCGGCCCTCCGTGAGCGTCTCGCAGTCGATGGGAGTGTGGTTGGGATCTCGAGCCGCCGGCCTTGCGAAGGCGGTCACAGGGCAGCGTCATACGTCCGATGCATCATGTGTCTGGAGACGGTATACCTCCGTTGTCTCTCGTCCGTTGAAGGAACAGGTGTTTGCTGCTTTACGAGTTTCGGATGGAGACATTCGCTGCCGAAAGCGCGACAGGTCTGACAGGTGTGTGGGTGGGTTTGGAATCCCTACCCCCTTGTCCCGCCCCCTACCCCCTTTCCGATGCTCTACCGTACCTACTTACAAACGAAGGGTCGTGTTGGC
>NW_003315038.1:2442186-2443931 GCF_000150825.1 Verticillium alfalfae VaMs.102
TATGGTAGGGACCCACAGGAAGAAGACTGTGACACAGAATAGACGGTTAGAACGAGGGGTGGATAGGATCTTCCCCAGCGGGTGAGCGATCTCGGCGAACGCGCGACGGCCGCCAGGGGCACAAGGGGTACATGTATGCCCCCCCCCCAGCTGGAGAAACCCAATAGCCTGCTTTCGCGGCGCGCGCCGAGACACGTATCCATGGTAGGAATAACTTTTTTCTGTAAAGGCTGGGGGCTACTACGGTAAGGACACGGTACCTAGTATGCAAGGCATTGGAAGGAGAAGCGACGGATCGTCAGGGTCGTCGGCCACAAAGCCTAGCAAGGGAGAGATAGTGGACGAACGTTCGCCCCATTCGAGGGCGGCCATTCGAGTCGCGGCGCAACAGATTGAGACGGACTGGCGAGCCTTGGCCCCGCAGATCGGGTGCGGTTGAAACCTTGTCTTGGCCCGACGTTTCAACGATGAGGATTTAGTTCGTCTGTCCAATGCTTTCCCATCACGTTGCTTTATCACATCGAGCAGGAATGCCATCGGAGGACCCTGCAAGACCAGGAGGCAAGGGGTCCAGCATATGCTCGGGGGAGGTTGGCGATGGGCCCGTCTCCCAGCTGAGGTTTCGTCGGTAAGGGTATCAGCCCTATTGCGGCGTACTTGACCAGATTTTATAGGAACTAGGTCATCGAGGCGCTCGATGAGGTGGACAAGCGTGGGCCCTTTCGCCTTCAGTATCGCGGTGCCATGCTGTAGTGCCGTGGCTTTCCTCATCTGCCCGAACTCGCTTCCTGTTCACCAGCATGTCGATCACTTCACATGGTGCCTGTCGGTCAATCTCGATGCCTGAGCACTTGGCCAGTGCCTTTCGTTGGGGGTTGATGAGATCCCAGATTGTCAGGAAACACATGCGTCGTGTCGCCATGCCCTAGAACGACGGTGCTACAGGGATGCATGCTACCATGGAACTTGTAGGCTTCCCAGAGGCTTGGGATGGCTTGTCATGAGATGCCACAGGGAGATTGTGTCTGCGTCAGCTGGTGTTCGTTTGTGGCTCGCTCGAGGCTGACAAAAAACCTGACCGGGACGAATGGTAGGGCATTCCAGGCTACCAGGGTTTGATGACTGCGAGTGTATGTGTTGCGTGTTGCGTGTTCCGTCGTATGTGGTGTGTGGTGTGGTAGTGTCGTGTCGGAAGCCTGACGGTGATAGCGCAGGGCTGTGCAGCGGGGGGCGGCACTGATGGCGTAGGGAGGAGCATGCCCAGGTCGTAGGCCAGCCATTCGCTGGGTACGAGGTCTCGAACAGCGTCCCGAGTCGGAGACCGGCTTGCTCGCGCCCTCCTCCCCCTACTGCAATCTAGGCCCACAAGCAAGCGGTGCGGAGAAGACGAATCACGTCAGTCGTTGGAGCCGGTGGAGAGTCGAAGGGGGTTTGTTTCCCTCTGGAATCGCTTCGGATCTCGTAGACTTGGTGACGGAATTGATGCTCGCCGCGATGCCGAGATTGAGGCTGTATTTGACCCTGGCTCGAGAGTCGAACACATCATCAAGTTGCATTGACCAATGCTTCCTGAGTGTATGTTTGGGTTGGAAAAAATGTCCGAATACTCAGACCACACGCGTCTGCCCGGCCCCCTCATGTCTAGACACATCTGGCCTGGTGGACGCCGTGGGAGCTTCCAAGGTTTGGAGGAAGCTGGCCCGGCTGGCACACGGGAGCCGAATATGGCTAGTGTGGTTGGTGGG
>NW_003315038.1:2444040-2452445 GCF_000150825.1 Verticillium alfalfae VaMs.102
GATGCTGCGCTGAGTGCAAGTCGTGGCTCATGCTGCCCTGCATTCGAGAGGCATCTGTACCTGTTACTTCGTATCGCAGGACGGACTGTCTCTGCGCGAAGACGATCTCTGGGCTGATAGAAGTGAATGGAAATATGACGCTGCTGGGGTCCGTAAGAAAACGGTGGAGAGCTTTGGCAGGCTAACAAACACCAGGATGTATCGGCGCAGTCATGTGTACCGCGACATGTACCGTCATGTTGTTATGGATCGTCGGTTGGCTGTGGGCTGTGGCCTAGCGGTCCCGCTTGAAGCTCATTGGAGCCTCCCGGCGAAGACCTCCCATGTGAGTACCTGCTCAGCCACTTTGGATGCGTGAGATACCCATCGGCCAAGTCCTCCATCGGGGTCCACAGTTTGGCCCTTACCCTGGCCCAGCCTGATCCGCTTGGCCCCAACGTGCTCCGTGCCCTCCGAGTCCCGTGCCTGTGGATCATGCCAGTGGCCCAGCGCAGGCTCCCTGAGCCCTGGACTCGCCTGAAGGGGGGGGGGGGGTTTTGCCTGCGGCCGCTGGAGCTTACCTGTTCCTCCCCACTGAACTTGCTGAGGTTTCGAGTGGCCCAGCGCCTGAAGGTTATGTTCTGTGGTACCTAGCACCTGCACCTCGACGTCTCTGGCCTGGTGCCGTTTGGCGAATGGCCTGTCTGGCTGGGTACCTACCTGGCCTGCCTTGCCTTGTTCACTACTACCTACCTCACCCACCTAGGTACCTGCCGTCTAGCCTGGCCTGGCCCTGCGAGTCTCAGCCCAGGTCTGGTCCGCAACTCTCTTCCTTCCACTCCTCCACAACTTGCACCTCAACACGCTCTCGACTGCCTCTTCCCACCCACCCTCCTTACTCCCTTTCCCCCCTCCGTCTCTCTCCCCCCCCCAAAGAGGATACCCACGAGTGCGAGAGACGCTGGAAGGAGTACGAACTCGACGTCTTTATTCTCTTCTTTCTACCCTTTCCTCCTTTCCTTCTATCCCCAACCCACTGTTCTCCCTCTCGCCAGATACCCGAGCATCGGCAGCTCTCGACCATCCAAGTCCAGCTTCAACTTGACTGTGCCAGCACCCGGTACAGCATCGGCACCCAATCTCCCAACTCCTTCGGTCTTCTTCGCCAACGGCTCAGGATCTCGAAAGATAGCCCCGAAACACCCCCATCCCATGGTGTCTGCTCATCATGAATAAGCTGGCAAACATGCGTCACTGGTCCGAGAGGATGAGCCCCAACTTCGGCATGGGTCGTCCCAATATGCCCGTCAATCCAATGAACCCGAGACGAGACACGATGTCCCAGCAAGCTGCTTCGATCGCTATGCAGCAGCCTCTTGACGCCCCAAGCCCCATCGTTCACTACGCCTTCAACGTGCCCTTCGCCTCCGACCTCGCCGGCCCCAACACTGAAGACATCCTCCACTCCACCAAGGATGCCGTCATGCGATGGACGCACTCGGTCGACGCCCCTGATGATGTTCAGGTCCACGAGCTTCCCGTTCACACCCAGAATCTCGCTCACCTACGCAAGACGTGCAAGGACATCACCAACGGCCCCTTCAGCATTGAGGCACATGTCGTCTCCACGACCCCCAAGAATGCCAAGGGCAGTCAGGTCACCACCGTCTGCCTGTCTGGAAGCCAGGAAATGGTCCAAAAGACCAGGGAGATGATTTTGAATGATAACCAGACCTTCTTGGTATGCCCTTCCCTCCGCACCAAGATCTCCTCGCCTCTCGCCCCCATCCATCTCCCATGGCTAACCCCGGCTGTTTGAAGCGTTGTACCACCGTCGACGTAGAGGGTGAACTGGTCTGCGATCTGGCCGCCGCCACCCCCGTCTTGAAACCCCAGGTTATGACCACCCTCGACGGCATCTCCGAATACTGCGGAGTCGACATTTTCCTTCTCGGCCCGAAGCTCACTCCCGTCGTGGACGGCATGACGGGCGATGCTGAGATGCGTCGCGACCAGCGCTGGAGGGTCGCCATCTACGGTGACATCCTCTCCGTTGACCATGCCAAGACCCGCGTGCTGATCCACATTGACACGCTCGTAAGTCTGTGATGCTGTGTTGCACTGCCCATGGAACTAACCAATGCATAGCTCGGTCGTCTCGTTGACGCTCTCAAACTCGATATGACCCTTCATCAGGTGGTGTGCGGTCGCCAGCGGAAGAATATCAAGCTCATCGAGTCTTCTACGGGTACTGCCATCTACTTCCCGTCGCCCTTTTCGCAGATGTACCGATACTGCCCCCCGAATGCTAAACGGCGCGATCCCAATGACATCCTCATCACCGGTGAAACGCCCCAGGCGATCGAACTGGCCAAGCAGAAGATCCACGAAACCGTAACACGCACCCGCCTGTACATGAAGGATGTGAACATTCCCGCGGCCAAGATTGACAGCGTTCTGCTCAATCGGATGGACAAGGTGCGCAAGATTCTGGAGGCCAACGGCACCTACGTTCTCTTCCCTGTCCTTGCTACAGGCAAGAACATGGTCAGAGTACAGGGCAACGAGGGCCTGCACGTTGAGCGCACTGTTCGCGAAATCATGTCGCTGGTAGGTTCAACCTTCACTACGCTACCACTGCTTGCAAGTTTCTGACATGGGACAGGCTGGCCAATTCTACAGTGCTTCCTGGTTCTTGTTGGCTCCCGAGGGTCACCAGATGCCTCCTCAGGCTCGTCAGCTTCCCAGCCCGACTGACATTTGCACCATGATTGGCGATGTCTGCGCCAATTCGGATGCGGATGTCTCGTTCGACAACAACTTTCAAATGACTGGCTCGGATGATGCCGTCAAGACTGCGCTCATGGTCATGTCTGACATGCGATTCCTCGTGCAAGGCAACCATCAACTTCGCGTCAAAATCGAACTTGCGAACGAGCACCGAGAATTTGTCAGTGGAAAGAAGAACGGCAAGATCAACAAGATCATGAGCCAGAGCAACGTCACCATCATCTTCGACGGCTTCAACGACTACAACTTCAATATCGATGTTGGAGCTGCAAGCTATGATGCCATGAAACAAGGCCTCGCCCTCGTCGAGCAGGAGATGCCAGCTTCGATCTCCTTCCACGTCCCTGATCAGTACCACAAGCGCATCATCGGCATCGGTGGTCAGCACATCCAGAGCATCATGAAGAAGCACTCGGTTTTCGTCAAGTTCTCCAACGCCATGGATCGTGGTGGCATGGGCCGGGAGGATGACGACATTAAGGTTGACAACGTTATTTGCCGAACTCCTGCGCGTAACGCACAGAACCTGGACGCTGTGAAGAACGAGATCCTGGAGATGGTTGATCGAGCTGTAAGTCACAAAATATCACGGACTGTTAGGGACACGTCTAATACGTCGGCAGGATTCCGAGTACACCTCGCAGATCGTCAACGTCGATCGCCTGTACCACCGCCAGCTTCTAGCCCGCCTCGCTGAGATTGACGAGTTGGAGAGCAAGTACAACTGCAAGATTGTGTTCCCAAGCACTGAGCAGGCCAGCGACGAGGTGACCGTGAACGGGCCTCAGTGGCAGGTGCCTCATTGCGTCGACGAGTTCCTTGTAAGTCCGCCATCGTCCATGTCCAAGAAGCCAAGACTGCATGCTGACACGTTGGAAGGGCATGGTTCCTGACAACCACGAGCTCGTGTTGACTCGCACGCCTGGGCTCGTCAAGTTCCTCGAGTCGCCGGCATTTGTCCGAGACCTTGTGTCCAAGCTGAAGAACCAGTACGAGGTCGAAGTCTCTGTTCATCAGGACTCCGAGGAGCTTGCTCCCGACGGCTCGTCCGCCCTCGCTCTGCGCTGGACATTCACCCGGAACAACGCAGGTGGTCTTGGTGATGCAGTCGACTTTATGCTTGCCGAGCTGACTGGCGCAGGTGTCGAGGTCACGATCCTGAAGGGCTCCATCCCTCGACCCAAGTCAGATTCTTTTGAGGACTCTCTCCAGTACTTCGATTCAAAGCTCCTGCAGCATGCCCCCGCGCCCATCGCTGCCGACTCGCCCGTCAAGGCCGCTTTCGAAGGCGAGGTGGCCCGCGAGCGCAGTACTATCTTTGATAAACTCCGCAAGCCTGGAAGCATGACCTCCATTTCCTCCTTCCTGGACCGTCGCAAGAACAGCTCTCACTCCAACCACGCCAATTTTTTCAAGGGCTCCAGCAATGTGTCCAAGTCGTCTCTTATTTCGATTGAGTCCACTCGCAGCTTTAATGCCGATCGCAACCCTTGGAACGATAGCGGCGTTAATCTGAACGAGGAGGATCACCCTTGGGCTCACCGCCCTCTTGGCAACGGCACCGACAAGCTTACGCCTGTGCCTCACCCTGGTGACGTGACGCCCCGTCACAGCACTCGTGCGTCCGGCGACAGCGGTCGCCCTTCTACGTCTCATTCTACGAATTCTGGATACCCCGGTCCTGTTGGACCTTTCCGTTAGATTCCCGTCTTTAGAAACTCTCGCGAAAAATACCCCGGCTGGATATACCCTGGCGTACAATACCCCGGAACGTCTCTTCTGAAGCAACAGTCGGCTCAGTTCTGTCATTCATCCCGAGGTTTTGTTCGTTCACGTCTTTTTGTTGCTTTTTTCAGTAATTTCCTTGAACGCATGTGTACGCCTTGTTGGGGACCCTACGGGGTTCCTTCTTTTCTGTCTCCTACGACTTACGTACACTCTTTATACCCCTGACGCCGAATACGAGGCTAAAAAAACAAAACATGATGGATGGTTCCGCTCCACGGATTGGAGCGCGGATGGCTGGGACATGGGGGGTGGTCGGAGCGGTATTGCAGGACTATGTGACGACTCGCTGCACCCTCGCTACTCATTTGGCATCCGAGGTTGCCAGAAGGGGATACAGGGTTAGTGAAGGTGAGAAAAGTTTCAGGGCCTGACGGACGGCCATTTTGAGGCTGCCCAGACAACAATTGGCGCTATTCGTGGTGTTGGGAGTGCTGGGCGAGACTGGAACAATAGGGTCAAGCGAACGGAAGCTCGCCGAAGCCTCAGTTGGCCTTGATATGCAATGATACCCCTTTCAGTCTTCCAACTTGATCTCCCTGTGCTATGCCGTCCAGAGCGCACCGTTGAACCCATATTTGCAGGCTTGGGGCTGAAACCACACCGGCCAGAGAAGCATATCATTTGACAAGGTCGCCATGAATTAATTATACTAGGGTGATCAATCAGTCCACGCAACTGTACAAGAGAGAGGGAGGACGCCATCCATGGCGGACTGTTTACATAGATCTTTACTAGTTACTCAGCACAACACATCCTCTGGGATGATTGTCACGATATAGCACAATGCTATTCGGTTCACTACCTCAAACTCTTGACATTAACGCAAGCTCCACACGATCACGAACCTCCCCCTTGCCTTACGAGCTAGCCAGGCCTGCGTTATTGACGATGCGCTGCTTCCGGCGCAGGAGGGCCGCCTTGCGCTTGCAGCAGTGGACAGGACGATCCCGCAGGGACGACGGGGCCTGGTCCGAGGACCGCTTTCCGTATGTCGAGCCATCGCTGCCAGTCCAGTCCGAGTACGAAATAGCTTCTGAATCGCAATCGCTGCTGGCGGGGCTACTGGAGAGCGGTGGAGAGTTGTCGCCGCCCGCCGTGGTGAGCACGCTGCTGCCAAGCGTTTCCTTGTCCGTGGGGGCACTGAGGTCCGTATGCCCGCCACTGTTGTCGTCGACCGGTAGGCGCTGCGCGGGATCCACGATGCCCTTCCGAGCCGGGTCCTGCGTCTTCTGAAGGAGGTTCTCTGATGTTTCGAGCTGATCTGGTTGCATTGAGGCGCTCGTCTCGATGACCTCTGTGTTTGTAAAAGCATCTCGGAAAAGGCTACTCATGTCATGGGTGAAGCATCCGGCGGCGTTCTTGGGGGTGTCACACGCCAGCAGGCGAGAAAGATGATGCGCGACATGTGCGTGGTTAATGCTGAGCTTGTGTAAGGCGTGACCGTCGTGATTCCTAGTACTGAGGTTGCTGTCCTCTGGCGAATGATTGCTTCGCTCAGGGCTCTCCATGCGTTGCCGTGAAGTCTCCATATGCATCACCATGAGGGCTTCTAGGTTTTCGAGCCGCTGATGGACCAGCTCGAGGCGGTTGTAGACAGCCCGGAGTAAGGGCTTATGGTATTGGTCCGTCTCGCGAAGTGAAGTGATGGTGTGCTTGGTCATGTTGATCAGATGGTACAGCGAGAACAGTGTCAGTGTTTGTCTGGCAAGTCTCAACAAAAACAAGGAAGTGCTGTGTATGAATTGTACAGACAGTCAGTCAGTGCTGCGGCTAACTATATGGTTTATGGAGTGGGCATCTCCTACATGGTACGCATCAGACTTTTTAAACATTGCGCAATGAAGCAAGAATATTTGGCAGGCTGCATGTAGTACCAAAGAGTAAGCAATGGCCATCATTGATTTGTGTTGTTACACTTTGGGATCCCTGGATAGTCCAACACCTGTAAGGCCATCTAGCCTGAGTATGCAAGAGCCTGGACAGCGTGATTGCAGTGTTGAGAGGCCGCGCTCGGCGTAGTCAATAACTTCTCCATCGCGATCTCAGGTTTGCAACTGACGATATACATAATTGGTCGAGTTGGGTAGGTGTCAGCCTGAGACAGGGTGTGCTTCTGAGGGTCGACAAAACAGAAGGCTATCAGGAAGCAAGCGGCCCAACGGAAACGCGCTCTCTTAGCTTAAGAACCTCCCGTTGATCTGCACGTTGAATTTCGCGCAGAGCTCGCCGCTTCTGCACCTCCAAGGTGGCGAACCTCCCCTTCGCACCGTGCTTGATCTTGGTGATCATGTCAGTAGCCTGGCCTTTCGTGATTTTGCCTTCGGCGAGCGGCTCATCCTTGGGCCGCATCTTATTCAAGAAATCGATCTGCCCTTGCGTTGGCGGCTTCTTGCGCCAGCTCTGATAGCGGTGGATGAAGACATGCGGGAACGCCTCCGAGGCATACTTATCACTGCCATGAACAGCATCAGCAAAGGTCGTAGCCCTGAGAAGTTCCCGCGGAGCCGCGTAGGGGGACTTTGATATCTCGGGAGGCAGTGCTCGCATTTCGACAGCGTGGAAGAGTGGCTTGCTGGGATCAGACTGGTTGTCAATCCTCTCGAGCCTGATGAAAGACCCGTTTGGCGCGCACAAGACGTACTTGTCTTGGCCGACTTGTACCCATGCATATTGACTCATTGACCGAATGTGTTTCTCGCCTGAGGTGTCTTCAATGAGGTCATAGACGGAAGAATACTCTGTGAAGGATATGGACATCGATTCTGGCGACGATCCAGACGTGGAAGTGTCTGAATAGGCTGCTTGGCGTCGGTGTGTCTCATCGTCCTTCCGCTCCCTCGAGGTCTTTATGTCATCCATCGAGGCCTTCTCGAGTAACTCCCCTGGATCGAGTCCAAACAGAGTCGGCGTGGTAACGATGCCGGTCTCCAAGCTCGAAACCATGTCGATAATGTGACAGTTCGTCTTTCCAGCGTGCAGACGCATGCCCCTGCCTATCATCTGCACCAGCAAATTCCGGGAGCGCGTTGGCCGCGCCAGAATAATGCAGTCAATGTTCGGGATGTCGGTTCCCTCGGTAAACACACCGCAGTTGACCAGCACGGGGAACTCTCCATTTCGGAAAGCCCGGAGAATCTCACTGCGCTCGATGGTTGGCGTGTCTCCTGTGACAAACCTAGCATCTAGTCCAAATCGACGGAATTTCTGGGTCAAGCCAGCAACATGAGCCAGATCGACACAGAAGACAAGAGTTGACCTTCGACCCTGTGCCCTGGCGAGCCAGCTTCGCACGGTGATCTCGTTGATCTGGTCAGTGTTGACGACGCGCGACAGCTCGCCAGCCTGGAAGTCCCCGTTGACGCCATTCTTCACCCGTGAGATGTCAGCAGTCGACTTGACAGTGGTGAAGACGACGTCGGAAAGCCACTTTTCTCCAATCATATCGACGTAGTCCTTGTGGTAGACAATTTGATCGATGGCGGCGCCCAGTTTGAGGCCGTCGAAACGGGAGAAAGTGGCGGACACGCCGACCAGCGCGGGAGAATGGGGCTTCTTGGCGTCGAGGTCAAAGTGCTTGAGGATACGCATGTAGCCAGGAGCCACGATGTGGTGAGCCTCGTCGACCAGAACAAGCTTGAACCTGGCCGGGTCGAATTTCTGAAGACGATCCTTGGAGGTGATGCTTTGCAAGCTGGCGATGGTGATATCAGCGATTCCCGAGGCATGTAAAGAGCCCATCTCGATGTCAATGGTTGCCTCGGGATAGGTGTTCTGGCAGTGGCGTGCGGCCTGTCGACTAGCTCTCTACGATGAGCTATGATGAGCGTCTGAGTCGCTCGCTCAGATGT
>NW_003315038.1:2452545-2462353 GCF_000150825.1 Verticillium alfalfae VaMs.102
TTCCACTGCCGGTGGGAGGGAGACACCAAGCCTCTTCTGCCCTTCGTGCAAAGAATGAAGAATCGACTGAATGCATTCTTCTTGATAGTCACGAAGCTGTACTTTGGAGCTCAGCCATCGAACAGGGCGGGCCTGAAGAAAGGGGGCGCATCTAGGGATTGAGCGGACAACGGTTCTCGGAATGCGTGTCACAGCTGAAGGCGTTGATAGCCGGGCAAAAACATGTGGGATCATGGCTCATTGTGATGGCCTCTCATGGAATCCGCGAAACAGCCAAGAGGGTGATTATGGTTATGATTTACAAGGGGAAGGAAGAGTGACGTTCCAGGTTGGTCTCGACGCTGCCATCGCATCAGGAACATGGTGAGCACATGGTAGTGCCTCAGGAAGCGAAACAGCGCCAACGTGCCGGAAGGTACAGGTGCTGTGCCGGCCGCAGCACGCTGTAGAGCGAATTTGACAACCGCTACGTTAAGGTGCCTAGAGACCATTCTAGTGCCATCTCACCGAGCCCAGGCAACGTTCATGCCTCAGCGACCCGGCTTTGCGAAAAGTGCCTAATGAGGAAGAGCAATTACGACAACAGTCGGCGGGCATTCGCAAAGCACAACTTCTTGCCTGGCTCGTCTCAACGCCAGTACACGCATCGAAGGCCTGTCGCTCAATCTATTTGCGACTGACCACGTCCTGCCCTCCGTCAACGCCAAAGACACAGACATGCGCCAGAATGGAATCCGACTTTGCCTCTAGCCCCAGCCTCAGTGGAAATGGTGCAGCACCGGCAGGTGAAGCTTCAGACCAGCCTTCAGGACCAGAGTCCCTGTCGTCGCCGAAGCCACGCGTAAATCCCCATGGCGACGGTTCTGGGACGGTTCGCGATGGCAGCAGCCCTCTCAAAAGGTCTGCAGAGCCTTCCAACGAGCAGCAGCCTTCCAAGCGCTACAAACCTAGCTTCAACCACGCCTACATGGATCTGCTGAACATCGACATTGAGGATGCCGCGAATCAGGTTGTTCTCGAGAAACGGCCACTGCTCAAACCGAAGCAGGTGGGCATGCTTACTTGGACAAGCTTGGAGAAGGATCTCTTCTATGAGGCGTTGGCGAGAGTGGGAAAGGACGACCTATCGGGCATTGCATCTCGAGTGCGCACCAAGAGCGAACTCGAGATCCGACAATACCTCAAGCTAGTAGAGGACCAGCATGAGCAGATGCAGTCAGATCCCCATTATCGGTGGGAGGATCATCTCCAGAAGGCGGATTATCCGGCGGCCAAGGAACTGGGCGAGGCCTGTTGCGATGCACTCGAGGAAGTCGCTGATGACATGTTGCTTCGCATCGAGCGACACGAGCAAAAGACCGAGGAGAAGAAATGGGGGGGCTACTGGCTCATTACCACTCCCATCGCGAAACTCATCGACGAGGACAGTGCCTTGGAGCATCCGCTGGATTTCGCCGAGCTCTTCAACCTCCAGTCTTGGCTGCGGCTCCCCAAGCGCGTGTACATGAACTCTTCTTGCGAGGGCGAGAACTGGCAGGACTTGAGTGATGAGGCGCCAGCCATACGCGCTACTGCACTGAAGGACTTTCATGCGCTCACCATCGCCGTCACTCGCAAGCTCATCTTGTCTAGTCTGTACACGGCACAGTCACGGATCAAGGCGAAGCAGGCCATTCATCCAAACATACGAAAAGCCGTCAAGGTCAAGGACGTGGAAGGCGCGCTGGCCTCTGCGGGCATGAAGCGAGACTCGAGGCGATACTGGGCAACCTGCGCGCGGCGCCTGGGACTCCAGGTACACGACACGCCTTTCGAGGACGGCGCCGGCCTCGGCGCCGACGATGATGAGCCGCCCATGTCCTATGCTGAAGTAGAGAAAGAACTGCTGCTCCCTTGTGCCGAACAACCTGCGCAGTTTGAGCCGCGGGTGGTCAAGCCGTGGAAGATGACCAATGCGCACACTATCGATTTCGAACTCTCAGACACATCGTCTGCCAGTGGAGAGGACGCAGAACAAGACACCTCGTCATTGCCGTCGTCTGACGATGAGGACGAGGCTACCTTGGAGGACGGAGATGAAGAGCTCGCCGTCCATGACGAAGTCAACGAGGCCTTGCTGTACACTGTCAATGCGCTTCCCAAGACGCATCGCACACAGGAGGCTGTGGAAATGCGTGTGCGTCTGGACCGCGCGCAGGAAAAACATGCCGAGGCTATCGATGCGCAGGGTAACTACGAAGAAGAGAAAGCCATGTGGGCGCTGGTGCGAAAATCACCCCCAGAGCCCCTGGTGAAGCCAGATCAGGCGAAGACGCCTCCCAAGTCGACCATGAGACTTCAAGAAGTCCATGATTCGGGAGCTCGCTGGAGGAACAAGTTGGAATATGCGTCTGAGTGGGAATTACACGGATTCTCAAAGCTCTCGGATCCCACAAATGAAGTAGAGCGCTGGCCTGAATACTGATACCCAATTCCTTTCTGTTCTCGCCAGTTTGTTGATAAGTGCCTTCGAAAGTATCGACCACTCAATACCTCGCGTGAAGATATCTCGACGGCGTGCGTCTCTGGTACAGTATGCATGCAAGTATAGGCAGTCTTCAACACTCCAGGGGAGAGGATGGTCTGTGCATAGCCTGTCACGACGTCACCCAACGACTGGAGCTGCAGCTTGCGCATCACTGGCTCCACTATACGCGTCCCAGATGACTTCCACATGTCAACTACCGACGATCACGACTCAACGGCCACTGAAGGGGTCGAGATCTTAGCAGCGCCTTGGAGCCAGGTTCCAGCCGAAGCTGATAAGCCGTTGATCATTTGTCAGGCTGTTTCACTGCTTTGCCTTCATGCGAACATTCGTTTGCTTGTTCTCAGAAAACCGTAGAGACCTTGGCGACGAAGCATAGCAGCATGCGTTTCTTGAAAGTAAAGACCGATTCCGACACCTGATCACTCACTGAATGATCTACGTGTCTGCCCGAGACCAACGTTCAACATGATTTCTACGAACGGCCAGGTGTCTGAGCCTGTGAACGACGATGGCCGGAACAACGTCACCTCCCAGAAAGCTCGCGACATTCTGGAAGCCTGCAAGTGGAGGAACACGGCAGCTCTCCAGGCGCTGGCTGCCACGGATTGCGGCTTCATGACCGATGATCTCCGAAGGCAAGCATGTTAGTCGGCTGTCAAGACGTTGTCATCTGTCATCGGCTCCTTTGCGCTAACAAAGCTGTCGGACAGGGCCGGTCCTTTTAGGAGTGCCTTTCGAGAAGGATGACCTCGACGATACAGAAAAACCCCAGACGGGCGGTGATTGGAAAGAGCTGCCACGGCACAGAGACGAGGACCAGGTCCAGCTGGACGTTAATCGATCATTCATTTACTATCCCAATAGTCTGTCGTCCACCCGATTGATGTTGACGGTGTGCTGACGACAAGGGCACCATAGACCAGACAGAAGCTGAACTCGATCGCCGCAAACGAGAGCTTTCCGACCTCATCACCGAAGTCCTTCGCCGCTATCCATACCTCTGCTACTTCCAAGGCTATCACGACATCTGTCAAGTCTTCCTGCTCGTCCTCTCGGCGCCACTACGCGCCCCTTCGCTTGCGCGCCTCTCCGCCCTCCGCATTCCGCGGACTTCATGCTGACGAAGCCTCCGACCCGACCGTCGACCACGCTCCGCTGATCCCCGACATTCTCGCCGGCCGCGACCCCTTCCCTCAAACCACTAACTCGCCGGCACGGAGCCCTTCTTACGCCCCTCGCCCGGCACCCTCACAATGTACGCACACGACATCCCAGGCCTACCGGTGACATCGCCCGCCTCCTTTGACCGTCCTTCCTCGCCCCGCGAGCCCGTCTTTCAGCGTCTACAATGTTCGCCAGCATCGTCCTGTCGCGCCGCGACGAACTTCTCGAGCTCGCCCAGGACCCGGACAACGACCCGGCGGCTCCTCCATCTCGCCCTCTCCAAAGTGCCCCCAGCACAATGGAACTCGAGCGGCCTCATCGCCGACACGTCCGCCCTATTCGCCGCCCACCCAGCGCGCTCCCTCCCGGCGTGGCGCCGCCGCATATCGGAGGCGAGCTGCCTCAAAGACGGCGCGCGACCTCGACGCGTGCACCCGCCAAAACGATGCAGGATGGCGAGGCCTTTGTTCCACCGCCAGCTGGAGGAGCTGCGGGCCGCCGAGCGCAGGAAGAAGATCCTCGCCACGCTGTGGGCCTATTCGCCGCGGCGCCGGCGCCGTGAGTGTCGCGGTACTGGTCGGTCTCGCGGCGTTTTATCTGCGGAGGGCGACGGCCGGGAGCGGACCGCTGGGCGTCATTGGGACCTTCGTCACGCGGTGGACGAACGGCACGACTTGGACGTACAAATTTTAGCATCAAGATGAAACAGGGAAAAGGAAAAGAATGAAATGAACAACATGAGATCCATTTTTTTCAGCGTGTGATTTACATCAAGGGTTTTTCATGTTTCGTATGGCTCGAGTGCCCGCATGCTCCTTCCCTAGGAAACTCATGCATACGTACGTGGCCACCATGCTGAGAAGAGCTCGTCCCCAAGAACCGCGTGGGACTCGATACCCTTGCTCCATGCCGTCGAATCCAGAACGCCATCGCCTCATTTATAAACAACATCAACAACAACTGCTGCCAAGCCGTACTAGGCCGAGCACTACCATATTACGCGCCCTCCTGGAACGCAGCCTTCAAACCTTCAAAGTGCTCCTGTTGCTCCACCGCTAGCTTGCCGCTGACGTCGCTGATGATGGTCAGAACCAGCGAGTAGTTATTGTACAGGAACCTCTCGCGCTTGCGCTTGTCAGTGCCGAATGCCTGGCTGTGCTTGGTCAGGAATGCCTCCAGCTCTGAGCGCAGCCGGTTGAGGCTCGAGACGACAGGCTCATCGTCTCCAGCCTCGGTACTGAGGGAAAGAATGCCGTGAAGAAGCTGGCCAAAACGCTGCGTGATAAGATGAGGGGCTGCCGAAAGCTTGGCTTGCTCGCTAGCACGGGCGGCTCGGGCGGGGAGGGAGCCTGTCAGATGGCGGACCGATTCGCAGTGGTGGTCCATAACGACTTGCAGACGGGGCCAGAGGAGCATGTTGGTGCCGTTAATGTAGCCGTCCACTGTGGGCACTTTGCGGCGTTGTAGCTGGAACGCAAGATGCTGGTTGATTCGAATGCTGAGGAGGAGGCCCAGCGCGTCGAACGTCTCGCCTGCGAGGGTTCGAGAGTATGCCTGGCCGAGGGCGAACGTCGGGTCGAATATGTATTTGAAGTGCTTGGACACGGTGGCCATGGACAATGCTGGGTAGAAAAAGGTTGCCAAGAAGCTATACTCAGCCGTGGCATTGTCGATGAGCGCTAGGTTGAAATTCCGGAACGGTATTTCGAGATAGTGTGTAGCGGCGTCCTCTTCAGCAAGGTAAGAAGAGACGGCCGTCTGATTGCTTGTCGTCAAAAGGTCGATCCGACGGCCCAGATTGAAGGCGTCATGTGGTGGGCCGCTTGGCTTGGACCCTGACAGGACTGAGGCTTGACGTGTCGGAGTCTCCTGTCCCAACACGTCGGCCTTGTCTAGTACATGCAACTTCAACTTTTCCAAGGCTTTTTGGTAGTGTGTGAAGTGGTTGAGGTAGTACCACCTCATAGTGTTCATGTAAGCCTGGCAAATCTCCTCGGCCAGCTTAGCATGGTGTCGATACAAGAAGGCATAGAGCTCCTTAAACTTGATGAAGTTCTGTTGTTGGATTATCTGTGCGTTGATGTGAGGCGACCTTAGAGCCTTGATCTGGGCGACGATGAAATCTCGGATTCTCTCGACAGCCTTGAGAATGAGGTTCTCCAACAACGGCCCCATATCTGCCCACGCTTTGCTTTGCCGCGGGCTTGACGCATTGTTCTTGTAAGACGTTGCTCTCTTGTCAAGTTCGGCCAACATCTTGATCCATGTCTCGTCAATATGGCCCTCGGAGATCTTGGACACGACGACTGGCGAGACACTCAGTTCCTCGACGACGGGCCCTAGTGCCTTTTCTACCGCCTTCCGGTTCTCCAACCGAACGGTGAGGGTTGACGATCGTGATTGCAAAGATTCGATATCAGCAGCGACGGTGGCAAGGTCGTTTCGGAAGTTCGTGAGGTTGGATTCCACCGAGTCTAGCACGCCATCGCAAGCTGCTATGGAGCGGTGCAGATCTTCGTATTTCGCCTTCTCCTTCTCATCTGTAGCCCACACGTTAGTCGTGAATATTTTGGTTGAGATCGCAGGATCTAGGCTGCGCGCATACACTCTTCGACCGTCTGGCGGCGTGGCGGCCCGCCGCGACCAAGTCTAGCTTCATCAACATTGGCGACAGCCAAGTCGCGCAACGACAAGCCTGCAAAGTCAGGTTCAAAATCGAGGTCGTCGAGAGAGATGCTCGTCGATGAGGCCGCGGTCTTGGATGACCCATCGGCTTCTGTAGCACCCAGGACCCTGTTCAAGATGTCAATCGCATTGGGACCATCGTATGCCGTTTGGGATTGTTTCAGGCCGGAGCCATTCGTTTTGCGTGAAGATGCCAACAGAGAGGCCGATGAGTCATTGGAGACTAGGGACAGGCTCGATCCGCGGGGAGTATTTCCTGGACGATGCGATGTAACATAGGGGCTGTATGCGCTGGATGTCCTCCTCGGAAGAGGAGAGTAGGGTCGGCTCGCAGGTTGCGATGATGATGGCGATGGGCTTGTCTGACCAGCGACCGAGAGCCGATCTAGCCACATTGTGGCCTTGTGGGTGTGCTTGCTACTGAGGTGTAACAACAGCTGTGGGCAGCAGGGGCGAGCCTATAAAGAGCAACACAAGGGCATCTCGAGGTCGGCAGGCTTCGGTATCGTTATCGACCTTCAACTGGGCTGGCTGAGCTGTACGTGTCGGATAGTAAGGCAGGTCCCATACAAGCTGGAGCTCGGCAAGGCTGACTGGCCTCTGGAGGCAACCCTTTCTGATTGGCCTGCCATGCTGCAAGCCACAGTGGGAAGATCAGCAGAATGGCACGGGCCCTCTCCACCGACTCGAGGTGTGGCGCGGTGCAGTCTGTCAATGGTCGTACAAGCTTCATTTGGGAAGGTGGGGTTGATGGGGCCAGACCAAGACCAAACTGAACACTCGCACCTTGCACCGCCTGTAGCACCACTCACTCGTTCACGCTTCGTGTGGTGATGGCGGCAGGGTGAAAGGGTAAGACCACGTTGAATCTGAGCGACTGGGGTGCCAGCTGGCAAGACAGACACGCTTCCTAACGGTCAAGCACATTGCTACACATCAACTCGGCTTCTTTGCCGGCCAGAACACGCCGACTGGGGAGCTTCTCCTTTTCCTCATTCAGCATCCCACCCCGAGTGAGTTGGACCTTTTGGCTTTGAAGCCTTTTGTTGCCGATGGGTGCGAGTGAAGGACGAAGCTGGAGCTTGAATTCCGCCCCACGTTGCTCAAAGGCTGCGGTACAAATCCGTCTACGGGCCGTATGAATCACCCACCCTGAAGGACAGGTGATGGGGCGGGGTCGCTGCTTGTTCGTGCGGTACCTCAGTGCCATCGGCGGCAAACCGCACGAGAGAGGCTTCGGAGGGGCAACTGTTTGGGATCCGCACAGCCTGTCGTCCCATTCCAGGTCTAGGCCTGGCCGGGTGGGCGAAGAGGAAGGGGGCCCTGGGGAGGATAGCCTGTGTGTGTGTGGCCCGTCGTAGAGGCAAGCAGAGCCCAATAACAAATTCAGGGAAAAAAATTATATTCTCCCGCAGTGACTTCCTTTCCCCTCGATCCCCCTCCACTCGCATCTTCTTCCCTTCTTCATCCTCAAATCCCCCAGGACACCACCCGAGCTCCATTACCGCCGTCGAATTTCGTCGCATTCCTCCCTCTCTTTTTTTCTAGACAACCCCCAAGTCAATCCTTCAAAATGGCCGACGACGCTGCTGTGAGTACTACCCCTCCCTTCCCCTCTTCGTGGGCCGACAAGTCACTGTGCCCTGTGTTGTCTTGCGCGCGTGCTGCCGTGGGCTTGGACCGAATCCCACCCCGCATTGAGAAGAACCCCGCGACCCATCGACACAACCACAACACCGCCGCAAATCATCGCTCGCTCGATCCCGTTTGCACTCTGGCGCACTGGTTGAAGCATGGATGGGAAAAAACTGCCATGGTCGCGTCGCGGGACCACTCGTGCGCCGGGGCATGCTGCATCTGCCTGTCCTCCGTGGCTCTCCTTCGGCCTCCCAGACTGAGGCCTCAGCTCAACGCAAACCCAGTCGCTAATCTTGTCCCGTCTTGTGTAGCACGAGCTCGAGTTCGACACCGTCGATGCCGGTGCCTCGACCACCTACCCCATGCAGTGCTCTGCTCTGCGCAAGAACGGTTTCGTCGTCATCAAGGGCCGCCCTTGCAAGATCATCGACATGTCGACCTCCAAGACCGGCAAGCACGGTCACGCCAAGGTCCACCTTGTCGCTACCGACATCTTCACCGGCAAGAAGCTCGAGGATCTCTCCCCCTCCACCCACAACATGGACGTCCCCAACGTCACCCGTCGCGAGTACCAGCTTGTAAGTTTGCCGTTCATAAAAACCGGTCGGCCACATCGCATGACTAATACCACTCGCCTCAGCTTGACATCTCCGACGACGACTTCCTCTCCCTCATGGCCGATGATGGCGACATGAAGGACGATGTCCGCATGCCCGACGGCGAGATTGGTGACAAGATCAGGAAGCTCTTCCAGGAGGAGGAGAAGGACACCAGTAAGCTCTTCCCATGTCCTTTTCGGTGAATAGAACACAGGAGATTGACAAGGTATCCAGACGTCATTATCCTCACTGCCATGGGTGAGCAGTGCGCCATCGAGGCCAAGGAGGCTCCCCGCCAGTAAGCGTATGCATTACTATGACGGTGTGGACAGGTCAGCGCATTATGAACATGTTGTCTTGCGCTGGCCGGCAGGATTGGTGACCTGAGGACGTAGTCCGGTGTTTCTTGGTCCACCGAATACCCACGGAATTACCCACGGGTTCTTGCGTAGAAGGGATCTCTGGACAGGAACTGATGATGCCGGTGACATGGACTCGGCAACTGCAAAGCGCCACCGCATGACTTCATTTTCCTTTGTTCCCGTCAGCCTTTCGTATTCTTCACGATCAGCCAGCTCTGGGAAGGCGACACAAATTAAGCAGCAGCTTGCGGTGGCGACCGATCTTTTCCAAACAATCCAAATAGTTTCTCCGTGACAAAAACCAGTTGAAATCCATTCGATTGTTGAGATGTGCCTGCATGTAATCCTGGACGCCTCGTCAGAAATATTAAGAATCGATGCATCTTCTTTCTTCTTTGCGTTGTAGACATTGACTTGGAATGAAAGGTTAGTCAATGGGTTATGGTTCGTCCAGTTTTAAGATGCTGCGGTACTGATGATTTGAACGGGCCTGCACTAGATTTCTCCACCTGCCATCTCAAGATAACGACAACAACAAGTAACAGCGTTCGAAGGCACCACCTTTCGCCGCGGCGCATCAAGTCTAATCTCATTTTCTTGAGAATGATGCATAGATAGGAAAAAGGCCGACGTTCGATGGAGCACTGCAGTTGATCCCGGGCGCGCAGGCACGAGCAGATTTCAGTCAAGTTTTGCGTTGAAGCACAATTGTGAGTGCAGCCAGATCTTGAACACGAGATGGACGCAGAGGACACACGGGAATTTCACAAGTTTCCCAAGGGGGAGCGCTGCGTGGAATGCGGCTCAAAGAAGTGGTACTGGGACGGCGG